>NC_051419.1:12114668-12114782 GCF_015228065.2 Penaeus monodon | reverse complement strand
CTCCTCACGGATTAGCAACATCCTCCTCCCTGGCCTCCTGCGGCGCCCTGGTTGCCCGCCAACCCTGCTCCACTTGGGGAATGCTGGGGTCCGATTTTGATACCGTTGGCCTTT
>NC_051419.1:12114508-12114648 GCF_015228065.2 Penaeus monodon | reverse complement strand
ACAACATAGAGTAATGTATGAAGAGACAGTGTGAAAATGGGTTCCAATAAATGTCCAATAAACATGATTATTTCTATTACAAAATAGTTAAATAAGAAAAATAATATAACCCTTTACATACACAATTTTCTTACCTCTTC
>NC_051419.1:12113823-12114162 GCF_015228065.2 Penaeus monodon | reverse complement strand
CTCTACATGAGCACATTTCTTCACTTACCTCATTATGAACATCAAACACGCCCTCCTGGATCTTTTCATAGATTTCCCTTGCTGTGTTGATAAAGGCTTCCTCCACATTGGCGGCTGTCTTAGCTGATGTTTCCATGAAGACAAGGCCGTGCTCACGGGCAAACGCCTCTCCCTCCTCGCGCTTCACTTCTCGTCGTGACTCCAGGTCACTGCCATGGAGATGGTGGTGTTATAGATGTTGATAAGAGAAGGGATGATACTGATAATGGTAGATGTGGTATAGGAACAGATATGGGAAGAAAAAAGTAAAAGATAAGGAACTCAATTTATCAGTAAAGT
>NC_051419.1:12112719-12113515 GCF_015228065.2 Penaeus monodon | reverse complement strand
ATAAAAATAAACAAACATGTATGCTTATGTTCACGCACCAACTCATTATAAAAAAAAAATGCATTTTTCAGAACAGTTTCTCAACCAAGGTTCCAAAGAGCTGTCAGTGAGATGGTTTTCAAACCAGTTTCTCTGTTTAGCAATGAGTCTAACTTGAGAATCAGTAGACTGCATAATCACACCTCCAAGAGATTTAGATGGGTCTGACAAACTATATCATAAGCTTTCTGTACAGTATGTCATACCAGGTTATACTCTACCTAGGTTAACACTGATATCCTACTCCTAGGGATCATGATAATGATTTTGAAGTGCCAGAAACCTGCTGAGATTAAACATTTGAGAACCTTTGTTTTGAGAATGATGAAAAAAACTAAGATAACTAGTTGCACAAGTATAAAGCAAGTCATCATATGCCTATCAAAAGAAGATAACACCAAAGATACACTGCAGGACTCCTAGGAATATCACCATTTATTGACTTACTATATATTCTTTTTAGTGTGGTTTCATCTTACAGTAAGAATAAGGCTGTTAATAAAAAAAAAAGGTCAATCTCCAAAAATGTTGCTCCAGCTGAATGTGAAGCAGTTTAAAGCAGATGAAGAGAAGTCCATGAAGATTAAAAACTATTAGTGAATAAGAAATATAACTAAGCCATAAAATATTGGGATACCAGCAAGATAAAAGATAATCAGTGATGAAGAATATGGAGCCATTTTATGACTCTGAACAAGTAAAGCATGCACACAAACTATTCACAAACACATGTGATAGTGAATATGCCTGAGCTAAT
>NC_051419.1:12112077-12112607 GCF_015228065.2 Penaeus monodon | reverse complement strand
TGGGGAGGTGGTATTCTCAAAGGCCACAGTCATCTGACATCCTAGTATAAGATTATGTCTTCTCAGTGGACAAAGGGAGTGAGTGTGCACTTTTTTTTCTTTAGGAATGCATCATGACAGAAAAGAATAAAACTACTGGAGTTGGGGGACTAAATAAGGAAATGGATGTTAGGGAGGGATTCTGACAGGGAGGCAAGTGATTTACAAAAATATAAGTACATGATCTATAAAAATATAGACAGGCAGACAAACATACACACACAAAAATCAACCCTCACCTCTTGTTTCCGATGAGCATGATAACCATATTGGAATTAGAGTGCTGCCGAGCATCCTCCAGCCACTGTGTCAGGTGGTTAAAAGTCTCCCGGCGTGTGATGTCGTAAACGAGAAGCGCACCAGCAGCTCCTCGGTAATATGACCTAGTGATGGACCTGAATGCCTCCTGGCCAGCCTAAGGAGTAAAGAGGAAAATGAGATTAATAATTTTCCACAGTTTTCATTCTCCATTCCTGTCTCTCTCTCTCCCT
>NC_051419.1:12111913-12111977 GCF_015228065.2 Penaeus monodon | reverse complement strand
AGAAAGTTTTGGAAGAAGTAGATATACAGGGAAAACAGATAAAAAAACGTGATAATTACAAATA
>NC_051419.1:12110919-12111214 GCF_015228065.2 Penaeus monodon | reverse complement strand
TAGACAGAAATTGCCCAATGGTCCTGAAAAACTCCAGTAAGTAAGCAAATGTTATGTTGTATATTCTGACAATAACTTATTATTTCATTCAAGATGTATTGTAGAACTCCAAGATGTATTGTAGAACTCAGCCTTTGTTTTGATGTAAGATGAATTAGTACATTAACTGGAAAAGCTCATAATCTATTCATCTATGTCAGCTTACTTGTCTTGTCAAAATCTCATGCATTCAACACTTTACATAAAAATGCTTCATATCTTATCACTTGTCAAAAAATGATAAGGAAATGCATAT
>NC_051419.1:12110715-12110892 GCF_015228065.2 Penaeus monodon | reverse complement strand
GATTATCTGACAAACTTATATCATTTTAAAAATATTCTACATTGAAATTCATTTATACTTACTTAGAAACATTATAACCTGTTCTACTTTATGTGGACATAGCCACATATTTACACACAAACATCAAGTACACATATTCCTCCTTCAGCCACACAAATACAAAAACTAATAAGCAGA
>NC_051419.1:12110248-12110356 GCF_015228065.2 Penaeus monodon | reverse complement strand
AAATAATGATAATTTAAAAAATCCTAATTCAACCTTCTTATCTCAATGTAACTATGTCAAGAAAAAAGTTGATCTTATCTCAAATGTCCATAAATGCCAGCCACAATC
>NC_051419.1:12108698-12109350 GCF_015228065.2 Penaeus monodon | reverse complement strand
TCAACCAAACTTCCAAGGAAAGACTAACTCACTGTGTCCCAGATCTGCAGTTTGATTTGTTTGTTGTCGATAGTGATCATGCGCGCACCAAACTCCACTCCAATGGTGAGGTCGTGGACGGGCTGGAAGCGCTTGTCTGTGAACTGGAGCAGGAGGCATGATTTCCCAACACCTGTGGAGAACAAAGTAGGCAGTATTGAAATGAGCGCATTTGGGTGTGGTGTGGGTTGGGTAGGATTGATATAGCATTGTTTGCATTGATAGGTTTTCAATGGAAGGGGCTGGAAGGAGAGGGGATCCAATGGTGGGATGGATGAAGGAGGAAGCTTATAACTTTGTATTGCATTCTTGAAAGTGAGACACTAAGTGTATTAATACTAATAATAGTGTATGATAGCACCCTTGATAAACTGTGGAGCCCAGCCAAGGTTAAAAGATACAAAGCAAAATGGATGAAATCAAGACAGAGGAAAAATGGAAGGGAAGAAAACAAAGGCAAAAGGAGGAGAAAAGACAAAAGATGAAGCAGCATTGGTTTTAAGGTTGGCTGATGGTGTGTGCTCATACATTCATGCACTGATGCACATACAAATGCACCCAAACACACCAGACTAAAAGTCAGAAGGTAAGAGGACAGGAGACACTTTCATAC
>NC_051419.1:12108197-12108283 GCF_015228065.2 Penaeus monodon | reverse complement strand
TAAACTATCCAGATAAAAATATCATGAATTGCAGAAAGTACAGTACTGAAAAATGTCTAAGACTCCCAATTTGCTTGCATAAATAA
>NC_051419.1:12107491-12107653 GCF_015228065.2 Penaeus monodon | reverse complement strand
GAGCCCAAGAATGGGACATTCCACACTAATGCCATAAAACCACACAGCAAACTCTTAAAGTATTTTTGTGAATTATAAAATAGCCCTTAAACTTTGTGTTAAATTTATAGGTATGTGTACCCTGGAATAACATGTGGTTAGTCTCTGGACTAACCTCCATGT
>NC_051419.1:12107095-12107448 GCF_015228065.2 Penaeus monodon | reverse complement strand
AAAAGTGTATAGAGCCTCAAATATGAAATTGAAAGTACAATAGAGCCCTAATGTATTACCGACACATAATCTCAAGAATAAATTGCACCACTTAACATATCTGTTGAGTTTCACTTTAATTTTTTACCACTTCTATTACATATCAACCAATAACCCACAAACTGCTCCCTGCCACTGTAATTCTCAATCAATTACTATGGTTAAAATAAACTCTTAAGAAATATTGTGAATCACAGCTCATAGCCCTGACTGACACTGGTTCTATTGCAGTTCTTGCCCTTTTATTTTTGGTATCCTATTTCAAATGAAGTATTTGGTGATAGCAAGATTTCTTATACACCTTTAAAATGAAG
>NC_051419.1:12106288-12106410 GCF_015228065.2 Penaeus monodon | reverse complement strand
CAGACCCAATTGGTTAAATATCTAGTGTGCATAAGCTATCCACTCTACAAATTTTCTTCATTATCTTTAACCAATTACAAGCTACACACAAAAAACACCTATTTGGAAAAAAAAGAGAAAGG
>NC_051419.1:12105985-12106082 GCF_015228065.2 Penaeus monodon | reverse complement strand
AATATCCTTATACGCACAACCACCTGAGTTTAGGTTTAATACACTAGGCTCTTTTCAAAATACTACAAAGACAATTTTTACAGACATGGATTATCTT
>NC_051419.1:12103341-12105882 GCF_015228065.2 Penaeus monodon | reverse complement strand
ACAGGTAAACTTATTTCTCATACTAAGTCAATGGTTTTAACAATCAGACGACCAAAGAGAATATGATTATTCACTCTATTTGAAGTGAAAACCATTCAACTTTATGGGATTTGTGAAAAGGGGAGAAACAATAATTACTCAGTCACTTCTGACATTTCTCATCAAATAGCTTATGTTTCGGGAATGAGACAGATCTATACAAAGCAAATGAAGAATAAAACAAAAGAATTGCAGTTAAAAATGGAACAAAGAAAACATATAAAATTATTATATAGAGAAAAGTAAAATTGTAAGGAAGATTGTACAAAAGCCTTATCTGGGAATCATTTTTCAGTTTCTCCATTTTTGACATTTACATTGTAATATGGGAATATAAAGGCCTAACTTTGCCATTTTAAACATACTGATGCAAATATAGGGCAAAGAATAATTTAAAAAAAACTTTATCTCATGATTTCCTTGTCTAATTTGAAAAACATAGGAAATTAGCTAGCAAACTGTCCCAGTTCGTTAAACTGAGGTGTCTCTTCATTTGAAGTATTATCTGCCAATGAAAGTATTTATCTCAGTCCTGTAGTATAACTATAAAGGCAAAATAATGGGTCAATTATGAAGCTATCATTGTATTATACAGAAAAACAAAAAACCTACAGGAAAATATTTGGAAATCTGATTTGTTTATCTAATATGCTGATGATGAAACTAGTAAACATTATTTCAAGAATCTTTGTAATTCAGCTATGCTAATAAAATATAATAGGGTTTAATGAAAGATTTTCCATGCGTATGATTGTGTACAGCAGCAAGTCAGCTTCAAATTCTCTGGTATTCTATGCAATATAAAGGTCATTACAACTGTCTTTACAGTTTCTATATGCACTCGGTATATATGAGAATGTACAGGAATATATGCATGTGGTAATGAATGAATTCACTTGTACATCCATGTGTAAAAAAATTATGATAAAAGTATAAGAGTGTGAATTTGTATTCAGACATTAAACAAATACTAATATCAGATCCTTCAGTAACACAATTATCATCACATTTGCTTGCTGTGGCTGAAATGCATAAATATGGTAATAATAAAAAAGATCATTGATTGGTTTAGACAGAGAAATCCTGTCTTGTCAACTCAAATGCATCTCAAAAATTTAAAAGTATAAAAACCATACAAAGAAAGGGAGAAGAACCAATGACCTACACTCTAAAGGCAAATACGTAATACTAATATTGTCTGCAAATTAAATCAACAGGTAAAATCAAGAAGTATCATCACAGTACAATAATACCACCTCTTTAACACAATAAATGGAAAACAAACCTTGAATCACAATGCTGATTCATTTTTATTTACGTATCTATTTTCAACTTATCTTCGTCCTGAAATACAAGGAACTGAAATAATATTCCGCTATAAGTGCTACATCTATATCCTAAAAAAAACAGTTTCTCCTAATTTTCATCAACAATAGGAAGCACAACGCCAAGAATAGCCATAAAGGTCTCCCACGCAGGAGGAAAAGGTCACGGAAAGGGAGGAAAACCAAGTCAATAATGAACCCCTCGAGTTAAGCCAAGCAAATCGATTTTCGCCATATTGAGGGGCTGATGGGGACGCACCTCTATCTTACCTGTTTTCCTCCCTTTCCATTCGTTAATTTTTCTTTCAATTACTCTCTGAACCTCCAGCCACACCTACCCGTGTCTCCGATAATGATGTACTTAAATAAATAAGCGTAAGACATCTTGATATAGTTGGTTTAATGACGTGACGGAGAAGACAACACGATCAGCTGACAGCGACAGCTCGACTCCTGTGGACCGTCGACTTCACTCAGGACAACACCATGAAAACAAAGTGCGTATTCTCGATTTTTTGGCGTTTAGTTAACATAGCATGTAATCTAAACAATTTGCTTATATCAGTTTTATATGTAGTAATTATTAGAGTGCTCCTATAATGGAAATTATTGAATATTTTATCAAATAAGGCAACATTTACCACCAACCGTCGACTTCATCTCGTGAAACTCCCCACAAAAACAAAGTGCGTATGTACATGAACGGCCTAAAATGAGCAAATCAAACAGGTAGAGATGTAAGTAAGTATCCTTAAAAATAATGAAAAAACGACAAATCCTATTTCTCTTAAAATAATAATTAACAAACACAACAACAAACAGTACGACTACGAGAATTCTTCGTTTTCTATGAACAAGGCGAGTCCTCATTGCGGGGTTGACTCATCCATAATGACTCATGTGGGTGTGGGGACTCCGTTGGCTGGCATAGCCAGTGCTTTTGACAACTGCTCAGTATCATCTAGTTGAACAAGTGAGGTTGGGCTTGATTTTCGGCAAATTTCAGGACGCCAAAGTTCGCACTCTATCCTCAACAGAGAAAGTGGATGGTCCATATGGCCTACGAATTTATTATGATATTTCTTCATGGACTCTGGTTCATTTCGTCATTTTGACAAGTACTCATTCTGACACTCGGAGGAAAGAGGGCAGAGAGGGAATGAAAGGAAGATTGATA
>NC_051419.1:12102832-12102946 GCF_015228065.2 Penaeus monodon | reverse complement strand
CATCTCTGATTCATAATCTCAAGTTTTCCCCTGTTTGATCCTCTTCTGATGGAATCTAAATCGCATGTGAATGATTTTGTGATCGTCTTTTGTTTGGCCTTTATATTTAGTTTT
>NC_051419.1:12099207-12101331 GCF_015228065.2 Penaeus monodon | reverse complement strand
TCTTGGTGAAGCTGGAACACTGATAAATAAACAATATACAGTCGCAGTATCTGGGAGAGAAGTGATCTTCATTTCGACTTCATGTAACGGCTTGACGCAGGAACAAACTTCTT
Organism: Penaeus monodon; assembly: GCF_015228065.2. Taxonomy (NCBI): domain Eukaryota; kingdom Metazoa; phylum Arthropoda; class Malacostraca; order Decapoda; family Penaeidae; genus Penaeus; species Penaeus monodon. Next base: position 12,101,218 of record NC_051419.1, on the reverse strand, counting down.
GTCAACCGCGTCACCGTTGACATGCTAGACATCCTGGAAATGATTTTTCTCAAACTCTAAGTAGATCGTCTTCTCTCCACTCTCATCATCTGTTCATTTGAGACCACTCTGCCAAGATTAAAGGTTTAGAATGTTTGAGAGCATTCTGGATAATATTACGAGACAGTATAACGGTACAAACACCACGTTCACGGGAGACTGCAACCAGAACCTCATTCTTTCATCCTTTAAAGACTTTAAGGCATCCAACGAACTCCATAACCATGTAGATTTTGCGACTCACTTTACTCAGTTGCCCCGGACTTCTAGTGGCATGTGAATATCTTAGCATAGTTAGTACACCAGACCACATGTAGTTCTTTCAAAATCTAATCTGTACACTGACAGCGAACGTCCGAAACAGAGAGCTACATGGCACTGCGAAAGGATTAATTACTGGGAACGTGTAAAGACATCACATAGAAATTCTGAGCTGCATAACTTCTTACAGATACTGCTCATTAATAGGCAAGTGGAGTGACATCCACATTTCTGTAGCTTTAAGAAGCTTTTGATGCTCACATGACCTGCAGAAAGAACATCAGGTTTGGGCTACGGTGCAGAGAGGTAATATAGAACAGTAATACTCGGCATGACGTAGAAGAAAAATACATCAATAAAGATTGAACAACACGAACATGAAAATACCTCATTTAAAAGGAAAGAGTTGGCGCAAAACAGTGGTAAGATATTACTAACCTCAAGCAAGGTCTATAAGTGGTTGATGTAATATCCCAACCTACCTTGACGAAAATAATGCTGTTACTTTCAGTATAGAAAGAGCCGTGGCATTAGCTCAGTATTTTTCAAAGAAAATTATTATAGGTGGGTCTAAAAGACAGGTCCCAAGCCTTTCTTTAGACTGGCCCACATTAACACACACCAAAACCAGACTGGAACATGTTAAGGCTAGTCCTCAATAAGATTAAAAGACAAAACCAAAAAATTTCGATGCCTGTCACTTCTTTCGAAGTAGTAATCATCAGATCGGTGTTGCTTTCTGTGAAAGCCAGGTTAGTTTTGCTTTCGGAACATTTGCAAGTTATCTCCTGACGCAAAAGAGGATGGCTCACACAGGCAAGCCAGATGAGACCCGAGTCTACGCTCTAGATAGCGCAGGCGTTTTTGACATGATCCGGCACCATGGCCTACCAGCTAGTGTAAGAACATTTGGCTCTTCTAGGAAGCTGTTTGCTCTACTAAAATGCAAAATAAAAAATCGATGCTTCTTCGTAGACATGTCAAGAGTCGAGTCAAAAGGCTGACCCTCAGGGAAGCCTAATAGGTCTACTCATTTGGAATTTCTACAGTAGTGTACGCTAATGGCCTGGTGGAGCAGATACCGCAAGCAATGGTGTCTGCTGAAGGTCTCCCTGTCTGCTACTCGTTTCGCTTATTGACGCTAAGCACTTGGACATAGATTTTGCCTCGGTGAAGGACCAGTCACTTATCAGATGACGGAGAAAGTCCATTATGCATGTATGGGATGAATCTGTAGAATTATAACATCACAAAGATTCTCTATGTGACCTTCGATAACACTAAACGTTTCAGCTCATATGAAATCCTTAAAAGACTGCAATACTTCGACACATCTTTCCCTGCATGACCCGGAAGGTGCAAAATCGTTCCACAAAGTATGGATGTTTCGTAAGAGGTTGCGCAACCATCTCGCTTTCCTCGATTATGCAGGATACAACTCTACGTCTCGCTTCAGGCAGTTTGCGTATCAGACTAGAAGCGCAGTTATCTGCAATGATCCTCTAAGGCCAAACACCTCCGGTGCAGGTGTGCAGTGGCATGTGGCGATATTTTCCCTCATGATTTCAGCATAGAAACTATTAACTGAAATATAAACTGTGTAACGGCATATAGATTAATCCCTTGTATCGTACAGGGCGTGTTCATAAAACTGATTTTTATTACTATGTTGCCTCTTTGGTCATTATAATGTGTAATGAATAAACGTATT
>NC_051419.1:12098005-12098219 GCF_015228065.2 Penaeus monodon | reverse complement strand
TAGAAACCAAAAGTCAGATCACAAAATGCATGAAAATTCTGAATGAAGGAATGCTCCCCCCCCCCAAGATAAAACTTTAATTAGAACTGCCGCTCACTATCTCCAGATAACGACAGATAGCGCGAACATATAACAAAGGGAAGTTGTCACACCTGCGGGACGCGTCAGCTCCCCTTGTCCCTCTGCCCCCTCCCTCTCCCCCTCCTCCTGGTTA
>NC_051419.1:12097794-12097943 GCF_015228065.2 Penaeus monodon | reverse complement strand
CGTCCCCCCATCAACCAGTCGTCCTCCCCCACCCCCCTCACATCCCCATACCTCCCCACTGGGCGTCCTCCCCCTCCCCACTCAAGATCGATATGCTCGGCCTCCTGCTGGAGGGAGGCTCGCCGTGGCTGCGTCGGCCGCCTCCACTT
>NC_051419.1:12096236-12096534 GCF_015228065.2 Penaeus monodon | reverse complement strand
CACAACGGGACACCCCTTAGGGGAGTAAGGGAAGTACTTCATTTTTTTTCGAAAACATTTAGGATATCGTAGCTGTTCCTAGTTGCCTTGGCCTTTTGCCGCCGCCCCTGTTCCCCTTTCTTGCCTTGCTTTCTGTCGTGACTCTGTCTGGTGTCATTCGCCGCCATAGCCCATAGATTGACAGGGTTGTGACCTCGTTACCCTTGGCAAGATCAGTGACTTCAAGTGACAAAGGAAACTTATGATTAACGTGCATCGAGGATTGATTGTTTTCGAAGAACTGGTGTGTTTAATGAAA
>NC_051419.1:12095617-12095716 GCF_015228065.2 Penaeus monodon | reverse complement strand
CTTACCCCTCCATAGAAGCTAACACATGTAGGTGGTCGATACTCTTACAGGAAAAGTTATTGGTATGATGAACAGCGTGTGAGTACCTGTTTATCCGTG
>NC_051419.1:12094551-12094746 GCF_015228065.2 Penaeus monodon | reverse complement strand
CCAAACACAGATCCTCCTCTCTTCCTCCAACTCATCAGCAGCGTAATTCTTCATCAAACTGACTCATTTGACAAGGAAAACATGAAAACGGAAATAGGGAAATAAAAAAGTTACGAATGAAAACGGATTTTGTTACTATAAATAATAACATCTTATGTGAAGTTGATATTCTGTGATGAAAATAAACCAGAAGGG
>NC_051419.1:12088074-12088348 GCF_015228065.2 Penaeus monodon | reverse complement strand
CCACGTGATAAGCCAAACCTACGGCTGTTATCGAAAAAATCTGAAAAATTATTATTTTTCCCTTAGGACAGCCGATATTTCCGTCATAACCTTTAGAATTTTGAAAATCTCTTCATTATTTTCATTTGGATCTAAAACATGCTATAGTTTACCATTTTCTCTTCCAAAATGCCATGCAACTTGGCCATGCAATTCATTTCCAGCAGGGGTGCATGGGAATCAGAGCCTGGTGTTCATTAAGATTCGTATAACATGTGTACGCCATGTATGTATG
>NC_051419.1:12087553-12087739 GCF_015228065.2 Penaeus monodon | reverse complement strand
ATTTTCTTTATGAGTTGGCCGTAAATTTTCAATAATTTTTATTCCTTTCTGTGATTTTCTTTTTTTCTTTTTCTCTTTTACTATCTTGCAATTTACATCTATACATCTAGTTATCTGCTGTAATGTGATAGTCTACAGCGTTTTTTTTGTTATCAAATGTAGAATAAACATAAGGAAATATTAGGT
>NC_051419.1:12087147-12087493 GCF_015228065.2 Penaeus monodon | reverse complement strand
TGGGAGAACGAACGAAAATTAAGATTCTTTGAATAACTACAGAAATTACAATCAAGTGATTTAACCTTTTTTTCATATAAATGAATGCTTGCATTTAGCTCCTCTTCCAGTTCACATACAAAAGTGCGATGAAATATTAAAACTCCTCTTTTCAAGAATCCGCAGATATTCAGATCATCATATTATAAATAAGAAAAAGCACCTAGCCCACTTGAAATTTAATTAACCCAGCGACCACTTGCGAGGGCGGGCATTTGCATTTCGCACGCTTGAACTAGAGGTGCATGCTGTGGCAGTATAAACAACAGAATATTGCCTTTTCTGTAATGAGAGTGAGGGAAGAGGT
>NC_051419.1:12085989-12086180 GCF_015228065.2 Penaeus monodon | reverse complement strand
ATAACCTGAAAAGAAATTGCATAAGGACCTTATACTGACAATGCCTCAAAGTGGAAAAAAAAACAGGAAAATGTTGCCTCGCGGCGTATAATCACGTGGCAGACCGGCGTGAATATAATGTGCTAATAAAGGTCATTTTTTCATAAACAAGTAATCATTCGATAACCATACATGGCGTGGTTCTTGGGTCC
>NC_051419.1:12083845-12084144 GCF_015228065.2 Penaeus monodon | reverse complement strand
AAACTGTTAAATAAAGCTCAGCGCATAACCTTGACTGATTGACATTAAAATTCAGATTGTCAAATCCGATAGGAACTTGATGATGGGGCCCTCCCCGCCCCTCCCCGCCCTCAGCCGATCTCCGCGAGCCTGTCACAGCTGTCGACGCGTTTATATTCCCGCTCGCTTTGTGTCGCCTGTTTTAGGGAAGTGTAGAGCATGGTAAATGGTTATACAAAAGTGATGTTATATGTACACAAATACGAATTCACAAAAACTCAGAAATACACCAACATGCACACCCAAACACACCTACCTAC
>NC_051419.1:12083450-12083755 GCF_015228065.2 Penaeus monodon | reverse complement strand
ACGAGAATATGCAGAGAAACGGAGACAGTCGCTCCCTTCCGCCGGTTGATTAGATTGTGCGCACAGCTGTGATAGAAGAATAAGCATAATTTATTCCTAAGTCATGTTAATGAATGTGAATGAATGTTACAGAACTGTCTGCATGGTTGCCTAACTTTCTGCCTCTCTCTAATCGTCTGTTTATTTGGAGGTTTGTTTGGGTGTCCTGAATGTCTTTTTTGTTTAAATGTCTGTAATTTCAAGTATCTGTTTGTTTTTCTGCAAAACTGACTGTCTATCTTTCATTTCTCTCTCTTTTTTTCCCT
>NC_051419.1:12083027-12083313 GCF_015228065.2 Penaeus monodon | reverse complement strand
TTATTCCTCTTGTATCTGTCTTTACAGCGCGAACACACGACCCTTGATCTTAAATCATGTTAAAGAAGAACACGAGGTCCAGCTGTGATTCTTTGTTAAACCTCCCTTGTTCTTATGAAAGTGTGTAGGAAAATGTATGTATGTCTAATATAAATAAATGTAACTAAAAATGAAACGATACATAAGGAAATTTTTTAGATATAAATAAGATGAAAAAATATAGTGGTAATGGAATGGTGGGAAAGTAAAGGGGTTGGCGAGAGAGGATAAACACATCCTGGTGAAA
>NC_051419.1:12082277-12082813 GCF_015228065.2 Penaeus monodon | reverse complement strand
AAAAAGTAAGAAAAACATGAAAAAGGCGGAAGGAAAAAAAGATCTAAAAAGCGTATATAATTCACCCTGTTATTATCCCTTCGCACCCACGTTCGTCACCTGTTCCGACCGAGGGACCGAGAGAAACCCAAAAGGAACATGACCAACAAATAAGGTAGTTAACCCTAAAAGTCTTTCGGTTTTCTTTGATGGGCGGCGAAGCAGAAAATTCATGGCGACGAAATTAATTTATATATGGTAAACCTAGAGACGTAGATATAATTTTCGCTGAGGAGTTTTTCAATGTGTGACCAAAACCTTGTGGTGGGATATGCATATCTGTTTATATCTGTCGCTACATCTATTTACGGCTTTGGGGAACTTTCAATTGTCGATAAGTTAATATATTTTAGTTTGTGTTTATCGTCGTGATTGAATTTAATTTTGTTGTGAATATTTTTTTTTTATATAGCGAAATGGATGGACACTCTTTCTTCCTTTCATTTGCGTTCTATCCTTCGATGTCTATTTGTGAAACTTAATCTGTAATTACTTGC
>NC_051419.1:12080147-12080842 GCF_015228065.2 Penaeus monodon | reverse complement strand
CGTTGTTTCAGGCCTTGCATGCAAAATGCGAGTTGGTTAAAATGCATTGCAAACTCATTGATGCAAACACGGAATCTTTAAAGTAAGTCAGGATGCACAGGATCCTACAGAATGTAATAAACTCCAGGAAGCAATATCTCGAAATGTCTCGAAAGGTTTCCTTGGTATACAAATTATTCTCACCAAGGAAGAAACACAGTTTCGGTCCTGCGTGCTATCATACTTTCAGTTTATTTGGGATCTGCTTTATAATCCACATAAGGTCACGGGCTGGAATTTTCCGAATCAGGGATTAAGAAACTATAGATTTCATGTTTAATGAGAGAGCAGGCGGAGGAAGAGGAGTTCCTTCTATAATTTTTTTTTTTTGTTAACTGCTTCACAATACTTATAATGAGCATACAACCTGAAGCAATGAAGACCAAGAACACTTAACTTAAATATGTGTAAAAGCAATCATGCAAACATATCTATATATCTGTTTATCTACCTGCCGACTTACTTATCCATCTGTCTGTCTATTTACCAGTACACATAAAGAGATCCACAATGAAATTCACCTTTCTCACATAATAAGTTTTCCCTCGCACTTTTTTACATCATTCAGAGACTTAACTCATTGGCGTCGCAGTCTGAATTGACGCAAACCGTTTCCTTACTACGGCTCCATTCATACGTATACCCATGTAAACAAC
>NC_051419.1:12079999-12080105 GCF_015228065.2 Penaeus monodon | reverse complement strand
AAGACCTCCTCCTCCACCCACGACCCTACGCCCACACATCGACATAGACAGCGTTGGGTGTCAACAGAGCTCACAATCTATCATTAGCTGGAGGGTGGAACTCTGT
>NC_051419.1:12079867-12079944 GCF_015228065.2 Penaeus monodon | reverse complement strand
TATTATTATTCTTGAGAGTCGTTGTTCATGTGGTTCTTATAAAGTGTAGGTTGACATTTTCCTCAGAAGGAATGATG
>NC_051419.1:12079481-12079572 GCF_015228065.2 Penaeus monodon | reverse complement strand
ACCTAAGTTCTGTATGTGATATGGGAGCCTCATTGTGATTGGGGTGAGGATAACTTAAGTTACCTCATCCCTTTTGAGATGTAATGCGTTT
>NC_051419.1:12079117-12079362 GCF_015228065.2 Penaeus monodon | reverse complement strand
GCATAATAATGCATATTGTCTAACTGTCTGTTTCAGTCCTCTGCTTGCTCTTCATCTTTTTCTTTCTATCCTACCTCGTTTCTCCTATTTTTTTCTGTCTCTGTATTTCACTTTGTCGGTTTGGCTACCTCTGTCTGTCTCATATTTTACGAAAACTTTCTCTTTCATTTTGTATAATGCTGTCTTACCCTTATCCCTCCCACTTTCTCTCTTTCTTTCTCACTCACTCTATATCTGTCTTTATG
>NC_051419.1:12078446-12079084 GCF_015228065.2 Penaeus monodon | reverse complement strand
TTTTCTCTGTCTGTCTATATATCTATCTTTATCCGTCTTCTTCCTTTCCCTTTCCTTAGTTTTCCCATTCCTTATTTAAAAAGCTGGAAATTACGTAAATTAAATTCTCTTCATTTCATCCAGATGAAGTATACATTTTGCTGGACTTTAAACAGTATTGTGAATGCGTAGGCCAAATTTACGATCAAAATAAAAGATCAGTAAATATAGAACACTTCATATTCAACCCAATGTCGATTTTATATATTCGTTTCACATACAAAAAGATCAGTATCTGCTTAGAGATAATGGCGAAAATATCAGGTTAGGAGTTTTATTTTATTTTTTTTTGCCGAAGCAAGTATGATAACATTTATATTTTGTCGTTTTTTATTTAGGATGTGTGAAAATAAAATATCATCAGATTATATCTTCCTCAGCACTGGGATAGAACTAGATCAAACATGATACATAATATTTTATAGCAGTTGTACGGACGACATAGTAATAGAAACGTTACAGAGTATCCCCTTAATTTATAAGGAATTAAAGTCACGTTTTCTATGGTGTCTTCAACTGCTTGCTATAACTTTTGTTATGCGTTTCATTTATCTTTGCTGTATCTATGAGTTCAACTTAATCTCTGAGTAGCATATATA
>NC_051419.1:12078276-12078385 GCF_015228065.2 Penaeus monodon | reverse complement strand
GACAATTAAGTAACGCGTCTACAGACTGACATCAGCTGACAGCTGATGGCCCCCAGAGGCTTTAAATATATCCCAATCACTCATTTTTCATATCGTTGATACGTTAACA
>NC_051419.1:12077321-12077432 GCF_015228065.2 Penaeus monodon | reverse complement strand
TGCACGACCCGACACCACAAACACAGCCGTACAAACCCGTTATAGGAATTATAGATAGGCCATATAAATCTATATATGAGAGGCCATGATCGCTATGAATAACTGTAAAAA
>NC_051419.1:12076848-12077073 GCF_015228065.2 Penaeus monodon | reverse complement strand
TCCCTTGGGCAAGGTTCACTCGTGTGCTACTAGTATGTGTGAGAGTGCGCATGTGTGTGAGTATGCCGTGGTGCGGTTGTTGGTGGGCTTGTGCAGTTTCCTTCAGTGATGAACTGAGAGAAAAGATGTTTAGAGGAAATGATGGCTTTAAAAAGAGAAGAGAAAACCTGGCGGCACGGGGGGCGAGGGTGCGTGGGATGGCGCGGTGGGGGCGTGGCCACAAGG
>NC_051419.1:12076607-12076803 GCF_015228065.2 Penaeus monodon | reverse complement strand
CTGCAGTGGTAGGAAATGGGGCAGTATCAACAAGTTATAAATCTTGTCACATTACTAAAAGGATCAAATTTCAACCGTAAATAATATTTCCCGCCCGTGTGCGTCTGGCGGCCCCGTGGCTTTGCTTGTTATCTTGTTTAACTTCCCGTCGAGTCTGCTTGGAAATGCTTGATCGATGGGGTTTCGTGCAAGAACT
>NC_051419.1:12070196-12070305 GCF_015228065.2 Penaeus monodon | reverse complement strand
TGTAAGGGTGTGTTGTGTGGTTAGTTTTTTCGGGGCTCGAGCCCGCAGTCATTTTTACGAAGAACTGGGCCCCGAGATCCGTTCTCTAATACTGGTCCATCGCGGCGTC
>NC_051419.1:12066909-12067633 GCF_015228065.2 Penaeus monodon | reverse complement strand
TGGATCTTGCACCACGATCTAAACATGATATCTTTACTCCGAGCTCTTAGAATATCCTTCCGACAGAAGTATCAGGGGCACTGCCTATTTTAAGCTAAGGTAAACAATCTAACGCTGTGAAGCAACCATAGCTTTCGTCCTTTCTGGCTCTTCCCATGGCTATGTGGGGCTAGCGCTTCGGATGAGGCCAGACCTTCCTATCATCTACTTCTCGTCTCATTTACTTCTTTCCTCCTAAGCCTTTGATTCCATCCATATACTCGCTGCCATATACTTGTTTTCCTAATCTTCTTTCCCATGACAAACCCGTGTCGCTGAATGCCCCTCCAAAGGCGGAAGGGTCTGTAGAAGTAGGTTTTGCTGATCTCACGTATTATCTAAATAAATCTTCCATTGGCCACTGAAGGATTGGTTGAATATTCAACATAAGCTGATTGAATACTTGGCCATATCTTATATTTATTTGAAAGCCAGAGTATTTATAAATAAATCAATTACATCGTCTAGTTAAATTGTGTTTTAGAAATTGTGCATTCCATATTCTTTAATACAATTTTATATCCACTCAAATTTATTTTGGATTCTATTGTGCTTATAATAAAGGAAATTCACGAGGAATTATGTATTTTTTAAAAGAAATGTATTTTTTGCTAAACAATTTCCAGGTCAGTACAGTTTTAATTTGTACTGTCTGTCTATTGCCTATTTATCGAGCTTCCACATG
>NC_051419.1:12066358-12066888 GCF_015228065.2 Penaeus monodon | reverse complement strand
GAAACGTATTCAGGAAGCAAACCGTCAGGAATTTTAACTAATTGTTGAATGTTAGCAATGCAATCTATATGTTGAAAACTGAAGTAAAGTATAGAGCTGTTTATGACGGAAAACAGTTATTATATAAGGCTTTATATTCGGTAAGTCTTATGTTGTTTTAACACATTGCTGATATGCTCATACTGACTGTCTATTATACACACCTTTAGCATGTGTTTGAGGGAATGAATGGGTGTGTTCGTATGTGTATTTCTTACTAACAGATAAAACTTTCAACATCAAATGTGAACAAATGTGAAAAAAACCGTGGTTCTAATCTTTTTACTTTTACTTTTATATAACACATCAAAACCAAATGATAAACAATAAACGCATATTCTCATTTAGCTCCTTACCATTTTCTGATTTCATTTTTCTTTCCTTTTTCTCTAACCCACTTTACAACACATCCCTGGTGGCGAGCTAGGAGAAGGAACCCTCACAAAAACGTCCCTAAGTAATCTGGCATCATGGTTTATTTTAGCAGAGTT
>NC_051419.1:12065090-12065310 GCF_015228065.2 Penaeus monodon | reverse complement strand
AAGCGTGGCGTCTTTTGGGTTTCGAGTCATTTTATTTTTTGCACATAGTAAGCTCACGTGATTACCTCTATGTATTTACAAATAATTTACACATTAACAAATGATATATAGTCTATTCAGAAACATAAATTAAAAACTATGATTTACAGCCTATGTACACATTGGGAATAAACGGCTCATTCACGTATAATTTCTGTTTGTTTTAAAGAAGAAAAGCCAT
>NC_051419.1:12064276-12065021 GCF_015228065.2 Penaeus monodon | reverse complement strand
TGCTGAGGATTACGAGCATACAAAAAGCTGTGTGATTTAAACATTTAATTTCGAAATCCACTGAAATTGGCATCATAATTTTTATAGTCTGTAATTGGCACCATAGAGGCGAGAAAGAGTTGTAAACTGTAAATAAAAACAATGAAGGGGATACGGACTACATCTTTTTTGCTCTTACTCTTTACGGAGGAAATTCGAAGGAGTAAAAAGCATGGAAATGATTCGGAATCCATAAGTGGTATCAAGGAATACATCTCAGCTCGCTTATGTTTGGCACAGATATGGAGTAAACTCTTTATTAATGAACAGAGCGGAAGTCGTATTAATTGAGGATTTTCCCTTTTTCTCTATATATTTATAACATCTAAGATATGACATCTAAGATATGACACAAGTAAGTATGTGCTGCCATCTACATATAGTTGTGCAAGGAAGGTTAAGTGCTGCCATCTATATGTATTTTGTTCAATTAAATGATTAGGTGCTTTCATCTATATGTAGCTTGCACAAACTGGAGTACCGGTAAGTATTACCATCTCTATGTCGTATGCGTATGTGTTGCCACGTTGCCATATACATGTGGTATGTAAGTATCCAGATGGATTATGGCACTCAGCTTGGTGTTGACAACTATCATATTCTGCATCAGCACAAACTGTGGATAACTGGCCTTTTAGCACGCACGCGTACATGCATCTGCACAGGCACGCATAGTCACACCAGAACAAGACTCGAGACACAACGA
>NC_051419.1:12063101-12063971 GCF_015228065.2 Penaeus monodon | reverse complement strand
ATAAATCCATTCACAACTAGAGGAGTTTATATATTTACAATTTTATTTCCTCAGTTCTCATTCCTCCTGTTTACTCTTCAAAGTCAACAAAAATCCTATGGGGGCAACAGATACGTTACCATTCCCATATTTTCTCGTTCCTCATTCTCTGTCCATTTTCTTTAATTTTTGTTTCCTAATTTCTTTGTTTCCAATTGGAAGTCGATTTGATTTTCCCGCCAGAAGCCTTACAGCACCAGCATGTAAATCAATTAAAATTATAATATATTCAGTTCCTTGACGTCAACACCAAAAAATATTCTTGCCATGAACGCCATATATTTCCGTAAGTCTTTTCATTTATTTTTTTCACAAATACATCGTCATTAAGTACTTAGGCCTATATACACATGCTCTGTTAATTCGTTTCCGGCGAAATACACCATGTTTTATCCTTTTTTCCGATCACACCGTTCTAAATCTATTTTTCTCTCTTTGTTCATCACCAAGTCTTCAGCCATATTTAGGCCTATGTATGTTTTTTTTTTTTCAGGGCTGTAAAGAGGGCGCCAATATAAACAAAAATATAACTGGCTTATCAGGCACATTCTGAGTGTCTGTCCTTAGAAACTGTCCTTCAGTTCCGGTTATCACTGACACATTCACAGTCCAGGTCCGCTTTTCCTTTTCACTTCTTTCCTCTCCCTGTCCGCGTCTCCGGGTCTTTCTCTTGGGAGGCCAGGGAAAGGTCAGAGGTCAGGGCGAGGGCGCGCTGAGAAGGCAGCTACGAGTAGACGAGGTGGGTAGGGAGGATCCACGACGCCACAGTGTACAGCATCCGCGGGTACCAGTGGATGTGCGTCCCTCGGTCGCCCTTCCTGCTTCCCGGCG
>NC_051419.1:12062145-12063043 GCF_015228065.2 Penaeus monodon | reverse complement strand
TTGAATCCGCAGGTCCTGGAGGACGTTCCCCACCTCCTCTTCCTCCTGCCTCACGCTGCTGTGGTTCCGGAGGCCGTCCTCCTCGGCCGCGTCGGCGCCAGCGAAGGAGGGAGTGATGGGGCCGCGCAGGCGGGGCGCGAGGGAGCCCAGGGCGCGCAGCAGCGTGATGGCGGCGTCCTTGAGGTTGACGTAGAGGCGCACGGGCAGGAAGGCCCAGTGCGCGATGGCCTGCGAGTCGACCACAGCGTAGCAGGACGCCACGACGCCGTCCACGACCACGGTGCCCTCAGCTGTAAGAGGAGCGAACACCCCCGACCCCACCACCTGGCGCACATCCACCACCTCCTCCAGCCTCACGGCCTCGCCCTCGCCTGTCCGCACCAGCAGGAAGTCTCCCACCTCCACCCGCCCCGCCAGCACAGCCCCTCCGTGTTCGAGGGCCTCGCTCAGCGTGGGCGGCGCCAAGGGCATCGGGGGAGGGGGAGGGAGCGCCGTCCCGTCCTCCTCTTCGAACCTCTCCTCCTCCTGGTGGCGCTGAAGGACCAGCAGGAGGTGCGAGGGCGTGAGCGTGAGGGACGTCCCGCTCGACGTGGTGATCTGCAAGGAAGGCGCGGGACACGGCGGCGTCCTGGTGCAGGAACATGAGGACGGGGCTGAAGGAGAGGCGGCCGTCGGCGCCCATCACCTGCACCTCGTCGCCCTCGCGGATCGCCGACACAGGGCGCGGCCCCGACGGCGTCTGGACCTGGCCCGACGCGGGGAAGCAGCCGCCCAGCTTGCTCGCGGCCGACGACTCTGCAACGAAGGCGGAATTAGCGGCGGGAAGGGAGCGGCGACGGTCACAGACCGCTCAGAGCATCAGTAAAACGATGGATATGAATGAGGAAACAGATGATTG
>NC_051419.1:12060038-12060623 GCF_015228065.2 Penaeus monodon | reverse complement strand
TCCTGACACAAAAAATGCCATATTGTTCATATCGTCAGTATATACAACTCTCTAAAATACCTTGTCTATCACTACAAATTAAATCATCGCAAGAGGATATGAAAAAAAAAAAAGTTTATATTCTAGAATAAAAAAGAATAGGTTCGAGACCAGTAAAACGATTTCAATATTTCAACGAAATACATTAGTTATCGAAAAATAGAGGATATTAATAGCAACTGCCTCTTCAAACCTATATCACCTGTGAAGATTCACCAAACTCTTTTTACTGTCTCGCATAATTCAAACGATGCAACGTAGACACTGAAATTCGCAATCAAAAATAAATCTGATTGTACAATTATCATTCGAGATTCTTAACAAAGACTTTGGAGTGACATGGATGTTTCCTAATTTTTTTTCGTCCCTCGTGGATTACAAGTCTTCAATTTACATGTACTTTGTGTTACTTTAGAAAACTTATTTACCGCTAATATCAGCAATTTCTATAATGATCATTTATCAACATCGCAAACATTGTAATCAACATTGTACATCTCTTCGAACTGAGGATCACGCCTTCATTCATCATTCAGTGACCGCAAT
>NC_051419.1:12059825-12059984 GCF_015228065.2 Penaeus monodon | reverse complement strand
GAGATGGAAAGAGTAGGGTAGAAGACCGTTACTTTCGTTTTTTACTTCTCTCTTTTACTGTCTTTTTTCCTTCTAGATGGAGAAAGAAACGCTGACAGAAAAATAGAAAAATATGTAGGCGAAGAGGCCAAATGAAGAGAAAGGGTAAAGAGAGAAAAG
>NC_051419.1:12058961-12059134 GCF_015228065.2 Penaeus monodon | reverse complement strand
CAGGAATACCGTGAGGGAGAGCTTCCGTAGTGAATCATCACCGCCTCACCACCAAAGCCTTCATCACCAACACCGAGTCCCAGTATCCACCTATGACGTCACACCCACCCCTCTCTCCCCTCCCTCCTACACCACTCCCCTACCCCGACTCTAACCCACCCTCGGGCCCTGAG
>NC_051419.1:12058797-12058941 GCF_015228065.2 Penaeus monodon | reverse complement strand
AGCCAATCACAAGTGCCGGAAGAATGTGCGCGGGAAGAACCAGCCAATGAGGGCTCGCAGCGGAGGGCCAATCAACGAGCTCTGCGGGTCCACAAATCAAAGAGTAATATCCCAGGTGACAGCCGGAGGTCACAAGGCCGATGG
>NC_051419.1:12057927-12058518 GCF_015228065.2 Penaeus monodon | reverse complement strand
GAAGATTCTAAAGGAGGAAGCTAAGTGAAAATAAAATAAAGCAAAGGAAGAAGAAAAAAAACACAAAAAATGGAAAGAATTAGAAAATTTCTAAAGAAGGAGAAAAAAGAAAAATAATTTTCTATTCTCCTTCTTTTGCATCAATGAGCTGCTCCAACTTGTGTCGTAAGGGCTATATTTGGTTTCAAAATTGCTATATTTACACCCATTTTGCGTAACAGAATCCTGGTGCACACGAAGATTAAGAGACACAGGTTATCATTTTATGATAATCTATATCGAATGGTAAGAGTAGAAGAAAAAAGAGATAGAAAAGGGAAAATACAGAAAATTAGGAAGAGACAGAATAAAAAAGAGAAACAGATGGAACGGGAAGAAAAAAATAAAATTTGACTTTGATCTCTCTCTCTTAAAAAACGAAATTGCACATGTGTTGCAGTTGATAACGTTGTCACTTATGAAATTATTATTACGAGGCTTCCAGAGATGAAAAAATTACTTATCTCCCAGTGTTAGTGTTATGTACTGTTAATAATGATTATGCATAAAATTCCATCAGGGTTATTAACTAACAATATGAAGGGCGTGTCC
>NC_051419.1:12056470-12056952 GCF_015228065.2 Penaeus monodon | reverse complement strand
CTTCGATGCCACACCAGATAGTGATCTCTTAAATTCTGAGGTCGTAGCTTCAACCAGGATAGTAAATATGAATAAATAAATAATCATAAAAGCCTTCACTAGGCGTGAATATGAAAACGAAAAATCTAACAGTTGCCTTAACAATAAATCTTGAATGAGAATAATAAAATAATTTCAATGACTGTAGCACTGTTAAGGACAAACGATCTTTACGAAAACAAAAACGAAAAAAGAGAGAGAAACATGTACAGCTATGCTAGGGAGTGAAATGATAAAACAAAATCAATATAAATAAGAACTACAATGAAACTATGACTTTCATTACTAGATAAAATGCAAATAGACGAAAAAAATAATAACCGTAACAAAAGAAAGAGCTGGGAGATAGTAGTGGTGAATCCTCTTTTACAGACGGCCAAGGGTAACATGAAATATGCCGTTGAATGTCCCTAGAGTTTTAACTATTATGTTTATGCAACCTG
>NC_051419.1:12056053-12056239 GCF_015228065.2 Penaeus monodon | reverse complement strand
TGGCCAGCTATCAAGGTTCCTGATTTTTAATTAACGTTGCTATTGGGTCCCGCCTCCTCACTATCGCCGGGCACTTAAAACTGCGTGTAACTCGCTCCTCCGGGTGTGGAGAGGGCTAAACAGCGGGAGGGGGGGGGGCGAAATTAGCTAAAGATGGAGGCAGATAAACGAGCGAGTTTATATTTT
>NC_051419.1:12055639-12055737 GCF_015228065.2 Penaeus monodon | reverse complement strand
GTGGTTGATGTATATATGTGTGAGATATATGAATGTATGGTAGATATGATATGAATTGGTATACGTAATGTAAGTGTTATGAACAAGTAAGGTAATAG
>NC_051419.1:12054899-12054981 GCF_015228065.2 Penaeus monodon | reverse complement strand
GCCAGCCGAAGACTCTTAAATCCAGGCGAAAGCTCCAAATCTCGACACACACAACAAATCTTTGCCACGTAATCTCAACGTG
>NC_051419.1:12054724-12054796 GCF_015228065.2 Penaeus monodon | reverse complement strand
TATCACAATCGCTTTTCAGAATTTAAGAAGAATTTAAATAATTTAAAAACTCACTTACACAGAATGAAAAGC
>NC_051419.1:12053133-12053784 GCF_015228065.2 Penaeus monodon | reverse complement strand
CACGGAGATAAGGGGGTAAAGAAATGAACTCCCTAATTATGCCAGGTAGGGACTGATGCTGCCCTAATTATATTCAGCAGATGAGATGATATGAGATAACGAGAGGGAATTTGAGATTATTTTTCATTCCGATATTTTTTCTCCCATTCTTTTTCCCCGTCCCCTTTGACTCTGTAACACTTCTATGTATTTCTGTCTCAATTTATATATCTCAACGAACCACATTTTTTTGTTTTTTTACTTGGCTTTTAGTTTTTTTCCCTTCATCTTGGCCATCTCTCTCTCTCAAAGTTCATCGTAAATTCTTTAAAGGCTGCAATTACATATGTAAAACACCGGTGCAACTGAATCGTCCATCCAGGAACAGGTGGTGTGCTTTTTTCCCCCTAACTCTGTATCGCGTTCTCGATTTTCCGAATATCACTTATCTGATCGGAGTCTTTCGTTCCGCCTCTCTAACTTGCTAAACACGACGCTCGTTCAACTAAATGGTTTATTTGCTGGTTGCAAGAAGGTCCACGCCAGACCCGAAATATCTTTTGGAACTTTTCTTGTTTTGCATCTCCACTACGCAACCCTGACATCGCGAATCGGTCACGCGAGAAGATACGGAGCTAATTGTATTTACAACAGTAATACGAAACAAGACCC
>NC_051419.1:12052355-12053082 GCF_015228065.2 Penaeus monodon | reverse complement strand
GACGGACAATATTTCTTCTCAAAACCGCGCATCTCCCAAGGAGTGACTATTGATTTATTCATGATTACATATGCGGGGCTAATGCAGTAGTTTACGGTTCAGTAATCTTGATTATTCGACAATGTGAAGTGAGGCCTCGGGTTGGTGGATGTGTTTTGGTTTTTGCGACGCGCGTTTTCTCTAAAGTATGGGTGTTTTTGCTTCTTTTTCTTTGGACTTTGTTCGCGTGTCTGTTTCTTTGAACTGGGTTCGTTTTTTAAGTTTATCGTTTCTTTTGAAGCGTCCATTCTCTTTGAAATTTGTTTGCTTCCTTCTATATAGTTTTATTATTCATGAGGATCAATTCATGTTTATATTTCCTCTTTGTTGTTTCTTAAATTTACTAAACTAATAAACAAATTAACGGGCTTTTCTCTTACGGCCAACTCCTTCTGAAGATCTACCTCAGTTCAACAATAAAATCAGAAAATAAATAAAAGTAAGAAGAGAAAACAAATTCATAAATAAGAAAAACCGATAATTTCACCCCAAACGCTCCTCTCTTTTCACTCACTGAACGCATCAATAAAGCTTGTCTTACGCACCTGTCACCCTTCCCGACGCTAAACACACTTTCTTATCCCCGAAGACACCCTTAATACACCCTTACACCTTCCTGAACAACCGCAAATCGCCCTCCATCCTCTCTGACCCTAACCTCAGTCTCCAGCTTGCTTAGTGTACAGCC
>NC_051419.1:12052167-12052278 GCF_015228065.2 Penaeus monodon | reverse complement strand
CTCTCCCTACACCTGGCATCAGACGAACCAAAAAGGGGAAAATGGGGGGCAAATCCCTCGCCCCAAGCCCTCACACTGCTCTCGCCCTCCGCACGCCGGACGCCCACCACG
>NC_051419.1:12051802-12052119 GCF_015228065.2 Penaeus monodon | reverse complement strand
AAGTGATCGGTTCCTCACCCGGTCTCCTTCTTCTGCGATTTTCTCCTTATCTTTTTTCCATACTTCCTGTATTCTTCTCCCACTCCGCTTCTTCCTCATCTCCTCTCCAACACGTCTACATTTTCCTCCAACCCCGTTCTTCCTCAATATCACCACGGCCTTCTTCACCACCTCCCTCTCCTCCTGTATGACAATCGCCTCTTCTCGCCACCACTTCTATCTCCACTATTTCCCCATCTACATATATTTCTTCTCCACCATTACAATGCTCTCCCTCCACCATCTCCATCATTTCCTGTCTCCAAATCTCCACCATT
>NC_051419.1:12051108-12051621 GCF_015228065.2 Penaeus monodon | reverse complement strand
CTCACACGGCGCGGCTGGGTAACGGGGCTTGTTAACAAAGGAGCAAATAATGGTGTGGCGGGAACCTTGTAATCCTCGCTGGATGATAGAATAAAATGAGAGGATGGCGAGTTCGCGCCGTTCCCGCTGGTCTTCGCTCGCGTCCGGGATGTTTTCGTCGCCGCTCGCGAGAGGAAGGGGCGGGAGGGGGAGGGCGGAGGGGCAGGGGCAGGGGGGAGGGACGGAAGGGGTGGAGGGGAGAAAGGAGGGGGAGGGGGGAGGAGGAGACAGGGTGTTAGGGGAGAGAAGAGAGGAGGGAAAGGGTGAGGGATGGGAGGTGGAAGGGAGAGGGAGGGAGGTAGGTGCAGGGGGTGGGATGGGCGGAGGAGGGAAGGAATGGGTGCAGAAAGGGGGGTGTAAGGGGGGGGGGTAGCGGGAGTTTTCGTTTTAGTTTGGTCTCTGTAAGTTGGTTATGCTTACAATAATGTCAATCTGTTACATGTGATTTTTTCTACCTTTTGTTCTCCATCAGTT
>NC_051419.1:12050729-12050907 GCF_015228065.2 Penaeus monodon | reverse complement strand
AAAAAGAAGAAAAAAAGGACAAGAAAGGAATGAAGAATAAAAAAATGAAAGGAGAGAGAAAACAGAGTGAAAGAGAAAAGCAAAACATTTAAAAAGTGAGAAAGGGGGAAACGATAGAAAGTGCGATAGATGAAACCGAGATGAAGAGAGGTGAAGAGAGCGAAATAACGAGCGAAAG
>NC_051419.1:12049742-12049851 GCF_015228065.2 Penaeus monodon | reverse complement strand
GAAAGGTTAGGGTACAAAAAAGTTACACGCAACGAAGAGAGGAAAAATCTTGAAAAAAGTGCAGACAGCTATACCCAGACGCAGAGAGAGATTATTAATACCCAAAACG
>NC_051419.1:12049260-12049339 GCF_015228065.2 Penaeus monodon | reverse complement strand
GCAGCGGACCGGTCCGGGACCCACAAAGATGAGACCAGCGATATGTCCATCACCTTCACCATACTCCGGGGTGGTCCAT
>NC_051419.1:12048399-12049151 GCF_015228065.2 Penaeus monodon | reverse complement strand
ACCTACTGAATGCAATCTTGTGTATCTGTATTAACTTGTGTTTTCATGAATATTTTTTCAATCATGTGTACCTGTGTACATTTGCGCACGAGTGTATTCCTCTGCATCTTAGTATATTTCCATAACTGTGGGAGCTTTTAAGATATGCTCTTGTATAATATATACATGTCCTCACATGATTGTTCTTAAGCATCATAGTGTAACTGTGCGCTCTAATATATTCATTCATCTACTGTACATTTGTATTCTTGTGTACCTGTGCTGGCGAGTATTTTTGTGTATACCTGCACATTAATATGCACTTACTCACACTTACTTACCTTCCTATTCAGTTGCATCTATTTGTGATGATTTGAAGACAATATGTATGCAGTCTATGTATGTATTCTCAAATGAGGATACACAGTAAAGGATGGACAAATGATATTGCACAAATCAGTGTGCATTACAGACATGTGCGTCTGTGCACGCGTTTATATTTGCATATATATGCATCTGTAAAGCATTCAAAGCACTCAGGCACTCATGCATGGGGCAAGCACTCACACCACTAATATCAAATAAGGCACAGGCACACGCAGAAACACGGGCATACGCGGATGAAAGCCCAGAAGCACACAGGCATAAGCACGCTGGCAGACAGGCATACGCGATCTAACACACCCACCACTCTGCCGCTCCGCCCACAAAGGACACGCCTACTTCTTTGGCTCGACCCATATATACACGCCCACTCTTCCTCACACTATAAG
>NC_051419.1:12047527-12048363 GCF_015228065.2 Penaeus monodon | reverse complement strand
TCTCATGCTCACGCCCACACACCCACACTACGCCCACCTTTTAGGCCTACTGATTGTCCAGCCGCTCTGGAAAACGACAAAAAAAAATAGGCGATCAATTTTTAACGTTTTTCCCCATCTATTTTCTTGTAAGGAAAAGGTAGGTGACGGCGTCAAGATGGGTGCCCTGAGCTTTGGTGTGACTGAGCAATTGTATATTATCATGCTTTGACAGTGGATGAACAACCCGCACATATGATGAGAACTCAGTATAAAAAAAGATGCATGATGAACTGAATGAGTGAAATGACAACACATTGACCATAAAACTAATTCGTTCAACAAGACAAACCAGAACACTTCAACTCACCTGATTTTACAGAGCAGTGGATGTGAGATCTAGACTCGTAATACACCCAGTCGAAGCCAGCTTCCACCGCAAGTCTGGCTAGCATTCCATATTTTGATCGATCCTGGAATGGAAGTGAGCCTGGGTTAGACACTGGTGGCAGCAGTGGGATGCTTCTGTCTTGGGAAGGATTCTGTCTTTTTCGGTTTATTTGGTAGGCGTGATAGCAATTTCTAGAAAACAGAGTATCTACATCTTTAAATCTAGTTTTCTCAAGAGACTGTTTATAAAACCTGTCGCTCTGAAAAATACAATGCATCTCAATAAACAATAAAGTTACGACTTGTACTATAATGTAACCAATCACCGAAGCATGCAAAACCATCCCCAACCACCTAACAAATTTCTAATAAATCTTACCCTCGCGCCACAAAAGATCTCACAATGCTGATCAGATTACAAATTACCACAAAACAATATACGAATTAATGCAACCCAAATCTCATAC
>NC_051419.1:12047126-12047447 GCF_015228065.2 Penaeus monodon | reverse complement strand
CGACAGCGACTATACCGGGCATGTCTCTCGACCTCAGTATTTTCGTCTAATCATCTTGCCTAATTATCTTTCTTTATCTCTCTCTGTCATCCAATCATCTGCCAATTAACGCAGGTCATCATACGTAGATTGTGCCCGAGGTGGGACCAGAAAGACACTCCTCCACTTAAGCGTTTCTTCTCCGGAGTCTTTCGTTTATCGTTGGAATTTTATTTATGGCGATGGTGTTTTGTCAGCTGTGACGTCAGACATGGCTCGTGGGATGTCACGTGGGGGACGGGGAATGAGAAGGCGAGAGAAATGGAGAGATTGGATGTAACA
>NC_051419.1:12046691-12046930 GCF_015228065.2 Penaeus monodon | reverse complement strand
TGCGTAGCAGCAAAGGTTCTGTCTTTGGATAAACTGTTTAGCAATATCTTTTAAAGGCGTGGGTAAATAAGCAGACACATAACTGGAATGCAAAAACGCGCTCTTAAAGAATGGCCTTTTTCATTCAGCCTAAAAACTTGGTCAACCTTACACGAAAATTACTGCGAAGAAAAGTCTGACCTACATACACTAGTGTTTTAAACCAAGAATTCCAAGTTTCATTTGAATCATTTGACAAA
>NC_051419.1:12046130-12046521 GCF_015228065.2 Penaeus monodon | reverse complement strand
CAGCCACCAATCCCCCAAAATACAGCAGCACACACTCCTGACCTTATCCGACGTGGTGATGTCGAGGGCGCGACCTTCGTAGTGGAGACTGTGAGGGGCGTGGTGACCCTGCTCGTCCCATCCCTCGGTCACCCTTACTTTGACGCCCGGCCACTGGTTCATCACACTAATGGCCAGCGTGTTGAGCTTCTCCTTGCATCTCTGTGGGGGAGAGAGGTAATAACATAAGAGACCGTCCTTATTCTGACCTGGGCGAGAAGACTCGAGGAAGGGAACGCCGCGGGTTGTGCTGCAACATGGTGACAGAAAAGTTGGTTAATACAGAGTATATTGCATGATGTGATCAGTTATCTACATGGAGAGTGACTCGACTGGTGAGAAATGTCATTCG
>NC_051419.1:12045601-12045668 GCF_015228065.2 Penaeus monodon | reverse complement strand
TCTTAACTACGTAGATGGACGTGATGATATATTTCGTATTTTTCTGGGCTGGAATTTTGTAACAGTA
>NC_051419.1:12045352-12045556 GCF_015228065.2 Penaeus monodon | reverse complement strand
TTGCCGGCCCTAGACAGAAAATCTCCGCCTATCACCTCTCTTCCTCCTGTCTCTGGGCCCCCCCCCCCCCCGCCTTTCCTCGGCCACGTCCGGGATCTGATATCAAGCACCCCACCCCCCCCCGCCCAAGACAATGGCTCGGCCTCAAGACCCCTTCTTGCGGCGGAGCAAATCACACACTTCCGGCTAGGCCTACCGCCCCAC
>NC_051419.1:12044581-12045059 GCF_015228065.2 Penaeus monodon | reverse complement strand
GCAAGAAAAGGGCAATAGACGGTTAAAGTGGGGTTAGATTTCACCCGTTGGATACACTGGCGACATGATGGACTGTGATAGGGACAGCCGCGCGTGTTCGGATCCATGCGTGACTGTAGACTTCTGAATAATATATATATATATTTTTTTTTCTTGAACCTCATGCATGTGGTCTTATTGATGTCAATTCCTTACGAAATGAAACATGAACAATACTAAATACTAACTTGATCACAAAACCAAACTTGAAACTGACACTCTAAAACAATCGATGCCAATAAAGGCGAAGACGAGGGTTTCGGACAACATAAGACCTGGGCTGACCTGGTAGGCACGTGGACCCATCTAACGTGCGTGCGCGCGTGCGCTCATGTAAACACTGGTAATGACACTTAAAAGGGGGAAAAGGGAGGTCATAGGGGGAATATGCGATATGGATGACTGGTTTTGTGTCAAAGTAACACGTTTACA
The DNA here is from genome assembly GCF_015228065.2 of Penaeus monodon. Taxonomy (NCBI): domain Eukaryota; kingdom Metazoa; phylum Arthropoda; class Malacostraca; order Decapoda; family Penaeidae; genus Penaeus; species Penaeus monodon. The sequence continues at coordinate 12,044,588 of NC_051419.1, read as the reverse complement.
CATATGC
>NC_051419.1:12043914-12044011 GCF_015228065.2 Penaeus monodon | reverse complement strand
TTGACGGGAAGCTGCGCGGGGAGCTTGTCCTGCACCAGGGTCAAGGCGGGCTTCTGGATTATTTTTGTTGTTGGCGGTGGATAGGATCGTGTGTGTT
>NC_051419.1:12042076-12043223 GCF_015228065.2 Penaeus monodon | reverse complement strand
GAATATACACAAAGCTAGTCCTGGGAGAAAACACACACGTAAAAAGCATAGGTGTGGCTACATCCCTTCCTTAAACGAGAAAAGAAACAATTCCATACTAAATTAACACTTCCTACCACCCCCATATAGAGGCAGGCTCGCACTGCAGTATAAGCAAACATTTTATATGCCAATAACACGTCGACTCCATTATGGCCAACCGTGTCCATACTCTAAAGTCGAGGGATCATTTGTATAAAGATAAGCCAACACTGAACAATAATTTTTCTTTCAATAAACAGTAACTGCATAATGTTAACATAATACTAGCAATTTTGCTCTTGGCTTTGTATTCTTCCTTGACAATAAATCACGTTCTTACACTTCCCCCCTCCCTCAAAGAGAGAGAAAAAAAGAAATAGTAATTACTTTTTGATGTTTATTCTTCCGTTTTGGCTGGTGAAACTTTTATGCTAATAAGCTCACACTCTAGGCGTCGGTGCCCGAAACAAAGCGAGATCCATGATTTATTCTGAAAGGCGACGAGTCTATCCATATGCTTTGTTTATCTTTATGGTCCCTTTTATTACACGGGCGATACGACAGCTCGCTTTTGCTTATCGTCGAAGCATTCCGCGCGCGAATTCCTGCGCGCTCGGATCGGAAACGGCGGAGCTCACGTTCGCAATGCGTGAGCTGCGCGGCGTAATCTCTCCCTCTATCAGTCCAAGCGTGATGAAAAATGTCTTAGGGCCACTCGAGGTACATAAAAAAGAAGTCTCCCTAAAAAAAGAAATGAAATAAAACGAGAAAAAGGAATAACGAAATTACTCGGGCGGCATCAAAAAGAACAGACGAATATGGCAGAAAATTATAATTATTAGCTGCCGACACCCACCAGCTCTACCTTCACCCCCCATCCTTGCCCTTCCCCTAGGTCCCCCCCTTGCCCACCCTTCGCCACACTCCCTAAGGGATGGTGTTTGTCTGTCAGTCTTAAAATTGATTTAAATGATGGGCTGTTTCCAGCGTTAACATGCAGGCTGCCTGAGCTACGATAACACCTTCTATTTTTCGGTTCTATCTCTCCTCATGCCAATTCCTTAAACGCATTCTCATTTCTCCGGCCTTGCAAAATATCTTTATGAAGCTGCAATCTTTTAAACGA
>NC_051419.1:12041831-12042042 GCF_015228065.2 Penaeus monodon | reverse complement strand
ATATATTCATTCTCTAAAGCTGCCGGAAAGATAACGGCCGGAGGATGATCGGCCGCGCTTTCAAAAGGAACATGGCGGATTTGCGGTCACGCCGGGGACTCGCTTACAACAAGCGTCTCATCGGACAACATCCAAACCGCATTATCAGAAATCCTCTCACTGACTTAAACATATCCGCTCGACCCGTCTTTACACCCCGCTGATGCTGCTT
>NC_051419.1:12041322-12041560 GCF_015228065.2 Penaeus monodon | reverse complement strand
GATACAACGACCACATTATTACTATTTTCTTTTTTTATCCTTAAACCTTGACTATTGGTTATCTCTTGTTTGTCACGCACGCGATCCTCGTCGAGATAGTATCCCGGCATTCTTAATCTGCTTTAAAATTGTGGGCGCGCGGCGTGAAATCCTATTAGACGGCTCGTTATGCTAGGCGCCCGCGGTGAGGACCCGGCCCTGCCTCCCTCCAGCCCGCGAGCCCGCCCACGCTCAGGGG
>NC_051419.1:12040581-12041092 GCF_015228065.2 Penaeus monodon | reverse complement strand
ATAGTAAAGAGAAGAGAAATGAGAAAGGGAATATAAAGAAAGGTGATGGAAGGACCAAAGGACGAAAGAGAAAGTGATAGAGAGAGGGATGAAGACGAGAAAAAGGAGAAAACGAAGGAGGATGCAAGAAGGGGATAGGAAACAGAAAATTAATATTGGTAGACAAAAAGGAGGAGAGCAAAGAGAGAGAGAAAAGGAGAAGGAAGAAGAGAAGGAACGGAAAATGGTAAGGAAGGAAAGGACAGAGGAAGAAAGAAGAATAGAACAGGAAATAGAAAAGAAAAGGATGGAAGGCAAGAGGATAAGAGAAGAGAGAAAGGGGAAAATGCATGTCAATTAGCAGAGAAGTTAGAAAAAAGGGAAGAAATATAAGACAAAAAAGTGGAAGAGAAGAACAGAGGATATATGCAGTCTGAATGCGAGGGAAAAGAAATGGAAAGGGAATTGAAGGAAAACTGATGAGAAGAAATTCATGACAAAAAGGAAGAGAAGGGTTTAAACAAAGGAAGGT
>NC_051419.1:12039974-12040563 GCF_015228065.2 Penaeus monodon | reverse complement strand
AAAAAAACAGAAACGTAGATAACAATTAAGCAAACATGGTATAACACGGGAGGTTTAATACAAAACCGTAAACAATAAGAGAGAAAAAAGTAAACGAGAAAAAAAAGAAATAGGAGAGACAGGTAGAGATACAATGATAAAGAGAGACAGACAGACGGAGGGCAAGAAAACGCCTTCCCCTACCGACCACCCAAGTCAACCACAGTCAAGATGGACCATAATCTATAGTTAACAAATGAGAAACACGCCCTTAACACCCCCTACGAGTTGCCAGTTAGTCTTATTTATTTTGACTGGTGTACGATCTCCACCCTGGATTTATTTCCCTCTATTTCTCCCCACGTGACCTCTCCAACACTCTCCAACGCCCAGGCGAATGCACCAACATCAAAATTATGAGCCCATTAGTCAAAAGAAGTATAATAAAAAAAAAACACCAAGTGAAAAGAGATAAATAAATAAATTGGAAGATCTGCACGTTTTCCTTTCCCCTTCACCCCCTGGCGGCTAAGTGGCAACTCACCCTTGACGCTAACGATCCTATGACCCAAAATGACCTCAGTTGACCTAGAGGGGGGAGGTCAAGGGA
>NC_051419.1:12039728-12039907 GCF_015228065.2 Penaeus monodon | reverse complement strand
GCGTGAGCTACACCAACGACCCGCAACCTCTGAAATGTTAAATTAATTTTGATGATCGCCGCGGGTCTATAGTTATTTAAATGGGTTCGCCACTTATCGTCCGGACACACAGCGCTGCGATCGCACTCTCCTCCTGCTGATGACGGCGATTTTCGACCTTATTGCTAGCCGTTAGCATG
>NC_051419.1:12039274-12039493 GCF_015228065.2 Penaeus monodon | reverse complement strand
AAAAGCTTTAGGTGGAAATGGTATTTATATGTTAGCATCGGCCGCTGCCAAAGGGAGCGAAGGCAAACAGACGGAGGCAAACAGCTGATCGTATGGTAATTTGAACTTGAGAGTCGTTTGCCTTTTTATTTCTGTTTGTCCAGTTTTGCAAATGGAAGAGCTGGGAATGGGAGGAGGGATAAGGGAGGAGAATGGAAGAGAACAGGATAATAGTGTAGG
>NC_051419.1:12038354-12038535 GCF_015228065.2 Penaeus monodon | reverse complement strand
CTCACTCATTAAAAATTTGTCACTCCTCTCTCCTCGTGTTTTTTCTTTTAAGTCAGGTGTTTCCCACGTTTTCTGACCGTCCCTCCCCCCCCCTTTACCCCCCTCACGCATGTTAATGTTATTGTAGGCGCCGTTTGCAGGCGATTAATTAGCTGGTCATTAAGTCAAGTACCTGCGGTGG
>NC_051419.1:12037897-12038087 GCF_015228065.2 Penaeus monodon | reverse complement strand
CTTCGAAGGACTTGGAATGGGGGAGAGGGAGGGGGGTAGGGAGGATGAAGGGGGGAGGGGGTCAGAGTTGTCTCCCTGGGGACCTTCCTACACAGTTTGCTGCTGAAGGATTTATGAGTGTCCTGCCGGTAGGGGGCGACGGCAAGTGGGGGCTAAGGGTAGATGGGGCGGGGGAGGACTGGAATACTGG
>NC_051419.1:12037733-12037849 GCF_015228065.2 Penaeus monodon | reverse complement strand
TAAATGTTTAAAATATTCTGTTGTTTTTGCATATATATTCATGTGTTCTTTGGAAATTAGTCTTTTTTTAAAGAGATAAAGAAACAAATAAGCGAGGGAAACAGAAAAAGATATAT
>NC_051419.1:12037241-12037606 GCF_015228065.2 Penaeus monodon | reverse complement strand
GAGAGAAAGACCAAGTGTTAAAAATTGTTGACAGACTTTGCAATGTTGGCTGTCATGTCAGAGGAGCGCAAACACTGAGAACCGCAAAAATAATGTCTAAAATTGAATACTGGAAAATGGGAAATGTTAGCGCCGATGTCTGAGCGCCAGAACGATGTCGCAAATAATAGTCACGAAGTAAACATACATTCAAGTATGCAAAAACGCAGTGAGAGATAAGGAAGAATGGGCATAAAAAAAGGAATATGATATTTTGTATAGATGGCTTTGATATAAAAATATGCAAATGTTTTGTGTTTGTGAGTGTGTTTAACTCCATGTTTTCTCTCTTTTTTTTCTTCTGATCTTTATGTCCAGCTCTCAAA
>NC_051419.1:12036695-12036777 GCF_015228065.2 Penaeus monodon | reverse complement strand
CGCGCGCGTGTGTGTGCACCCATCGACTTTTATCTATTATCCCCTCCTTCCTTTTCCATTTTCCCGGCTGACTATCCAGCTG
>NC_051419.1:12036508-12036645 GCF_015228065.2 Penaeus monodon | reverse complement strand
TTAACCTCTCAGACCATCCCTCTATTGTCCTGGGAAATTGCCTGTATTATTCATGCTAATAACCTCTGAAGCGACAGACAAACAAATCAGATCGCTTTAGTGGGAAAAGGCAGAGGGCGGGGAGAGGCTAGGGTGGG
>NC_051419.1:12035434-12036217 GCF_015228065.2 Penaeus monodon | reverse complement strand
ACACTCGAAAGGAAAAAAAAAACAGTTCAGGGAGCCAAAGAAGCACGAGGTGAAAACGCATCCCGCGCTTCATCTCCTAAAACGGTTTTATTTCAAGCCGGAGTTAAATCCACAGACCCGCGCTCCGGACTCCAGGAAATCCCCCTCGGAGACCTGACGCGGCTTTTGTTCTGGGGGGGAAAAGGGGAGGAAGAGGAGGGGAAGTAAAGAAGGAGAGAAGGAGGAAGAGAGGGGAAGATAACGGAGAGAGGGGGGAAGAGGAGGATTAGAGAGGGAAGAGGAGGAGGAGGAGGACTAGAGGAGGAAGAGGAGTAAGAGAGGGGAGAGATAAAGAAGGGGAGAGGAAGGAAGAGGAGGGGAGGAGAAGGTTGAAGAGAGGGAGGAAGATAAAGGGAAGAAAGGGGGAAGGGCAAGGGGACGGAGAGGGAGAGGGGTAAAGAGTGGGGAAGAGAGGGACAAGAGAGGGACGAGGTGAGGGGGAAAGGAGTTAGACGAGAGGGGGAAGAAGGGGGTGGAAAGAGGGGGGAGGGAGAAGAGAGGGCGGGGAAGGGAGGGAAGAAGAGGGGGAAGGGCGGGGAGAAGGAAGAAGACGAGAAGGAAAAGAGCAAAGAAGGGATAGGAAGAGAGAATGAGAGAGAGAGAAAATACAAGGGCATAGAGAGAGGGAAAAGCGAAAGACACGAAAGAGAACGAAGGAAGAAAAAGGAATACCAAAAGCAAGAAAACAAGGAAAGGAACCAATGAGAAGCCGAGTGAGGGCGAGGGTGTGAGTCAACCGCGAGA
>NC_051419.1:12035316-12035401 GCF_015228065.2 Penaeus monodon | reverse complement strand
TATTGTTGTGCCCACATGTCGTCGTGACGAGGTGTTGGCGGGGGGGGGGGGAGGATATGGGAAATATTTTGACAGTTCAAGAATC
>NC_051419.1:12034547-12035110 GCF_015228065.2 Penaeus monodon | reverse complement strand
ATCACCCACCACTAAAAATGCAATCAGATATTCGTTCCATACTCTGGAAAAAAACACACACACACACGGACAAACCTGTCAAATACCACGAAACAAACGAAATACATTTAATCAAAAGCTACATTAATTCTACATCACCTCACACAAGCACCGGCCATTTGTCCCAACCAAATATTTGAACCACAAACATTTCTCTGGAACAAATAGTGATTATAAGCGATCCATTAGTGGAACAATAGGTGGTTGGGTGTGATCACGTTCATAATATACAGGTAGCTGAATATGTGGTATTGGTATGATTACTGGCGTGCTACTGAGCTGGTATGATGGAGTATTAGCGTTTTTATTTGTGTGTGTTTTTTGTAGAATGAAATTTATCTTTTTGTCATGTGTTATTATTATTTTTCGTTTTCACCGCTTACGCCATCATGTCAACCGCCATTTTGCCCCCTCCCCCCCTCCTTCCTTCCCCTCACCGACTGGAATTTCTCCTCCTTCCTTCCCCCCCCCCCTCTCACAGCATGACTCTTGTCCCCCTCTCTCTCTTGGTTTTCATGACTCGT
>NC_051419.1:12034278-12034374 GCF_015228065.2 Penaeus monodon | reverse complement strand
ATCGACCGCTAGCCATATGAACGAGATGACCAGCCCCTCACGAGGAATTCGAGCACCCCTCTACAGAGGAATCTGCCCCACTTCGGTCATGACTCG
>NC_051419.1:12033902-12034151 GCF_015228065.2 Penaeus monodon | reverse complement strand
CGATGAAGAGAGCGAGGGAAGAGAAGGAGGGGGGGTTCAAGAGGGGCTAGGGGGTTGAGGAAAAGGGGGTCAGGGGGGGGGGGCAAGATGCTATGTCCGCCGGTCGCAACACGCAGCTCCCCCCCCCCTCCCCGCCCCTCTTTCTCCATTTCGACTTCCTATTCATCTCTCTGTTATTTCCGTCTCCATCCGATTCTCCATTTTCTCTCATATCAGAAATTCTTTAGTTTCTTTTTCTTTCAGTTCGGC
>NC_051419.1:12033656-12033765 GCF_015228065.2 Penaeus monodon | reverse complement strand
TATGAGGCATTCCTCATGACCTCCCACGCAGAACCTGTAGCCTCTCATCCTCATTATTTTTCTTACTCTCTCTCTTTCCATTCTATATCAGCCTGGTTAGTGCTATCTG
>NC_051419.1:12033150-12033456 GCF_015228065.2 Penaeus monodon | reverse complement strand
CATGCCTAGCCATCCCTAATATAATCAACCTCCCTTACGCAAGTTAATATCAGTCAACATCCACTTGGAACAATGCCTTAAAAATGAATCTTAATTTCGGAACGTTCCGCTTCATTTCTAGAAGCCTTCGGTTCCTTTTTCTTACAAAAGCGGGGCGCTCGCCTTCTGCAAAGACAAAACACGGGGACGAGAGCGTCGGTGATCTCGAGTTATTTCCATGAAAATCGAACGGCTTTCCCTCAGAAGGATTCGGAATTCATCACTTTGCAACTCGATCCTGCGGGACTCGGAAATGAGGACGGGGAG
>NC_051419.1:12032893-12032980 GCF_015228065.2 Penaeus monodon | reverse complement strand
ATCACATGTGCGTCTCTCCCATCACCCTTCCACCGCAAGACAAGCCACTAATGCTGGCTCCTCTCTCTTCTCACACTTTCTTTTAAG
>NC_051419.1:12031793-12032861 GCF_015228065.2 Penaeus monodon | reverse complement strand
TGTGGATATATTCTGACTGATATTAAAAGTAACAAGAAGCTGAAATATTTTAAACAAAATGAATAAGTTTACAAACATGTAAAGGAGAATACACAAATGAAATACAGAAAGCGCAAAGCAAGATGGAGGAGTGAATGAAGGGGGGTGAGGGGGGTAAGGGGGAAGAGGAGGGGGGTGGTCGCAGACCAGGTAGGCTTAGTAACCACGGCGGCCATTTTGTGTGCTGAGCTGTCAAAGCTGATCTGTCGACTCACAGTAGGATGTCTGGGTGTGTGAAAAAAAATCTTTACCGGCAACTTTTGTCTTGCATATTAACAAATTTCTTAAACCTCTCCGATAAATCTTTGCTCTAAAAGAATAAAGAAAATCGAGAAGAAACCATGGGGAAAAAATATAAGGAGAGCACCCACGTGATGCTAAGCAGCGGCATCGGAAGTTCCAAAGAGGTGATAAATTTGAGGGGATCGTCGTACCTCAGGCAGGGGACAGAGGTCGGGGGCGGCGCGGGACAATTGAAATTAATGTTTTCACTCAGGCGTCACGGGGTACACTAGGCCGCGTCCAGAACCTACGAAGTTTCTAAAAATGAAAATAAAAGAAGAAAATAGCGAAAGAATATTACAAAAAATGTCTGAAAAATATCTTATAATTTTTATCTGGATTATTTCATTATCCCTGACTTTTTAAAATTTGTATTTCTTCGTCCGTCGATTCCGATGTGAAGCGACACGTTGGCTAAAAGAGTTGAGTTACCTTAAGTATATATATACTTTTTCCCTCCTCTTCGCTCGATCGTCAATTAAACGAGCCGACAGGTCTTTAGAGGCCCAACATACCGCGGGGTCAAAGAAGACCCTAAAGTAATTTTCCGACTGTGTTTTGGGACGGCGGATAATTCCGTGATTATCCTTGTCTCAAACCCTTGGAGGTGTCCGCGAGGCAGTGACTTCAACAATGATACCTTTGGGGTTGGTTTAAAACCTCTGATTCTCCCGGCGACGTGTCATTTGTTAGATTAATCTCCAACGATCTTCTCTCTCCTATTTTTTCTAGAATGATTTCAACACG
>NC_051419.1:12031260-12031637 GCF_015228065.2 Penaeus monodon | reverse complement strand
TTGCGCATTTCGTCATTCAGTTGTTATTGTGGGGCGCGAGGCGGGGCTCCTACAGGCTTCGGCGGGAAATTTAAACTGGTGGGCTGTGTCTACCTTGACTCTTGCGGTAACCGAGATGATGACGGCTGTGGCGGGAGACAGTGGTGCTAGCGGCGGCAAAATGTAGTAGTGGGAGAAGAGGGATACGGGATAAGGGAGAGGGATTGGCGGGCATTCCACGATATTGAAAATTGATACTTTTACCGCTCGGGATATATCGTCCCGTTGTTCGATCCTTTTTTTTTTTGTCGTTATTTTTTCCCCTGTCTCGGGTATCTCGCCGACTCGGGTTTCTATGTCGTGTTTCACAACCTCGGTGGCTGTGATGCTGGATGGCA
>NC_051419.1:12030154-12030578 GCF_015228065.2 Penaeus monodon | reverse complement strand
AGGAAAAGAATAATGATAATAATAATAATAAAAAGATGAGGAAGAATAAGAGGAAGAGGAGGAGGAGGAGGAATGTAAAGAACAAGACGGAGAAAAGGAGAAGTAGGTGAGAAGAGTAAAAAAAAAAAAAAAAGTAAAGGAGACGAAAGTAATGGAGAAGAATAAGACCAAAGGAGATAGCAAAGGTAAATAATGATAAATAAGCGAAGGCGAATTGGAAAAAAACAACAACAGCGATAATAGCAAAGCAGAGAAAGAGCGGAGAGGAAGAGAAAATAAGAAGAAAGATGGAAATCGAAGAAAGAAGAAGTGGTTAGGCAGAAAATCAGAAATAAAAACAATTAAGCAAAAACTGAAAAGGTGAGAGGCGAAAGACAAAAAGGCGAACCCCATAAAAGAAAACTCACCCCCTGCATCCCCCCTT
>NC_051419.1:12029871-12030122 GCF_015228065.2 Penaeus monodon | reverse complement strand
GAGCAGCAGACGAAGGGCCACAAACCCGAGGCAGAACCTGGGAGCCTCGGAGACCACAATGGCGGCTGGTCTTTGTGGACAGCCGATCTGCCGACGCAACGCTTGTCTCTCCGCACAAACATTTACTCTGTCGGCCTCTCCTTCCAGGGTTTTCTTCTCCTTCGTCTCCGCTCCTTCCATCTTCTGCCTGTCCCTTGCCTTGTTTTCCTTCCCGACTCGGCTTGTGTTACCTCCTCTGTTTAATGGCTGGC
>NC_051419.1:12029541-12029813 GCF_015228065.2 Penaeus monodon | reverse complement strand
ATAGTCATTCGTGTTTATGGCTGATAGTATTTTCGTTGTGTGAAACTATTTTTCTTTTCTCTGTCTGTTTATCTTCTGGTCATTTGTCTGCCCTTCTATATCAGATTTGACATATTCCTTTTTATATATTTCTGTGTTTTATCTGTTTATCTTATGCCGCTTCTTCATATTCGCCTCTATTCCTCTAATTCCTCGATTTCTCCCCATCATTCCTACTTATCATCAGCTTCCCAAATCTCTTCCCTCTTCTTCCCCAATTCTAATCCAGCATT
>NC_051419.1:12029325-12029492 GCF_015228065.2 Penaeus monodon | reverse complement strand
TCCAACTCCTTCGTCAGCCATCTTGCATGTTTACCTATCTGTAGACGTGCCCTTTGTACAGTGTCCTTCCGCTCGAGCAATCCATCACACTTTCCTCCGGCCTGACATCTGCTCAACAGCGACTCGAGAATTTTATGCGCATTAGAGACGGGTCTTGTGCTCGCTGA
>NC_051419.1:12029036-12029129 GCF_015228065.2 Penaeus monodon | reverse complement strand
TGATCCTTCATAGCCGTTCTCCAAACCCCCTCCCTTCCCTCCCCCCGACCCCAACCCGCCTCGCCTATGATCTCCCCATTGAGAAACGGTTAA
>NC_051419.1:12028760-12028919 GCF_015228065.2 Penaeus monodon | reverse complement strand
GACGGTTTCAAGAGAAGCGATCTGGCATCATCTTATTTACCGCTACAATGAAGATCGAGGGAGGTTGACTGGCCGTGTCCCCGCGTGCCGCCGCCGCCGCCACGCCGGGGGACAGCCTCGTTTCTCAGCACTCCAGTCGAAGGCGACTATCTATCTATC
>NC_051419.1:12028020-12028649 GCF_015228065.2 Penaeus monodon | reverse complement strand
CAGAGAATAAAACGCGCAAACAGAAATAATAAAGGAAGAGAAATAGGCAAAATCCGACGATGAAAGAGGGGAGAAGAGACACCGCGAAGAGAAGCGGAGATGGACAAAAGGGGAAAGGGATAATATACGATATTAAGGAAGATCAGTGTCCTTTGAAGACGCTGACTCGCCCTCCTTAGATTTCATCCTGTTAGTCAGTGTCTTACGCACGGGGTGAAGGCAGGAAGAGCGGATAATGTGATAAATTTTGGAGTGAGGGAGGGAAAGGGAGGGAGTGAGGGAGGAAGGGAGGGAAAGGGAAAGAGTGAGGGAGGAAGGGAGGGAAAGGGGGAAGTGGGGGAGGAAGGGTGGGAGTGAGGGAAAAGGGAGGGAGTGAGGGAGGAAGGGAGTGAAAGGGGGGAAGTGAGGGAGGAAGGGTGGGAGTGAGGGAAGAAGGGAGGGAGTGAGGGAGGAAGGGAGGGAAAGGGGGGAAGTGAGGGAGGAAGGGAAGGAGTGAGGGAAGAAGGGAGAGAGTGAGGGAGGAAGGGAGGGAAAGGTAGAGAAAAAAGGAGAGGGAAAGGGAAAAAGGAGATGGAGAGGGAGAGGGAAAAGGGAAAGGAAAAGGAAAGGGAAAGGGAAAGGGAAAGGAG
>NC_051419.1:12027755-12027922 GCF_015228065.2 Penaeus monodon | reverse complement strand
CTGACGACAACGTTGTTGCTAACCTACATTAATACCTACTTTACTGATTGCATTATCAATAACATGAAACATTCATATTTTCATTTAACTTTTAATCTTTAACTTTCTTATATTTTCGATCTTGCTGCGTATTAATTTTCCGTTTATTTCCCCTGGGTTCATTTTTA
>NC_051419.1:12027357-12027513 GCF_015228065.2 Penaeus monodon | reverse complement strand
CCACCTCCTCCAGTTCCTTTTTCCTCGCGCTCACCCCCCCCCCCATGAGCAGACAGGACCCCTCCCCCCTCCCGCTCCCCCTATCGGCTTGGCGGAGAAAGAACATTCCAGAAGAGGAGATTATCCAGGATTATCCAGACTGGCTTCTTGAACACC
>NC_051419.1:12027127-12027243 GCF_015228065.2 Penaeus monodon | reverse complement strand
TTACGTGCATTGGGAGGAAGAGATCAGTAAGAAAGGAAGAGGAAAGGGAGTGAAGGAGTGTGGAGAGACAGAAAAGATAGAATGGAGAAGAGTATACGAAATGAAAGTGCGATGTA
>NC_051419.1:12024716-12026951 GCF_015228065.2 Penaeus monodon | reverse complement strand
GCGTTTGAAACGAAATAAAATACTAATTTGAAAGAAAAGGGGAAATCTAAAATGACTAGAAGCCACAAGAGGCAGCAGCACAAACAGGGACGCAGTTAAGAGCAACAATATGAGAAAAATTCGACCAAAATCGACCCCCCCAGAGGACCCTCCAAGATCAGCCCCCACCTCTTCGAAGGCTCCCAAGAACTAGCCCCCTTTTCCATCAAAGGACACTCCCTTCCTCTTCCCGCCTCCCACGGACCAACCACCGCCCCGCCTCCCCTCAAAGGACCCCTCGAACCTCTCGTCAGGAGGCCCCCCTTCCCCCTCCCTCAGATGACCAGGTCCCTCCCTAACGGCCGGAGTCCCCTCCCCCCTATCAAGGACGAAACCCCCTGAGAGCTCGTTGATTCGAGACGTCCTTGTGGAGCGAGAGTCAAGAGCACCGAGGGTCCCCCTAATGTGCACTTTCTGCACCACTGCGCACTCCAGATAAGGGCGCAGGCAGGTAGAGGAACATGGCGTGTGTTCTCGAGGGAGGAGGACTCACAATGAGACTTTGCTGCCCTTAACATAGGCAGTACAAGTCTCCCCGATCACGGCACCTTGAGAGCGGGATTCAGCTCGCTGGCCAGAACACGGAGGCCGAGCTAAGGACTCTTGCTGCGCCTTCAGAACGAGAACAAGAATGCTGGACGGGCCTTCAAAACCAGTCTCTGCCTTAACAGCTTCAGAGGGAGTCTTTGCTGGCCATAACAGTACACTTTCCAAACGAGTCTTCGCCGGTTACACCTCTGGAGCAGGAATATCTGAATAGGCCTGTCACAACACATTTAGAACGAGTTTGTTGGCCATAACAGCTTTAGGAAGAGCTCAGACCGGTGACAGCATGCATTCCAAAACGGGTTTTCATCAGTCACAACACCTTCAGAACAAGATTAGGCTTGTCGCAGCACCTTCAGTGCAAGTCTTCGTCGGCCACTACGCATCCAGAACGAGTTTAAACCTGTTATAGCGCCTTCAGAACATGTGTCTCCTGACCAGCAAAGCCTCAAAGCCAGTTAAGGCTGGTCAGAACACATCTCCGTCGGTAACAGCAACTTCAGGAGTCTTTACTTGTCAAGTTTAAGCCTTTAGCAACACTTATCGCATATAATTTTCCCTTTGTGACCCCATTGGGAGAGTAAGCCTTCTGCAAAACCTTCAAAAAGCCATAACAGCTTCAGAAGAGCCTCCGACGGCATTCATGCCTTCAGAATGAAACGCCGTTGTAAAAACCCTTGAGGGTGTTGAATGGTGCCCAACAGATGGTGCTGGAGTCACCTTTGCATTGGGCAGATCTTGCTTATGAGCAGCAAAGTCTCTCAAATCTCGGGTTTTGCAAAAGTAGATGGCTGTGAATAAGACTGGTAATGTGTTTTCCACATTTAATAACGTGGTTTTAATAAGCTCTTACTTTAGCGACTGCCATCATTTCAAGGCGTGATATCATTTTACAGACTCTTTTTTCATACAACTGGATCATTTACCACTCTCCTTGATCTCAAAAGGCAAAAAAAGGGTAAGTAATTACTTCCAGAACCGACGTTTTTGTGAAGCGAAGGATAGCACACATACCTGCAAGTGGGTTAAACCATCTCGCAACCGGATATCATTACGCGGATCTTGGGTTGAAAAGTGTAACCAAAAATGAAAGTAATGGTTTTCTTGGCCAACGAAATGCACTATCAGGTGTACGCCAGAATGTGTTTGAATATAATGGGAGTTTGGACGAAAGGGGAGAGAAATATAAATAAAGAAAATTACGATGGGAGTGAAGAGGAATATAAATGATAAAGAGTGAAAAGGGAATGAAATGAAAAAAGAGTGAAAAGCGGGAAGGCTAATAGAAAGATAGATGGATAAAAAAAAAACGCTCAAAAGAAGGAATATGAAAGAAACAGGATTTACGAAAAAGCCGAAGAAGTAGAAACAAGAGTATCACATGACAAGCCGTGTTGAGAACCGCGCCATCTTTTACAAGCGTGTTTCTCGAAGCAGGAATTTGAACCTCCTGAACGCTGACTAACAAGTCCTATAGTTTATTGTTTGTTTACAAGCTTCCAAATGCCTGTCCCTTTCTAACTGATCTGTAATTATCGTTCCCTTACAAGGCTGTCTCGCTTCCTCTTCTTCGTCTAATGTTACGTTGTGTTGCTTGCGACCGCGGATGTCTTATGCATTCACAGTCTTCATTATATTTTGTTCTTTTGA
>NC_051419.1:12023882-12024603 GCF_015228065.2 Penaeus monodon | reverse complement strand
CAAAGTTGGAGAGTTGGAGAAGGGGAAGGCTGAGGGGAAAGGATGAAGAGAAGGAAAAGGGAAGAGGATGAGTTACACAGAAAGAAAGGTGAGGGAGGAGAGGATATGAGAAAGTAGGGAGAAGGGAAGGGAGAAGACAGTGAAAAGAAGGGAAAAAGAAACCAAGAATAAATCAAGAAAAGAGGGCACAAATGAAAACCAAGAAAGACAGAAAAAAAGAAGTGGGAAATATGCATAGATAAGAAACGTGAAGACAAAGCAGATGTGAAGAACAAAGAAAGAGATAGAAAAAAACAACAGCCAAGAACTTGAAATAAAAGCATAAAAAAAATCACATTACTGAACAAGACGGCTGAACAGCGCTGAGTTAACGTTCAAACAATAACATATTTTCCACATACGATATTTTCAGTTGTTGAGTTGACAGCTGCGCGATAATAACCCGTAATAACACATGTCCAGAATATCTATTTCTCTTGTTATAATCCAAGGTCGAGGTGTTAATTAGGACTCTGGGAATTATAAATCACAGCGAATCATTTCTCTTCTAGTTAGATAATACTGATAAAAGAGGAAAGGAGAGAGAGAAACGAAGAGAAATGATGATGCTGATAATAGTAGTACTGGACAGAATAAAAATTGCTTTTGTTGCAATTGCGATTTATATAATGGCGAAACAAGATAAGTAATATTGGAGTAAATGCATAAATTTAAACCTAAT
>NC_051419.1:12021797-12023573 GCF_015228065.2 Penaeus monodon | reverse complement strand
AATGAGAAAGATATAAGAATAATTAAAAGAAGACTATGGAGGGGAAAACGCACACAGCAACAACAACAGCAGGCGACGAGAGAAGCGAGGAGAGAAGCCAAAACGGGGATAATAAAACACAAAATCTTTCTTGCGTCGACCCGTTAAAGTGTCTCTGCGGTTGGCGAGCAATAAAACTAGTTAGCCGTGGTTGATTACCTGCTCATTAATCCATCAAGCTCATTCTGATGTGGTATCATTTATTTAAGAGCCCCGTCCTTTTACTCTTCCTCTCACTATGATTTAATACATTGTAGAAGTAACCGTTTAAAAAATATATTGGAGGGTGTAACGCTTGTTTACTCTTTAGGCAATTAATATATGATTATTGTTGTCATTGTCCGCGTCCTTTGGGGGCAGTTACATACGGCACAAAACCTGTCTCTCTTCACTCGTTCTTAGCCCTCCCTTCTCCTCCCCTCCCTCTCTCCTACATCCCTCCCCCCAGTAGCACCTCCTAAGACACCCCAGGTCACACCAGGACCGTAATTACTTCCCTGGTAATTGCTGGTTACTCTCGTGGGCCTACTGGGTGGCCAAGGCAGGGACGGGGATTGGGTGGAGGACGGGTAGGGGGCAGGTTAGGCAAGGCTAGAGAGAAAATTTCAGCGGGTTTTTCCTTTTGCCTTTCTTTATCTATCCTTCCTTCCTTCTATCCATTTTTGGGTGAATCATTTTTTTTCTAAGAACGATGAGTTCATATCTTACTCCTTTTCTCATTTCCTCCACGTTTAGTCACTGATGTTATTCTTGGAAACGAGGGCTGGTTCAGGGTATTTTATGACATCCGTCGGAAAGTCTTTCATACTTTCTCATCACTCAACGACCGATATAATAGCTATCCTTATTGACCTTTTCTTTCAGAGTGCGATAAGGCCGCGTCTGTAATTGGTACACGTTTTTCCTCCCTGTTACGAAACCATGAGGTGATTGGTCATTCCCTATCAAGGTATGATGTTATCATAAGCCTGATTGGTCATTTCTTACAAGTTATGAGACTGAGGCTGTGACTGGCTATTGTTTCCTATCCGCGCTATAAAAGCAAGATCCTGATTGGTTATATTTTTTCTCAACCAGAAGAGCAAAAGCAGTAAGGAAATGTACGACGTCACAAGCATGGTCGAGGAATGCACACGTCAGTGGGGGATTCCGACCCTTATTTGCATACCCTGAGGCCATCCTTTGTCTCCTGAAGGACGAGGGAAGGGGGCAGCGGGGAAATGGGGAAAATTATAATATGGATTTTTTTTCTTACATTAGTTTTCTTTTTCCTTCATGGAGTTCAGGAAACGCTTTAGATATATTTCATTTTCTTCAAAGAAAAAATGCTGATCCGCCATTTTGTTACATCCTAAACGCATGATGAGACAAGAAGGAACTCGAAGAAAAAGAAAAGAAAATGGAGGATGAAGAGAAGAGTGTTGGAAGGTAGAAAGCAGAAGTTACATTAACGAAAAGGGAAGAAGAAATTAAGAAAATACGAGACAGAAATATCAGAAAAAGGTTGACCAAATGAGAAAAGAAGGGGCAGGCAACAAAGTATATGAAGAGGAGACGAATACCATGAAAACCAGAAGAGACATGGAAGGAGAAAAACAGTAAGAAATGGAAAGCAACAGCAATGAAAACAAAGGCGTCGAAAGGAATTATTATTAGGAAGAAAATTCATAAAGTGGAAGATACAAGAGTGATCAATCAGAATAAAGGTAAAAGATGCGGAAAAAATCAACAAAGGAA
>NC_051419.1:12021099-12021303 GCF_015228065.2 Penaeus monodon | reverse complement strand
TAGGTGGGGGGGGGGGTTGGAGTTAGCCAAATGCGACCCTTTGTGTGTCGGGTTTCAGGGTCTCAGAATCCAGTATTTACATATTTACTTAACTGGAACATATCGCCTTACCCAGGGACGTGTTTGGTTGAGGTAAAATGCCGACATTTTTTTGTTGAGTAAGAAAGGATGGAGTTGTCAAATGGTATGGGGGAAATTTAATTC
>NC_051419.1:12020503-12020929 GCF_015228065.2 Penaeus monodon | reverse complement strand
GGTTGACTGTTTCGAATCTCTCTATTTCTTCAAGTTCTTTCCACCACATTTATCACACATCTCTCTCTTCTAGCACAGTTTCTCGTTTCACACGTAGTGAGTCGTGGGCTGGTCGTGTTTACCTTGGTCGTCCCGCCCTTCGTACATACAAGCTAGGCACATGGTCTCCGCCTCTCCTTCTCTTCCTTTCTCCGCACTCTTTACTCTACTGAGTTCTTTCTTCTTCGTTACAACCTCTGCGGAAGTTTTCCAATCACTGAAAATCACTGACTGAGCGCGGATGTAAGGGATATTCTCCGATATAAATGATAAGGTTACTGTTCCGGTCTAGCGAGTAGCGTCTAATCGCTAGGCAAAAGGTCGCTAATCCAGCGCGATTTGCTAACAACTTGAGTCTACATGGCGAGCTTAGCTGACGCCCTGGTG
>NC_051419.1:12020191-12020362 GCF_015228065.2 Penaeus monodon | reverse complement strand
AGATACAGTATATACTTACGTAGCGAAAGAACAGGAAACTACACGGCCGTCTGGCATCCTTACCTGCGAAAGAAAAGTTAGTTCAGACATTCGTCCTCAAGTACAGATAGTAGCTTATTATTCACATTTCATTTAATTGATGGACCCCTACAACCCAACACAACCCCCCCC
>NC_051419.1:12019704-12020141 GCF_015228065.2 Penaeus monodon | reverse complement strand
CGATACTAATGAAATAATGTTGGCAATAACAACAAAAGACAAAAGGCAAGCAAATAATAATAAATGGAGTAGAAAGGGAAGAAGAAAAGGAATTTAGACTAATTTTAGAAAATATAATTGATAATAACGATAATTCAATTATCAATAATTCTAATTACTACAAATACTATTTATTATTCAATAATAAAAAAGAGGAAGAAAGATTTCCCACCATCAGCGGAATTTCACACCGGCCCAGCAATCTACGGCCACGACACATAACGCGTGTATTTGTTTACATTGCCCTGATAACAGCGCGGGCGGGGAAAGGCGCTACTGGAGGAGCTGTGTAGGTGTTCGGGGTGGCAAGGAGGGGTGGGGAGGGGGGGGGGAACGATTCGAACTGAGTGCGAGTGCGAGCAGTCGGGCTCTGAGTGGGCTCGAACAGACGGGGAACA
>NC_051419.1:12018234-12019558 GCF_015228065.2 Penaeus monodon | reverse complement strand
ACTAGCACAACACTCACTCGTATGACTCGAGTGTCCACCGAGTAAAATTAGGCTTGAGGTGTCTTTGTGCGTGTTTTACCTGCTGTAACACTTAAGCGATCTTATTTTTGTTCTGTCTGTCTGTCGCTTTACACGTCGAGGAAGTGCTGTGTAGTGTTGTAGTCACTGTAAACAAAAGTAACTTGTAATAACATTTATCAAGAGTTTCAAAACAAATCTACCGTAGCCAAGAATCTTAAGAATAATATCTTTAGTCAACTATTTTCTTTTGTTGAGGATTTCGCGGAACACGATTTCTTATTCACCTCTTCTTTTCTTCCACTCTATAACCCTCACTTCCACCTCCTTCAGCAAAGCGTGTAAACAACTTCAATTGTTTACAACTTTTTGTCAGGATCTGAACTGCATCCGTGACCAATTCTGGTCCGATGTTTAAATTGCGATTCCGCTCGCACTCCTCTCCTTTCGCTCGTTTACAAGGAGGCGTGAACTTGAACAATTTCTTGGACAGGAAGCGAAAAACTGAGACAAGAGATGGCCAGGAAGCAACAAATTAGCTTGACTCGCAAGGTAAACAGAGGCATGATCTGGGCGACAGGTAGGGAACGTGTTTGTGAGCGTTCGTATACGTGGTCGAGGTCT
Organism: Penaeus monodon; assembly: GCF_015228065.2. Taxonomy (NCBI): domain Eukaryota; kingdom Metazoa; phylum Arthropoda; class Malacostraca; order Decapoda; family Penaeidae; genus Penaeus; species Penaeus monodon. The sequence continues at coordinate 12,018,916 of NC_051419.1, read as the reverse complement.
GGATACTCAGGTTTACGGGAGGAGAGTGTTCGTTTGCGATAGGTCTGTGGCTTCGGTTACAAGGGAGAGAGTAGGGACATAGGGTCTGGTAGCGAAGGGCGAGAGAAGATCGGGAGGAGCAGGGTGTTTCCCGCGGTTCGTTTTTTCCTTGTTTGGGGTTCGGGGGGGGGGGGGTGCGGACTCGGTGGTTTACTCGCGTTCCCTTTACAAACAGGGGCGTTTTACAATGGAAAAGGAAAAGGGGCACGGGTGGGCCGGTTGTTTCTATCGGGCGGCATTTCGTTTTTACATGAAAAAAAAGTTTTTTGGGTTTCCCGTAAAACCCAGACTTTGGGGGGGGAGGGGAAAAAGGGGGGAAAAAAGGGAGGAAGAGAGGAAAAAGAGGGAAGGGAAAAAAAAAAAAAGGAGGGGGAGGGGGCAGATTGTAAAACACAAAGTTTAAATGGAAAGAGGGAGGGGGGGCTAAGGGGGGGGGCCAGTTCCATTCCGAAGCTTCCAGGGGAGGGTGAAACCCGTCCCGCGGCAGGGTTTGGTTATCGTAAAGAATGGCATGTGTTAGGCAGACACACATACAAAAAGAAATGTTTTGGTGACAGTTTAGGGAAAAGCGGGGAGGAGAGGGGGGGGGAAAAGGGGGGGGGGTCGGGAAAAGGACGGGAAGGGAAAAAATTTTTTAAAGGGA
>NC_051419.1:12017338-12017407 GCF_015228065.2 Penaeus monodon | reverse complement strand
GGGGAAAAATCAGTTAGTTACGCTTCCTCAGTCATGATCGATTAGGATCACTGGCGGCCCCTGGCAAAA
>NC_051419.1:12012503-12012578 GCF_015228065.2 Penaeus monodon | reverse complement strand
TGGAAAAGGGGAAAAGAAAAGAAAAGAATTTAGGGAAGAGAGAGAAAAGAAAAGAAAAGAAAAAGGAAAAGGAAA
>NC_051419.1:12012244-12012415 GCF_015228065.2 Penaeus monodon | reverse complement strand
GAGGGGGGAAGAATTATCCGGGGAAAGAAGGGAGGGGGGGGGGAGGGAAACCCAGGGGGAGAAAAAGGGAGAAGGGAAAAGGGGAAAAAGAGGAAAAAGAAAGGGGGAGGGGGGAAAAGAAAAAGAAGAAATAAGAAGAAAAAAAAGGGAAGAAACGAAAAAAGGGGGGAG
>NC_051419.1:12011959-12012177 GCF_015228065.2 Penaeus monodon | reverse complement strand
TGGGGAAAACGGGAAAAAGAAGAAGGGAAGGGGGAAGAAAAAAAAAAAAAGAAAAAGAAAAAAGGGGAACGAGGAAAAAGGGGGAAAAAGGAAAAAGGAAAAAAAAGGAGAGAAAAAAGAAGGAAAGGAAAAAACCCAAAACATGGCCATGGGGGTGTTAATAAAAAAGGGTTTTTTTTCCCCGGGTTGGGCGGTCCCTGTGTTTTTTGGGGGGGGAA
>NC_051419.1:12011785-12011899 GCF_015228065.2 Penaeus monodon | reverse complement strand
AAAATAGGATAGTTTAAAAATTTTTGCGTAATTTTAAATTTATCATCTTTTTCCGGGGTGAAAAAAGAAAGGGGGGAACTTTTAAGTTAATAAAGGGGAATTTTTAATTTTTTT
>NC_051419.1:12011355-12011623 GCF_015228065.2 Penaeus monodon | reverse complement strand
GGGGGAAAAGGGGATAAACGGGAAATGAAAGGAAAAAAAGGGTGGAAAAGGAAAAAAGGAAAAAAAAAGAAAGGGAGAAGGGGCCCCCGAGGAAAGGGAGGGGAAAAAAACGGGAAAAAAGAAAAAGGAACAAAGGGGGAAAAGGGAAAAAAGCAAAAAGGGATTTTCGTGCCGGGGGAAAAGGGATGCGACCCTTGGTAAATTTTTCTGGCCCGCTTCCCCCCGGCGGGAAAACCCCCCGTTTTCCGTTTCCCCCCGGGCCAAAATT
>NC_051419.1:12011112-12011282 GCF_015228065.2 Penaeus monodon | reverse complement strand
CCCACTTTTTTTAATCCCCAAAACCCGGTCGGAGGGAAAACCCAACATGGGGGGGCCCCGGTTCCCCCGGTCGGGCCTGGGGCCTCCTTTGGGGGGGTTCCCGGCTTTTTTTTTCCCCAGTCGTTTTTGGGTTCGGTTTCCTAAAGGGGGCCCCCCTTTTTTTTCCCCTT
>NC_051419.1:12010076-12011044 GCF_015228065.2 Penaeus monodon | reverse complement strand
TCCGCCTAAAAGGCATGGCGATGCGGAGGCCCTGTATAGCGATCCCTTAAGATAATGTTTTTTCTCGGCCGCGTCCACATCCGGCGGCAAAGCTCCCCTCGTGTCTCTTCCCAGCCCGGGCTCTTAGGCGATCCGTCAGCAGAAGGATAAGCTACGTAGGATGTGGAAGAAAAGGAGCTAAAGGGATAAGGGACGAGGAGGAGAAAGGTAGGATATTTCATGACACTCTTATGTCTTGTAGGCCGATAGAATTTGGGATGCATGCGATATCCTGGGATGCAAAAACGAAGGATGGATGTCGTTCAAGGAGCTCAGGATAATGGTAGGAGAGTTTTATAATTTCTTTTTTCGATAACTGGATAAGACTATTAGACTATATTAAAAAAGAAAATTGATTTATACTACAAAACGAAGCAGCTTGCTATTCCTGTTAAAAAATGCAAATAAAGGACTACCGAAACAACGGTTTTCAAAACCTGACATTATATATTGGAAAAAGAGAAAGATAGTGAGCGATACGAAATCAATAGAAACAAACCGCAGATAAACGGCAGATGGACTGGCTAGTGTGATAAACATCGTGCGCAACATGATCGGAAAAAAGAGGAGCTGATGTTACAACACTTCTTTCTTGAGATACAAAGCAGGCGATCCGAGGGCGACACCGAGGATAAGCGGAGATACAAATAACGATACAACAGACGCACAAAGGAAACAGATGGCGCAGGATATTGCAGGCTGCATTGTACGTGCAACAGAGGCAACGGGAGGCGAGGCAGTAGCCGAATCTTGGTCAGTTTTTCTTGTTCTCGACTTCTAGCGCAAGCGAGTGCAGTTGCCTGTGAACTTCCACTGGCAAAATTTGCGTGCACTTTAATCACAGTCGAGGACCCACCTGGGCGGTTCAGTCGCTGGCTCTTCGGGTTCGGCTTTCGGTTCGTCGGTCGGTCGTAATGCCATTGCTCTTG
>NC_051419.1:12008539-12009791 GCF_015228065.2 Penaeus monodon | reverse complement strand
TGGAGGGAGGCCATAGGGCACCGCATCCCTCGCCCTCCACCTCGCCCTTAGCGCCGCTTCGGAATGGATGGGCGCCGGATCAGCCTCTTCATGTTATGACATTCTTTACCCTCTCAGCACCAACATGGCGGCGAACCAGAGCTGCCAACAAGCACTAAATATCCCTCTTAAGATAGTCCAGCCTCGCCTTGTGGTGGCAAGTCTGATAAATGGAGAATTTGACCAATTAATGCAAATTATCTTAATTTGGCTCATAATGCATGCATATATCTCTGCCTAAGTGTTTATTAGTAGCTGGAGCGGCAGAGATATCGTGGTATGCATTTTTTCTCTCCTTCAGACTTGAATGCTATTATGACGGGTTTTTGAACATATCCTGTTTATTCAAAAGTCCGTTCCATCTTCGGTCCTAAATCTTTGGTAGATCCTGATAGCCAGATGATATACATTCCCGGCAACTTATGCACTCGCTCAAAATTAGGCTATTAATCACCCTGGAATCATAAGCCGTCCGAAAATATCTGAATAGCGAGCAACTCCTGAATCATGGCCATTTTTTCTTCGTCTTTCTGACTTGCTCTTTGCTAATGATGCGGCGAGAGCTCGTTGGCTTTTTTCCTTCTTTTTTATTTTCATACTCAGTTCTTCGGAATGAAATGATCCATTTACAATAATCTCGGATCGCCATCAAAAACAGAGACACCCAACGCATGCGCTCGGTGTTTTTCGCGCGTCTTTTGTTACATAGAGACCGCGGAGTTGAGATGACTGATGCCGGAGTCGGATTTGTTCCGCGGGGCCAAAATAAATTCTCGTCCTCCACATTCATATTATGACTCAGAGCTTAGAGGGGATAATAGACCGTGGGAATCAGATTGTTTACTTTTTAAACTTTTTTCTATTTCGTGACGAATTTGAATGCCATTGAGTGCGTTTGTTGAAGCCTTTCGTTTTTGTTATATTAGGTTTATGTTCCTTTTGGTTGCTTATATGATTTTATCTTTTTTTTTGGCGTCATTAGCGTGCGACGGTCCTGTCGATTTTTTTTTTTTCATCGCTGATCTGACTTTGTAAAAGGAAATATATTAAAAATGAAATAACGCATTTGAACAAAGCATAAAAACTCTAGGAATGAAGGCGATAAAATGAGCCGGATCCAAAAAGCTGTAAAAATTAATTTAACTGCGAGCACTTTTAGCCGAATACGGACACAGGCAGGAGAGGGCAAGAGAAAAAAAATGTTCGCTTAAAG
>NC_051419.1:12008255-12008392 GCF_015228065.2 Penaeus monodon | reverse complement strand
ATCGTGCCTTGTAGACACCCCAATAATTTCACGGCTTAACGCGATACAAACAGTCTCGACCAACAACCGCCGGACTCCCTTCCGCTTCTCGGCATTTCTTTGCCTTTCCCTAAGCTATCCTCCCTTTTCTTTAACCT
>NC_051419.1:12007058-12008012 GCF_015228065.2 Penaeus monodon | reverse complement strand
CAATTTTTATTCACCTCTTCCTCTGAGTGACAAAACTAACTCTCATTTGTGTCAATTCAGTGGCACGAAAATCCACAAAATAGGTTGTGGAAAAGAAGCTTAAGTAACAGGGGCTTAGTGTTTCGTACCACATATTCTATTATCATTATGTTTTCACAATTTCTTTTTTCGTCTTCTTTTATTCTTTATGTCTTATTTGTATTATCTTTTTTTATTCTGCTTTGCTCATTATTTCAATTATTTTTCTGCGTTTTTTCTTCTATTCCTTTCGCGAGTTTATCAGTTCATTTCCTTTTCCTTCTACGTTCATTCGTTTTCTCAATTTCTCCATTATCGTTTTTGTTTTGTTTTACTATTTTATATTTCTTTATTTCTAGTTTGTTTACTTTTTTCTCAATTTTCCCCTTTCCTTTTTCCATCTTCGTGTTTTTGGCTTCACTTTGCTTTATGTCCAGTTCCCTTTAAAGATGATCTTCCTTATTTACCAATTACTTTTCTTGGCGTGGACGTCACATTTATCATGTAATTTACAATGTGTACCTTATAAAGTTGATGTTATTATCTCATTTAATTATCTTCTTCCTTTCTTCCCGTCTCTCATTATATCTGTTCTGGCTCTTATCATTTTCTTCCCCCTCTTTATTGCTGTCGCTCGTTTCTTGTCGCGAGGAAAAGGGGTTTTGATAGACCTAAAGAGACCATTTCGAATACCATCTGCCTACTGTTACTGCCCCTGCCTGCCTTCCACTTGCCCCCCTCCCCCCACCAGCCTCCCTCTCCCCACCCCCTCCTCACCCCCCTCTCTTCGAAAGCGACCGCGGACCTAAAGAATTTTCCTCCGTAGCAGTTAACAGCCTACATGGGTTAACGACACTCTATACACACTAGATTTAACGAGGTTTGTTAGGGTTATTGTGACTTAACATCCGGCCTTACGATAATGGTGCTGCTGCG
>NC_051419.1:12006545-12006808 GCF_015228065.2 Penaeus monodon | reverse complement strand
TAGACGCGGGAGAAAAGTAAAAGAGGACGAGAAGAAATATGGTGAGCGTAGGGGGAGATAGGTACTTACTGTCCGCGTTGAAGTCACTGGGTTAAATTCACCCACAGCGCTAGTCGTTTCCTCTCTTTATTCCTTTATTTATTCTCTTTATTCTTTGTAACTTGCCTCCACACGGTGTACAGGAAGAATTATACACTAAGGTGGAATACAAGAATACAATAGCAAATAATGAAAGGAATAGGAAGAACTGAAGGATAATTTTC
>NC_051419.1:12006316-12006488 GCF_015228065.2 Penaeus monodon | reverse complement strand
GTTTCTTACCCCTCCCCCCTCGCCCGCCCAGCTTGTTAGGCTCCCGCTATGAGCTGTAAATACGCAAGAGGCCAAACAGGTTCTGTGCGTCGGTGGGCTCAGGCAGCTGGTGAAGGGACTGCCTCTCTGCACCTCCCTCGGATCTGGCTGACCCTCTTCTCCTCCTGCACTG
>NC_051419.1:12005940-12006189 GCF_015228065.2 Penaeus monodon | reverse complement strand
TTCTTTTCTTCTAATATCTGTTCCGCGTCTGTCATTCCATTTTTGTAAGTCTATTTCCTTGGCCATATTTTTCTTTGTTTGTTTCTCACTCCTTGCTGAAAAGGGATAAAAAGATAGATACACGTATACGTAGGTACGGCAGAATATATGCTAATAATAAGAAAAGAGGGAAAATGTAAAAAGATACAAAGTCTGAAGAGGGGCCAAAGACGCCAGAAATGGCAGACCCTCGTGATGGCAGCATGGCAA
>NC_051419.1:12005652-12005752 GCF_015228065.2 Penaeus monodon | reverse complement strand
GGGTGCCTAGGGCGGGCCACTTAGTGGTCGGTTAGAGCACAACAACGGAGCGGCTTGTGGCATCCCATTTATTCTTCCACAGACTCCACGGATGTAACGA
>NC_051419.1:12005546-12005619 GCF_015228065.2 Penaeus monodon | reverse complement strand
GGACTCGGCTCCTCTCTCTTCGGTTTCTTCTCCTTTTCTTCTTTCTTTTACTGAATGCTAGTTTCATCTCGTC
>NC_051419.1:12005170-12005473 GCF_015228065.2 Penaeus monodon | reverse complement strand
GAATGCGCATTTTTCTTACTTATATTCTTCCTCTATCTTTTTCTCTATCTCCTCTGCATTCCTTGTTTCTCTTCGCCCCCTGCCTCTCTCTCCTTCTCCTTCTTCTCCCGTCCTCCCTTCTTCTCCTTCTCCTCCACATTTCCTCTTCTCCTCCTCTCCAGCCTCCCACTGGGACGTCGCAGGGGACTGATATTTTTAACTCGTTTTCTTTTAGCCTTTCTTTCCCCATTAGACACCCGCGAATAAAGAGAGAAATCCTAAATGATAAGAGGATGACTATTGTGTGTGTTTGTGTTTATGGTG
>NC_051419.1:12004780-12005076 GCF_015228065.2 Penaeus monodon | reverse complement strand
CAAAGTTATAAAAAGTGCAACTTTTAAAACAAAAATTAAACAAACCTCCCCAAAAGAAAGAAGAAATAGAAAAAAGAGAAAAAGAATTAGCGTTCGGCCGACGTGTGGAGGCAGAGTTTCCCGTCCTGGCCGGTAGGGGGCCGATAACGACGTGTTCGCCCGCCAAAAATCGCCCGCAATCAAATAATGGCGGATTCTCGGCGTGTTTGGCGGCGACTTAATGATCTTTGGAGAATCTTATCGATGGCGGAGAGGGAGGGAAAAGGTAAGGGTGCCGCCACTATTGTGGGGGAGGG
>NC_051419.1:12004191-12004353 GCF_015228065.2 Penaeus monodon | reverse complement strand
GGCGAACAAAGAGACAGACAGAAAATGGGTAAACCTCATGGAGTCACCCCCCCCCCATCTCCCCAAGAATCCTTCCCTCCCACAATACCCGTCCAAAAGGTCCGCTTCAACTTCTCGTGTACAAAATCGTGATCAAAATGCACGTACAGAAACAAACGTTCC
>NC_051419.1:12003669-12004015 GCF_015228065.2 Penaeus monodon | reverse complement strand
TGCACAATCGCGCATACTCTCACACAAACACACACACATGACAGATCTACAGATGCAAGTGTCAAGTGTGAGTCTTGTTAACATAAACACGTGTCGAGTCTGCACCTTGCTTACATATACACACATGTCGAGTTCAAGTTTTGATTGTACATACTCTCTGTGATATAATTTTGTCCAACAGTCTTGTTTAACTTGTTCTAAATTCTCGGTTTTTTGTTTACTTTCGGGAGGACTTTGCTCTTTGTACAAAAAAAAAAGAGTTTGTACAGAATTGCATTTTTGGGTCGGGGGATACGTGTATATAACAAGTTTATGCGTCATAAACATGAACATGTTAGTATCTTAC
>NC_051419.1:12003405-12003474 GCF_015228065.2 Penaeus monodon | reverse complement strand
CCGCCGCATGTATGTGCCATTGTTGCCAGACACGTACGCACACAGATACACGCTCCTTGAGTGTTAAAA
>NC_051419.1:12002682-12002751 GCF_015228065.2 Penaeus monodon | reverse complement strand
CTGGACTTGAAATAAAAAGAAGAAAAAAGGAAAATAAACAGCAAACAGACAAATTATTAATCCGGGAGG
>NC_051419.1:12002006-12002467 GCF_015228065.2 Penaeus monodon | reverse complement strand
GGAAATTCCTGCTTTGAAAATGAACGCCGAGGCTGAAAAGTTGCGATAGATGGTTGCAGGAGGTGGTTTGGTTGCAGGGACAGGACAAACAGTGTGTCTTCGGGATATCTAAAAGGAAAAAAACAGATCTGCGGACAGATTGTGCAAACAGGTGGCAGCAGCTGGTTGCGAGGGGAGAAGGAGGGGAGGGGAGGGAGGGGGAGGGGGTAGAGGGCGGAAGGGGGGGGGCGGGACTTACAGATGGTGAAACGTAACAGGTGTCAGGTGCTGGAAGCTCATGGTGGTCCACAGGTGGCGCAGCATATATGGCCGGGGTGGTCCTATTATCAACTTAATATAAAACCAATTAAGCTGGTGGTCAGGTACGACCAGAGGGGGGGAATAGGTGGGGAGTGGCATAGAAGGTGGCATAGAGGGGGGAGGGGGGAGGACAAGTGAGTTTTATATGGTTAGGTTGCTGG
>NC_051419.1:12000598-12000753 GCF_015228065.2 Penaeus monodon | reverse complement strand
CAGAAACGATTTAGCTCATTAAGCACACACTTGGGGCAGACAAACGTACTCACCAAAGCCATTCATCAGCGCACAGCCATCCCTCGTATAACATACCTGTAACGATAAACAATTAATTAGTAAAAGTAATTTGCATACAGGTGAATTACTAGACA
>NC_051419.1:11999589-11999803 GCF_015228065.2 Penaeus monodon | reverse complement strand
GTAATGGGAGAACTGAAGAAAGCGAAGAAATACTGAGAAGACAATGGAACTTTCCTTCCAAGAATAAGAAAATAAGAAAAAAGTAGCATCTATACAGATTATCAGAATCAACAATGCATTACCAAGAATCGAGGTACACGAGATCACTAATCAAATACCAAATAGAAAATGAAAACACGACTCACAAACAATACATAAAAAGTAACTAATTAAA
>NC_051419.1:11999377-11999529 GCF_015228065.2 Penaeus monodon | reverse complement strand
GTAATTCAAAAAGTTCCGAGAAATATTCCTTTAGGTATCGACTCCCAGTTAAACGACGCCATGTTTTCTCCTTTTTCGAAGCACAGAGATGTGAAGAAAAAAAAAAGTCTCTGTCACTTGCTATTCACGGATGGAATGTAGGAACGAAACGT
>NC_051419.1:11998672-11999286 GCF_015228065.2 Penaeus monodon | reverse complement strand
GACCTAAACACAGAGGACCACGAACACATACATACGTACATAAACGCCTGCCAGAATTCAGTGGCATTCAAGTGGCCATGAAATTGAATCCCACTGAGAGCTCACAACAGCGGCCGCTTAGTGGGTTCCGACACGACAAAACAATAAGGGATATGACTCTTTGGCCGCTACAAAACAAAAGAACATCGCACGACCGCACCTCGACTCCTCTTCTTCCCTTTTTCTCTCTCCTCCCTTTCTGTCTGTTGACCCAGACCTTTTTCTTCACATGCACAAATGTCTGCCTGTCTCCTACCTATATATCTATATACTGTACATAGCTAAATGTTAGTATCTATAACTCTTTATCAAATAATAATAATAATGCAAGGACTGGTAAGGAGGTGAGAGAGATACGTAGATAAAATAATCGGTTTAGAAAATAGGTAAATAAGCAAGGGAAAAAAATGTAAAGATTTTGCGAGAAAGAAGAATAAAGAAACAAGCAAGAGAGAAGCAAGGATGGAAGGTCTCACCTTGCCGGGTCGTTGGCAACGATGTCTAATATTATAGCACAGTTGCCAAGTTATTATTTACATAAACAGATACATTTCTTTTGATACCCGCCTCTTTAA
>NC_051419.1:11998413-11998625 GCF_015228065.2 Penaeus monodon | reverse complement strand
ACATACCTGTTGTTAGCCCTGCAATGTGCTAGATATCTTTGCATATATATTTTATATTATTTATTTTGCTACATATTTTTACGTGTCTTTCATTAACTTAATTTTGTAGTTACTAAATTTAAACATTTACTGTGTATTTCTATAAAATATTCAAATTCTGTAAATCATTCCATACATTGTTTATCAGTAATCCCCCTTTTTGTTATATATAT
>NC_051419.1:11998294-11998366 GCF_015228065.2 Penaeus monodon | reverse complement strand
GTTCGAATGTTGTTTCATCTTTCATCATAAATCTCCTTTGACAATATTCGTGATGCATTCTCATTATGCATA
>NC_051419.1:11997157-11998041 GCF_015228065.2 Penaeus monodon | reverse complement strand
CAGTGTGGTTCGGGCAGCAGTCCCGGGAGTGCGCCCAGCCCCTTATCAGCCCTCGGGAATGTTCCAACCCTTTTCCTTCGTCAGCGACATTCCTCTCCTTCCCCCTTGGTTACCGCGGGGCGAGCACTGGTCTCACTAGGTCCTTAGGGGCGCCTTAGGGGGATGGGGGTAAGGCGTAGGGAGGAGGAGGGAGGGAGGCAAGGGTGGAGGTTAGGGGAAGGGGAGGCAGGGAAGGGAGGGCAGTAGGGAGGGGGTTAGGATTAAGGGGGGTTGGATAAGGGTTAGGGGGCGGGAAGGTGGCAGAAAGGGGGGGTCGGGGGCAAGAGGCTGAGGGAGACCAGGAGAGAAGTGGGGGCGAGGGGGCGGGCCAGGGTGGTGAAGAGGCAAAAGGAGGAAAGGGAAGAGGGGGTGATGGAGGGAAGCGAGGCGATGGCGTTTCTTTTTGGGCGATATTTTGGAAACTCTTGGAAGCTCTTTCAAATTTTGAGCCAATTCTTAGAAGGCTAGATGCTGCTTTCGTCTCGGGGTTTCTTCCATCGTTCCTTTCTTTGTGTCACAGAAGGATGTATTTAGTTCTCCTTTTCTCTTTGTCTCCTTTGGCTCTGCTTGTCACTCTCTCTCGCTCTTTCTCTTGCTCCCTTTCCCCCTCTATCCTATTCCTATCTCTCACTCCTTTATCTCCCCCAGTTCCTCCATATCCTTTCCACTCGTTCCTCCTCTAGTCTTATTCCCATCTATCTTTCCTTTCCCTCTGCCCCTCCCCCTCCCTCCCTACGGAAGAAGCTCTGAGATGTTACAAAGGTTTTCCTCCGAATGAAGTCCTACTGATAACTCCCTGGTCCTGGCCTGGCAGTCCCCGGCGTCATGTCCTGGAGAGCTATGTT
>NC_051419.1:11995442-11997098 GCF_015228065.2 Penaeus monodon | reverse complement strand
AAGTCTTTTGGTGGCCACTCCATATGGTAGTTTTTATTGCCGTGCTATTCCATATTCGTCTTTTTTTAGGGGGATGAATAGAGTAAAATTTGGTAAAAAAAAGTAAAAGCTGGCAAAAAAAGGACACAGATGGCAAACAAGAGAAAGGGGGAGAGGGAAAAGCATGGCATGAGAGGCCACAGATGGAGACAGAGAAGGACAAGAAGAGATATAAGAACTAATGACAGAGGGGAGAAGGACGAAAGAAGCACTGAACAAAGAGGGCGACAAGAAGACGGAGGGGAGACTTCGAGCAAACAAAAAAGGAGAGAGGAGAGAAAGATGAGAAGAGAAAGGACAAACGAATGAATGTTGGTGGAATAGAGAAGGACGAAAGTGGTCTCAGAAGGAGACAGAAAAGATCCAAGAACGAAAACTGGAGGAGAGAATTAAAACAGGCCACAAAAAGAGGGAGATAAAGGAAAACAAAACAGAAAGAAGGAAATAATAACACTCAAGGATGGAATATAAAATATATGACAGAAGAAAACATGAGAAATGGAGAAGGAGACAATAATGAGAGGAGAGAAGAAAGAGAGAAAGTAGAAAGAAGTGAAGAAGGGGAAAGAGAAAGAGATGAAGCAGAAAGAGGTCGCAGAAGAAAGAAGAAGAGCAATACGTGGGAGAGAGAAAAAGAGAGATCGAAGGAAGAGTGAGAGGCAGATAAGGAGAGGCAAGAAATGAGAAGACAGAGGTTGGAGAAAGGAGGAGAAGAGAAACGAAGAGAAGGTCGGAATGAAAAGATATTAAAATGAAAGGGTGAAAACTGCAGACTTTTGCAGAAGGATGGAATAGAGAGAAAAAGGGAAGGAAGAGGCGAGAGGAGACGAAGGAGAACGCTGATGACAGGTGCGGAGCAGACGGACAGAAAAAAAAAATCGATGCACAAGAAGAGCAAAGGAAACGAAAGAGATGCAGAGGGAAGGCGGAGAGAGAAATGGGGGGATGAGAAGGGAAGGAGGCCACGAAGAGAAGGCGGAGGGCAGGCCGCGAGCGGCCGGCCAGGTAGAGTCCGGCTGCCCAGGTGTCGGCGAGCCAGGCGAGGAGTGCCCGCTTTCACACTTAATAAATACGCCTTTTATTTCCCCTTCGAGATCACGCCCGTCGGTGCGTCCTTTCCTCTCGCAGGGTTTACGAGCGAATTCGTCTTGCTGCACATCGGCTGTTGATGCGTATGCAGCCTCCATCTTGCCTGCTTGTGATGGGAGAATCCCTTAAGAAGATGACGAATCGTGCGTCTGGCAACGGCGTACGCAATCTATTGTCTTGGCAAATATTACTCACTTTTACATCAGCTGCCTTCGCGCGTCCGAATGCCTGCTCGCCGCCTTCTACGTCCATCGCTTCATCTTAATGGCAAAATATGACTCGGCCTTAGAATTAGGTTCAACTATGTCGTTGCTCTAAAGCTATCATGCGAGTGCTTTACAACGGGGAGAAGATCATCGATAGCATCGTCGAAAAGACTGAGGTATTTGAACGGCAATGAAGTCTCGCCAACGCGGATCGGGACGTTGGCAAGGCCGCCGCTCCTTCAAAGCCGAACCAAAAGATGTTGAGCGTCGAATTTGGACCACAATTTTCGAGTTGGCTTTTGGCTTTGTATCGCTCCCTCAT
>NC_051419.1:11995227-11995329 GCF_015228065.2 Penaeus monodon | reverse complement strand
CTCGAGCTGCGCACCGACACGCTCAGTTTTAATTACAAACAACAGACGTTTATTTAGCAGTCCCTTAATGGCGGTGTGTTGAAAGTCATGCAGTACGAAGTG
>NC_051419.1:11993536-11994725 GCF_015228065.2 Penaeus monodon | reverse complement strand
CTTGTCATTATGCATACCGAGTGAGCAAGTTCCTCTCGCCAGAAACCTTTGAGAAAACACCAAAGTTTAAGTATCTCGCGGATGTGAACACTTGAGAGCGAATTTGTGTTACTTTTGGCGAGATCGGCCGCTCCACCTCGGCCTCTGCGAGCATATGTAGAAGGAATTTTCTTCTGTATCTTTTTCAGATGTACTCGTCTGGGTAATTGGCTTTCGTCGACACCTTTCATTAACCCAAGGGACGATGTGAAATAAAATAAATTTATATACATGAAATGCCCCATCCAAGAACGGCAGTCATATGTTGTTTTATTTCTATAAACAAAAGAAACTCTGGAGTTCCCAGGCCTTGAGGACCCAACACGCATGCGCGAAAGGGCGGAGCTTCGCGCCAACTCTATTGTTGATTGGTGTAAGAGCTAGACAAAGGCGGGGTTAGAGGAGGCCACGCCCCCCGTCACCTTACCGTCAATTATTCTTGTGAAGAATCGGCCCGTAATATGGGACTTCGAGCTCCACTTGATCGATCTGAGTAGCCGATCGCGAAGAAAATCGGGCGTGCAGGCGCGCGCGGGCAAGCTGGAGATCGCAACGCCCCGAGATCAAGTCCCGGATGCTGCGAGGCTGGCGGGGCAAGGGCGGCCTAGCGAGGTGTCGCTGGCCGGCGTCGTCCGAGGCGGCTGGGGATCGCGTGGATGCTGTTAGATCTACCAGGCTTTTATCTCCGGCATCTCCTTAGCGCTGGGAGGCTGGCGTGCCACTCACCCGACGTGCGTGCGTGCGGGTGGGCGCGCTGCTGGACGGACGGGCAGGTGAGCGGCCAGAGGCAGCCACACCTACAGCTCGCTTTCCTTCGCTCGCTCTCCTTTTCCTCCTCATGCTTCCTTCTTCTTTCTTCTGCTAATCTATCATACTTTATTTTAATTCTTCTTTCCATTGTTCGCTCTCATATTTCTTGTTTATCTTTCCTTCTTTTTTATCCTTCTTCCCTCTTCTTATGCCCCCGTTACCTCTCGTCTATTCTTTCGGAGCGATCTTACCACTCATTTCTTTTCCAAGTTTTCTTACGTCTCTCTTTTCTTATCGTGAGTCCTCTATTGCCTTATTTTCTCTTTTCCCTCTTATCCCATTTCTTTCTTTACTTCGCTGTCACTTCTCTTTTTGCGTCAGGCATTATATTTCCTATGGG
>NC_051419.1:11992371-11992543 GCF_015228065.2 Penaeus monodon | reverse complement strand
ACCTCCCCCCCCCACACACACAAGTGAGAGAGTTTTTGGTTTGAATTATTGAGACAAAAGCTTACATCTCAAAAGGATAAGAAAACGTAGGTTATCCCCACCCCTATCTAAGTCCTTATGTGGGCTCACATTTCACATACAAAACATGTATATCAACAAATGAGACACATAA
>NC_051419.1:11991310-11991680 GCF_015228065.2 Penaeus monodon | reverse complement strand
GGCAAAAGGACACAGCTGTCAGTCAGGCCAGCTCCGAAATCAGCACAAAGCGTCTGCCAAAGAAGTGGCTGAGCGCTTAAAAAGGAAGACATTCTATTCAAGTTCGGGCAAGACAAGGTCTCCAAAAACTCAGAGAGTCACTGGACTAATTCTGACAATGGTGGCAGCAAATAATACTCAGAATAATACTTTTCGCTGTTGTGATTTGGACAAAAATACTCTCTGGACATCGATGCATTTGTATGACTTTGAAAGGAAGAACAATATTTGGTAGATAAGTACTGGTGAAGATTTAGGAATATATAATTCAATTCTTCAATGGTAATGAGAAACTATAGTTCTCAATTTACCGTTTACCAAACAGCCATGA
>NC_051419.1:11991055-11991186 GCF_015228065.2 Penaeus monodon | reverse complement strand
CATGTGCAGCTATTCATGTATGTGCGCCTTAGCAGCCACATGTGTGTCATCGGCATTGAATGTCCATAATCCTCTTCTCGTGGAAAGTGATCTCGGGCGACATTTTTGCCGTTATGGCCACCTGTCTAGAG
>NC_051419.1:11990659-11990841 GCF_015228065.2 Penaeus monodon | reverse complement strand
CAGACTATATAAAGGGAACGAAAGAGAGTAGAAGAAGAACAAAATTAGAATGAAAAGGAGGAGGAGACACCAATAATAATACGAGAGAGCGAACGATCAGAGACCACCTCCGTCGACTTCAGGTTTACACTCGATAGCGTAACCCGACTCTAGATCGCAACCCGTATACTTTCGGGCCGAGG
>NC_051419.1:11990478-11990622 GCF_015228065.2 Penaeus monodon | reverse complement strand
CGTCTCTCGTGGTGGCTTCTTTTGTCTTTGTAGATTTATGTTAAAGGAGGTGGAAAGATGTTTTAATGAGTGTCTGGTTAAGGTTAAGATTGCTTTGTAAGGAAAGAAGAGGGAAACTCATATTTTAAGGCGATAGCGAATATG
>NC_051419.1:11989960-11990173 GCF_015228065.2 Penaeus monodon | reverse complement strand
AGTATCAGTTCCAGAAGGATCATGCCCAACCCCCCTCCCCCTCCTCCCGTCCGATCCTGTGGTCCACTAAAGGATGTATAAGGTGACATCCCCAAACCCCTCTACCCCTCTACCCCCTCCAAGACACTCTTGCCTACGTCACCGTCTCGCACCTTTCCCTTCGCCAAGAACATCACCCGCCCAATGCAACACAAGGAATCTGTCATGCAGTGT
>NC_051419.1:11989564-11989745 GCF_015228065.2 Penaeus monodon | reverse complement strand
ATAAGGAAATCGATATGTAGGTCTCGGTGATGACGCTACATAAGGATGTGTTGGGGGGGATATGTTTATGTCTGCGTGTGTATTTTTGAATGTGACATATCGTTCTATAGTTTTTTTTCGCCTCTATCAGTATCAGATGACGAGGATAAGTTCGAGATAGGACTGACAGTTGAGGTCACCG
>NC_051419.1:11988154-11989279 GCF_015228065.2 Penaeus monodon | reverse complement strand
GGTAAAGAAAACGACAGAAAGAAAATGAGAATGAGAGACAGACCGCTAGTTTGCCCAGAATGGTTAAGCTGAACCATCTCTGTGACAGGTCTAACAATGTTTGGTTCGGCCCATAAAACATAAACGCTACAGGCATATATATGTGTGTTCCCGAGTCCGTTCATCCTGCTAGAAAGAACACCCCACACCTCCTTAAGCCTCCCCGTCCTCGTGACCATCCCAGTATAGTCCTGTGGCTGTGTATTTCTATGTGTGTGTAATCCGTGTCTGTATGTGGTATTTACACTAGGTGGACGCAAAGGATGAAAGCAAAAAGACAAAGACAATGAGAGCTCTATGTCAAAGCATAAGCAATTTATAAAGCAATGTATGTGTATATCCTCAGCTTTCTTTTCTCCCTCCATCCCATATCCTCACATCCTCTCCTCCAGCACTTCATACCCCCCCACCCCCCACCACGCGTCCTCCACACCTCGGCCACAAGACCCACCACAAACTCCTAGTGTGAAACTTGATGGTTTTCGGCAGGTAGGATAGAGCGTGGGAACACGCCGGCCATAACTCTCCTCGGAACCAGATTTCACCCGGGACAGTGTTCTGAAATCACGGTTGAAAACCGAAAGAAAAGGCAAATCCTCATTGCATTTCTTGTTTTCCCACGCAGGGAAATTGGGAAACTGGCTGCGAGAGAATAACAAAGACAGCGAGCGAGAGGGTAGGTGTGTGTGCAGACAAGGGCGGTGTAAAGTAAGGCAGGATGGCATCTCGTGTTGAGGTCGGTTTTGTTTGACATTCTTGTGGTCCATTTGGCTCAGCTGAGGTAGCTGGGGGTTGCCGCCTCTCGCCAGACGTTCGACGTGCCCTCCCCTCACTTCGGGTAGATTGGCAAGGTTCGTGAATCGGCAATGGGGTTTTTCAGTCCGGGGTCTAACAGAGGGCGAAGACGGCTCTCCCTTGGTGCCAGGCTGAGGGCGGAGGCTTCTCCGAGGGGGGAGTAAAAATCGCGGGAAATACGACTAGCTAGGCGCTGCAGGAGGGCTAACACGATATCTCTGATACGGGGAATGGCCACTGACACTCTCTTTTAATTTCCGATATCGTTGTCAGCTCAAATTTCCCACGCGT
>NC_051419.1:11987445-11988103 GCF_015228065.2 Penaeus monodon | reverse complement strand
GAGGAATTTTCCAAGTGGGAGACGTCTCGGAGGAACGCAACCAATATGGCGAACGCGTGTCGGACAGGCAGGAAGCGCCAAAAAATAAAAATGCGGTCTTGATATTCCTGGGGAATAACAAGGAATTTGTTGCGTTTACCGGTTTTCCCTTTGTTCTTGGGTGACTCTTCATGCTGATTTTTCTGCATCGTGAGTTCTTCTTTTCCCCCCGACCTGGCTTGGATATTATAAACTATTATTATCATCATTATCATCGCTCTTCGCGCAATCACCAATCTCCTCTTTATAATTTATGCCTCCCTATTTCGTATTAATTTTTATCTTCAACTTATTAATTTTCGTCACTAAAGGGTTGTCTGTCTGGATTTTAAAAGGGTAATTTCTTTCATTATCACTAAGTACTGCTATTATTATCCTTTTTCGTACTTTCTGCCGTTCTTTACTTTCCCATCTCCCTCTTCCTCAATCCATCGTGTTTACCCATCAATTAAGCCTATAATTAACGGAAATCTTTATGAAATTAACCCTTAATTACCACTTCCTCTAACTACCTAATGGCATCCGCTTCTGCCTGATACGTTTTATTGCTATGGATGTTATGAAGTGTTGTTATTGTTGATTGTCGTTACTGAGTTTATTTAAGTGAATTTAGCATGAG
>NC_051419.1:11987050-11987190 GCF_015228065.2 Penaeus monodon | reverse complement strand
CAGACAGCCAAGTAACATAAACAACAAAAGGCAAAAACCCAAAAGACAGTGTTAAAGAACACTATGTCTGCCTGTTACCAAATTTACTAAAACACGGAATCGTTAGACGCCAAATTATCACTTCCCTACAGTCTTTTTCT
>NC_051419.1:11986778-11986932 GCF_015228065.2 Penaeus monodon | reverse complement strand
GGGAAAATAAGTTAAAAAAGGCTCGGTTCATAATAATATATAATTATCTCTGTAGCAAAATGTCTTACGGTTTGTGTTCTGTCAACGCCTATGTTGTTCAGCGCTACATAAGGCAATGGATATGTAGGTCTCGGGGTTGGCACTACATATGGAC
>NC_051419.1:11986300-11986594 GCF_015228065.2 Penaeus monodon | reverse complement strand
TTTATTATGTGTATGTGTATGTAAAAAGAAGCTAGTAATATGACTTCCCAATGTGATCGCCTGTGCTCTTACATTTGCGTGTACGTTTGTCCAAGTTTGCATGTGCTGAGCGAGTTTTTCGTTAAGAGCCAAACGTTCAATAGATGATTTATGTGTGTGTGTGCATCTGTTGTCAATGTGTTGATAATATTGCAAATAATATAGATACGATGGTGATGAGAGAACTGTAATAATGAATGGAGTGATGATTATGTTTGATGAAACCAAAAAAACATATGGATGCGATGCGATGTT
>NC_051419.1:11985988-11986168 GCF_015228065.2 Penaeus monodon | reverse complement strand
TTTCGGATGTGTCATACCGATATATAGATTTTATTCACTTCTTTCAGCATTTTGCCAGGTGACAAACCCGCGACAGGACTGACAGCCGCAAGGTTCACCCGGTTGTACAGTTGTTTACACGAGTTCGATAGGTTGTGGACAATGGGGTACAAGCAGGGGGAGGAAAGGCGTTGATGAGGC
>NC_051419.1:11985497-11985864 GCF_015228065.2 Penaeus monodon | reverse complement strand
CAACTTAAACAAAATGGGAAACAAACAAAGGTAAAAAAAAGTAAACGGGAAATAAAAAGAAGAAGAAAGTAAGAAAGAGCAAACAAGAACATGGAGAGCAGACGAGCCAGTAAGGCAAGTAAGAAAAAAGAAAGGAAAAAAAGAGAAGAAAGTAAGAAAGGAAACAGGAAGGGAGAGCAGGACGAGGGCCCCAGGTAAGGCACAGGTAGGATGAAGAATAAGAAAGGAAGAGAGAAAGGAGGAGAGAAGGGGGAGAAGGAAACGAGGAAGGGAGAGAGGAGAAGGGGGAGAGGAAGAACAGGAAGAGGATGAAGAGGAGAGAGGAACAAGGGAGAGACAAGAAAGGGATAGAGAAGGAAAGTAAAAT
>NC_051419.1:11985202-11985432 GCF_015228065.2 Penaeus monodon | reverse complement strand
ATACAAGAGTGAGAGAGGAGTAAATAAGAATAAATGGAGTGCGAATACCTTTATGAAGACGAACCACTGAACCAGATCAACCCAACGAACGAAAGGAAACAAGCGAAGATCCAAAGCGAGCACCGCTTGTCGTACATGAGAAACGGCCGCAATAAAACAGTGGTCGGCATAAGGGGAGGCCATGAGTAAGTCCTGTTTATGTGTCGCTAAATGTCCGCTCGTAAACACTG
>NC_051419.1:11984763-11985105 GCF_015228065.2 Penaeus monodon | reverse complement strand
TCTTCATAGTCTTATATCTCCTTCTTCCCGTCTTCTCTTTTTTTCACCCATCTGGTTATTGGATTATCTCTCCTCTCCCTTCTCTTCCTTATCCTTTCCTTTTTCTTCTTCCTTATCCTTTCCTTCTCTCCTTTCTCTCCTTAGCCTCATATCTCTTTCTTCTTCTCTTCTTTCATTTATCCTCCCTTTGTACCCTCCATCTTCTTCTATCCTGCCAATCTCTCTCCCCCTGTTTCTCTTCCCAAATTTCCCCTTCCTCACTCCCTCTCTTCTCCTCCCCTCCCTTCCGCCCTCCTCTTGATGTCCTGAATTATTGCTGCGTCCTTATTCCGCCGAGACTTG
>NC_051419.1:11984455-11984658 GCF_015228065.2 Penaeus monodon | reverse complement strand
GCGCGTCTTGTTTCTCCTTTTACTCTATTTCAAACATATTAGATATTTGTTTTGTGCTCTCCTGTCTTTCCTATCTTCGTTTTATTTTCTGTCTCTGTGCTAACAACTTCTTCCTGTTTTTGGTGTTTCTTGGTCCTCCATTTGCCAAAGAAAAAGCGGACAGAACAAATAAAAGACGGAACGCTCCCAGACGAGCAGCCTGC
>NC_051419.1:11984260-11984412 GCF_015228065.2 Penaeus monodon | reverse complement strand
TCAGGTAGGCTGGCCAAACGTGTAAACATTTGCTTGTTGATCGCCCTTCCGCCCCCCTGCTTCCCCCCTCCTCCCCCTACCCCTCCATCATTCTCGAACCTTCTAGAACACTGAGGGATTTTAGTCCTTCTCGTTTTTGAAAAGAAACGCGG
>NC_051419.1:11984089-11984189 GCF_015228065.2 Penaeus monodon | reverse complement strand
TGTCCAAAACACAAAGGAAAAGAAATATAACAAGAAATACTTTTCAGAATTAAAAAAAAAGAGGGAAAAAGTAAGAAGGAAAATGGAAAATACGCGGACG
>NC_051419.1:11983904-11984042 GCF_015228065.2 Penaeus monodon | reverse complement strand
GAAATTTCAACAAAAGCTTCGAGCAGAGACCTTGCAGTTTCTGAATTATCATGTCTCCTTGTAACTAGATTTTTATGATTTTTGAGCTGCGAGCTGAAAAGATTTCACGAAAATTGATAAATGAAATAAGCATACGTG
>NC_051419.1:11983456-11983520 GCF_015228065.2 Penaeus monodon | reverse complement strand
GAACCCCGAGCCAAACACAGCTACTAAAACACAGGCTTGAGGTAGGAGCCTGAATACAAAAATA
>NC_051419.1:11982890-11982982 GCF_015228065.2 Penaeus monodon | reverse complement strand
TCAGGTATTCTGCTCGTCACTGGCAGAAAGAAGCCGAGCAGCACAGACAAATAGAAATCGCCAGAAAAAAAAAAGACAAACACCTCCCCCCC
>NC_051419.1:11982626-11982869 GCF_015228065.2 Penaeus monodon | reverse complement strand
CGAGAGCAACAACAGAAGGGAAACAACAAACGAGGCGAAAGTAAAACAACGAGCGAGAAAACAAACCAAAGAAACAAACGGAAAAAAGAAAGTTACAAGCACATAAGTTCATTAAGTTCTTGAAGACATTTGCGGCGGAAGTTGTTATTTGGAATCTTCTGGAAACAAACAACATTCTGTTAACTGTCTCCTGGTGGCATGTTCCAGAAACTTCTAAAGGGTTGAATGCCTCGGTGGGTGTGG
>NC_051419.1:11981890-11982043 GCF_015228065.2 Penaeus monodon | reverse complement strand
ATACATATAACCATAAATATAGATAAATGTTTTAAAACATAAATGTTCAGTTTACACAAAATCACTTTCTGTATCTCTGGCGCGATAAAATTAAAAAAAGGCCTGATAAGCCCTTTTGGAGCCGCGGTGTCGCTCCGTCTGCGCGCCGTCTCA
>NC_051419.1:11980811-11981102 GCF_015228065.2 Penaeus monodon | reverse complement strand
GGAAGTTGCTAATTCGTCCAGAAAATGGAATTAAACAGTTAATGGCATCCCTTAACACAAAGGAGTTGCCAACTACTTTTTATTCTGACTTTTATGTCCGTGGGAGGTCTGGCACTGGGGTCGTTCAGGCTGGAAACAAGGCGTGTCTGCAGGAGTATGTTATTATCTGTGTCTGTTGATCTGTGATAGTCTTTTGATCTGTGGCCTCGCGTTGATGAAGAAAATATTAACGAGTAAGAAAATAAAGGGAAGGGGGCGGGGGACGCTTTGTCAAAGGTTAGAAGAGAATTT
>NC_051419.1:11980692-11980765 GCF_015228065.2 Penaeus monodon | reverse complement strand
GGTAGTACAGGTGTTGTTATCAAGAGGTGTTATCGTGTTATCTGTGTCGAAGTAGTGGTAAACACAGTTAGAA
>NC_051419.1:11980089-11980579 GCF_015228065.2 Penaeus monodon | reverse complement strand
CATGTTCTTATAGCTAAGGTGTGTTTGAAAGAATAATCACTAATAAATAATTTACACACAGCCACAGCCAGATCCAAAAATCATATAAACTAAAGTAAATAAAACAAAATATGCTAAAAAAAAATCGAAAGGTTACCTCCTCCCCTCAAAAAGAAACAAAAACAAAAACAAACAAGCGCAAACGCAGGCCTAGGGAGGCCTACCGGACAGCCGTGGCCAAGAGCTTCCCGGAAAGAGCAAGGGAAGGCTGCTGTTCAGAGGCAGCCTGCGGGAAATCAGACCCCCCGCGGCATTGTATCTGCTCTTTGTATCTCAGATAAAACGTGCTGGAGACCGATGCACTCGCGTATCTTTTTTTTTTCAACAGCAAAAGGAATTTGTGTGTGAAGGGGGAAATCCCTATCGAGGAGTCATCATGTGTGCACGTGCTGGTCGTCTCCTGCCCCCCCACCTCCGGCAATCCTCCCCCCCCATCCCCACATTCCCCGCC
>NC_051419.1:11979562-11979807 GCF_015228065.2 Penaeus monodon | reverse complement strand
CCTCTGTCTAGCTGTCCCTGTATCTCCCCCTTTCACTGTTAACCGCTACTTTTTTCTCCCAAAAACATGTTCGTTTTTTCAGATTGTTCTCTCCTTTCATGGCTTTTCCATTTTCCAATTTATATCACCTTATCATTTTCCTTAATTCTAACTGATTCGGAGAGTAACTCGGCAAACGAAAATATTTTTACGAAAATAATTAACTGTCAAGCAGACACTTAGCAAATAAACAAATTTTCATCAGC
>NC_051419.1:11979295-11979492 GCF_015228065.2 Penaeus monodon | reverse complement strand
TGTACCCAACGAAACCGATTAAAAAAGTGTGATTGAGAAAGTGATAAAATGTATCACAAACGATAGAGATTGTAAACAGCAGATAACGCGCTGAACAATGACTCCAGTGTCTTTTGTCCCGAAATATTATTTGTTCTCAATTGATTTTGATCGAACATCCTTTAATTTCGTAAATTGCGGATTTTAGAGTGGTAAGC
>NC_051419.1:11978993-11979263 GCF_015228065.2 Penaeus monodon | reverse complement strand
ATAATGTGTTTCTGTTATCATTGGCTGCATATACGTCAAGCATTATGCAATATGTCTTACTGATAAAATAATCTATTATATACACGCGTTTTTTAAAATAATGAACAGATTTTTTTTTTCGTTCTTTCAAAATCTGTTGATGAATAAATCGTATCTGTTTGTCCACTTGTTCTCGTCAGTCAGCTGATCAAAGCCCAAACAAATCGTCGACTCACGCGAGATTAATACATGGAATCGACGGTCTGTGAGCTGCGAGAGGGAAGTGGTTTA
>NC_051419.1:11978129-11978682 GCF_015228065.2 Penaeus monodon | reverse complement strand
AATCCGAATACGGAACAATAAAAAACCGGTCACAGTAACGAAGAGACAACAGGCGCGGCTTGTCCATCCACCGAGGACTGTATTTTATTATCCAAAAACGTCTCGCGAGTCAATAAAATACCTCCTTGATCAGTGAAACCAATAAAGATAAGTCATCTAGGAGCCATTAGCAATAATCTCCCTCGAGACCATTGTAAACAAATCACACGTCAAAGGAGCGCCATAACAGCGTGTCAAGAGCGCGTCCGAATCCCCTGACTTCGATTTCGTGTGAGTTCGAATCCCTTAATGGCAGTGACTTCGACTTCACTTTCTATATGAATTTCGGTAGTTTACTTACCGCTCAGGATGCTTGAAGGGACTGGCGTGTAGTGTTTTTTTTTCAATCTTTATTATGGTTAGGCTGATGCTGCATCCTCGAGGAGCGAGAAGTGACGTGATAGATGGGCCGCCTCCAGTGATTTGTCGGGTCACATATGAGGAACAATGGGGCAGTCGACGCTGTTTCGGTTTCTTGTGCTTCTCTTCCATTCGCTTGTGTTTTTTGTTATTG
>NC_051419.1:11977658-11977932 GCF_015228065.2 Penaeus monodon | reverse complement strand
TACACACATTCTATCCCTCCTCCGGCTTTCCCTTCCTCGATCCATTCCCGCTCCGCCCTCGTCCCGATAGAATGATAAACGCGTGACTCCGGCTTCGACCTCGGCTTCGAGAACGATCGGAATTATTCATATCCTTTGGAATTCTTATGACATCCTCATGAGCTACTTATTGCCTACTTATGGACACACTTATATCGTAAATGTCACTAAGGGGAATACCACAGTCTGCCCCATTTGTGAGGGTTTCTCAGTCTGATCTGTGTGTGTGCGGATA
>NC_051419.1:11977113-11977518 GCF_015228065.2 Penaeus monodon | reverse complement strand
GTTATCCATTTATGTGCTTGCGTTCTCGTATGGCGTTTACACAAGAAAGAGAAAAAAGTTTTAAACAGAGACATTAGGTTTAAAATTTTGTTTTCTTTTCACTTCTTCTTTAATTAGACACGCCAAAACTTGACTCGTAAACACAGCGACGCCACAAACAACGAGCAAACAAGTAAACAACTACAATAAAACTAAAATGGTACAGAAATTAAGGTCTTGTGTGTTAATGACACGAGTTGAGCGCGAGGCAGAATGTGTGTAGGTGAGACGGAGTTCTGAGAGGTGGAGAGAGGGGAGAGGAGAAGAGAAGGAGAGGAAGAGAGCGAAGAAAGAGGAAAGGGGGAAGGGAGAGAGAGGGGGAGGGAGAGACAGTGGGGAGGGACAAGGACAGTGGGAAGCGAAATT
>NC_051419.1:11976585-11976890 GCF_015228065.2 Penaeus monodon | reverse complement strand
AGGGGAAGAAGCTATGAAAATAGTAAAAATGATATTTAAAAACGTTCTCAGAATCCCGAAATATAGAGACCAGAGTCGGCTGGCTTCGAGCCCTTGTTCCAAATGGGAAAAATGGTCCGCGTGCACAGACTCACCAAGTTTGCGGGAGATCAGGACAACTTTGAGAGAGATCGCCGCTAGTCTGCGAGTGATGAGGCAATGCGAAGAGAGGAGAGGGTGGAAATCCTTTCATTTACGCCTTTTCTCTTCCTTTCTTTCTTTTGTGGAATAACGGACGAGCAGAGAGGGAACAAAGGGGTGGATAA
>NC_051419.1:11976023-11976333 GCF_015228065.2 Penaeus monodon | reverse complement strand
GGGGGGGGGGAAGAGATACATGGAGAGAAGAACCATTAGCAATAACGACAGACATCTGAGGGAAATTTCCCGCCCATCCCGATGCATGGCGCGCTAACAGTTCGTCAGGTCGCAGCAAGTTGGATCAAATGTGCCGAGGAAGGCGAGGGCGGATCCGAAAAGGGCTACTTTCCTTTTAAAAGCAATAATATGCGATATAATTTCTTACACCTGCTTCGCGGTCGAATGCACTTATGATTTTCGGACTAGCACATCTGCGTCTTCCCTTTTTATTTACTTTATTGGTTTCCTGTCTCTGTCTCGTGCTGAA
>NC_051419.1:11975109-11975925 GCF_015228065.2 Penaeus monodon | reverse complement strand
CCAGCGCGTTTATTTAAAATGCATTCGTGCTTGAGAACCATTTTTCTTGCAGTTAACAGCCAGAAGAACATCGAGGCCTCCGATGATCCGGTGCCATTTTTCCCGACAAAACACCCACCAAAGTTGTTTGCAAATTATTCATTATATCATCATCTACATAATTTATAGCATTCGTCCATTTTTCCATACCATTAAACCTTACTATGATTAATATATTTGTATAATTTCTTTATCACAAGTTATATGTTTATTACTTCGGAGGTTCCAAAATCGTGGGGGTAAATTGCAACTGTAATACCAACTATTTGTTTATCTACATATCTATCTGTTATTCTACCTTTCTGTTTATCGTCCTGCCTGTCTCTCTATTCATCTATCAGTGAAGCAGAGACTCGTGTTATATGAGATAATACAAAATTATACAATAAAAAATAACAGAAAAATAAATTAGACACAAACTACCACAGAGGACACAGAAACACACACAAGAAAAAACGAAATATAGACTGAAAACAAGAGAGACATGTCTGAGATGGAGAGAGAAAAAACCAAAGGACAACTCGATTTCCGATGCATAGCGCGCCGCCGCTCGTGAAGTCGCGGCAAAGTTGGATCAACTGTGGCGCGAAGTCGAAGATAGATCCGGAAAGGCCGCACCGAAGCTCCGTAGGCAATAAAATAGGATCTAATACGGCTATTTGGGGGATTCAATCCTACTTGATTGAGGTTTATTTCGAGAATGATCGATGGGCCGTCTATGCAAATGAGAGAGAAGGGAGATTTGTGTTTTTGCTAAAAGTACGCCGGGGAAAAGGG
>NC_051419.1:11974086-11974283 GCF_015228065.2 Penaeus monodon | reverse complement strand
TGGCGGGGAAAAATTCTTTCTGAGGCTGCAAGACACTCGTAAGTAAATTTCCTCCTTTGTATGTTAAGAAGAAGGATTTAGCGGAACATCTGACGAGGCGAGACGTCTGTCTGTCAACCAGCGCTCTTCTGACGTCTGCGATGAGCGAGGGGAATGTATGCGTGCTGGGTATGGAGATTTATATATATGTGTGTGTG
>NC_051419.1:11973847-11973996 GCF_015228065.2 Penaeus monodon | reverse complement strand
GTGGGGGGGGGGGGGTAGGTGGGTGGTTGCGGGTGTAAGTGGGCGTATTTATGTATGCATTTATATGATATAATCAGAAAACAAGATATAGCTACAAAAGTATAAATCAGTATTTGGACGTGAGGCAGGCAAGCAGAAAGGAAAAGATC
>NC_051419.1:11973511-11973692 GCF_015228065.2 Penaeus monodon | reverse complement strand
CGAGGCCGTGGGGACGCTCCCCTGCGCAAATCCTCCTGATCCCCGGCGAGTGTGGACTATCATACCCGGAGATTTCCTCGTGTTCAGAGCTCAAGGCTTTGTCGTCGGCCGATCTTTCGCTTCGTTGTTTTATGTTTCTCATTCATACACATCCCGAGCATTCACCGGGAGTGGAAAACGA
>NC_051419.1:11972950-11973322 GCF_015228065.2 Penaeus monodon | reverse complement strand
GTAAATTCGTGTCATTCACAAAAAATAAATATAAAAAGCATCCATATTAAGATACATAACTTCCCCTGAAGTCAGTATCAAAAGAAAAACAAAGCACACAACCTCGCAGCGTTTATGAATACGAAAGAAAAAAGGGGAAGGAAACATAGTTAATTACAGAATAAACACCCTCTCTCGTCTAACAGAAAATTTTATTTCGGGCACCACATTGTCCCTTTTACAAGCTCGTAAAAGGAAGACGCTCGAGAACTTTAGACTCTCGTTTGACTAAGTCCAACGGCCGACTTTATGTCTCTCGAGAAAACTATATAACACTTCGTCTGCAGATCGACGTGGGTGATGCTTGGCCCGCTTTTTGCTATGTGTCTCTTC
>NC_051419.1:11972517-11972784 GCF_015228065.2 Penaeus monodon | reverse complement strand
AATGATCCTATTACTCGAAGTATCACCTAACAAGCAGCCAAGACAGAGAACCAGCGGGACAGGAGGGAGGAAATGCTGTCGCACGAAAGTGAAAACAAAAAGGAAGATTTCTGAGTAATTACAGTATCTGAAAAGAATGACACTACAGTACCATAAAGACGGATTCTATATGAACTTTAAGATAAAATGTGTCGGCGAATAATAACCGCAGAACCAGAAAACTGCTTTATTTTCACAAAATTTTACTTAATTAAAGATTTTGCTCGG
>NC_051419.1:11971334-11971451 GCF_015228065.2 Penaeus monodon | reverse complement strand
CAACCACCCTTTCTGTTTACCTATTTATCTATGTAAGCATCGCCGCTCACGATCCACGCAGTGCCTCACACCCCCAGCAACGGACCCCCACGACTACCCCCTTCCCCTGGCCAGCCC
>NC_051419.1:11970359-11971280 GCF_015228065.2 Penaeus monodon | reverse complement strand
GGAGTCGCATCGTGACGGGCGGGAGATGGGCGTAGGTGGTGCAGGGCATGGGCGTTCCGAGTCTGCTTATTAATTTCGAGTTTTTGTAATCCTCCCGCGAATAATAAAGACGAAAGAGTGAAAAAAGAAGAGTGGAAAGCGCACGGGAATAATGATAAAAGAGGGAGGACCTGCATAAGCCGCAGCCACCTTCGCCCTCCTTCGGGAAGCCAAGACGTTTTCGAAATTTCTTCAGCCTCCCTCTACCTCCCGCTCCGCCGCCAGTAGTCTGAGTTGGATGAAATCTTCAACGCATCGGCTCTTGGAGACAAACAGGAATAACATGAGCAACCAAATAGTAACTAAACATAGAAAATGAAAATGCAATCAGCTGATGATAGAATTGTTCTTACGATTTTGTTTGCCGAGCCTCTGCGATCGGTGAGGCTCAGCGCGTAAGAAGCTCCGTCGATATCTATATTACCAGGAGTCTGTTGTTGGTTAAAAAGGTGGATGATAATCTTATATAAAGATATATGGAGATATGGCGATGAAGACAGAGAGGTATAAACAATATTTTATGCAGATAGGTGGGTATATAGAAAAAGATGATGATAAAAACAATAATACTAAACAAAAATGTATTTCCTACTGTATTATATACTATTTCTCACTTAGACCTAAATAGCTTCCGATCGACATTAGAAGTCATTTAATCTCATAATTATAGGGACGTTATTTGTTTTATGTTCATACATCGCTGTCGCCCCTTTCTAAAGTTTAATATAGTTCAGTCAAAATAACTTCCCGCCATCGCATCGGTATCAACCTTTGCACATTCACAAATGTTTGAAAAAATACATTCGATTTAGTTAAGAAATATTTAGCAGAAAATGTTACTATCCTGCTGTCTCTCTCTATCTCTGTTTCCGCCCTCCCCCC
>NC_051419.1:11970028-11970093 GCF_015228065.2 Penaeus monodon | reverse complement strand
TATATATATATTGTTATGGCATTTTTTCTTAGCATTATGGTATGAAAATGAAAAAAGAAATTAAT
>NC_051419.1:11967539-11968725 GCF_015228065.2 Penaeus monodon | reverse complement strand
ATCTGGAAGGAATAATAGCAATTTTTCGAATCATTAGTGCATGAGACTCCCTGGTGCCATGCATGAACGAGAGCCTGGGAGGGGGTGAGGCCTGGGGCGAGCCGGGGAGGGGGAGGGGGAGAGGAGTGGAAGAAAGGGAATAGGAGGGGGAGAAGCGAGAGTAGGGGGAAAGAGGGAGAAGGCGGAGAAGAGGGGAAAGAAAAGCAGAAGAGGGAGAGAGGCAGAAAAGGAGGAAGAAGAGAGGAGATGGAAGGGGGGAAAAGGGAAGAGAGAGAGAGGGTTAAGAGAAGAGGGGAGTAAGAAGAGGGGAAGCGATAAGGAAGAGGGAGGGGAAGAAGGAAGGAAGAGAGAGGGGTAGCGAGAAGGAGAGGGGGATGGGGTGGGGAGGGGGAGATCCTTGCTTGATATGCATGACCGCGCGAGATGGTGAGAGCGTGATAGATTGATTGTGGTCTGGCGCAAGTGCATGGCAGAATAACTAAGCATCAGCGTGCGTGCATGGCTGAATGACTGTTTAGTCTTACATGAGTGAGAAGGAGTGTTTGGCCTTTCGACTGAGTGCATGGGAGATTAGCTTAGTCTTAGAGCTAGTGCATGGCATATTGAGTTAGTCTCGCGAGGTAATACATGGTAGGTTGCTGTTAGTCTGGGAATAAGTGCATGGTAGATTAGCTTAAATATTGGCGAAAGTGCATGATATACTGAGTGAGTCTTAAGGTGGCTATTAGCGTGGCTTACCCTGAAAGGTAGAGCATGAGAGGCTGCCTCTGCCTTGCACAGAATGCACGAGACTCACTTCATGACAGAGTGGCTCAGTCACACAGTGAGTGCATGGCAAAGCGACTCATTTCAAGACTGAATTCATGACTTGACTCAGGCTTTGGGTGGTAAAATTCATAAGAGACTCCCAGAACCGATGTGATTGCATAGCAAACTCACCTTAAGAATTCATGGCAAAGTGACTCATTCTCACTCATAGCAGACGAGTCACAGATAAGATACGGATTTATTATTACATTTAAGTGATCCACAAGACATGCATGACTCAGAAAACTAGAAAATGAAATGATCTTACAGAGCAGTTGCATGACAGTATTGCATGGCAGGTACATGGAGGATTTTCAATCGATGCTTGACAAATTTTATAAGAAAAATCGTGCCATTGGGAAAAAGCAACAGGCGATGA
>NC_051419.1:11967243-11967319 GCF_015228065.2 Penaeus monodon | reverse complement strand
TTGCAATATGGACCCATGAACTCAGTGTGGTATTCTAATCAGTAACATTATCACTGATTTTGCCTGACTCAGAGAA
>NC_051419.1:11967019-11967210 GCF_015228065.2 Penaeus monodon | reverse complement strand
AATCGACCCCCACTATCTCTCATGTAACTGTGGACTTTGAACCGTGACGTCATATTATGTGGCTTCTTGCACAGATATAACATTTCTATTTTTTTCTATTTTTATATCTGTTGTGATATCTTTTTTGTCATCATGACTTGTTATCTCTATAGCATAAGATAATGGCAATGTTTTTCCTGAACGTTTTTTTA
>NC_051419.1:11964139-11966510 GCF_015228065.2 Penaeus monodon | reverse complement strand
AAGCTGTCTGATGGATTTCCTCGTTTGTTTGCTCGAACAGGAATGAATGTACCTCTTGGCGCGGGTGTTGATGTATGTTTGATTTCATTGCGGTTGACACCATTTGCCGTGCACTTGACACGGGGGCCAGGTGGATGACACTCAGTGATGTGCTCAGTGCCACGTCTCGTGTTTGGCACCAAAAGCAACGGTACGTGACACTTCTGACACCCGCAACACCGTCACGTGCCACTTCGGATACCACCTCTGACACGTGTTGCTTCTGACACCGAACACCCCGTGCCGCGTCCTGCCCCCCCCCCCTCCCCTCAAGACATGAACCCCAGAAGGGCGAGTCGAGGCGGCCTCGAGCTCTGACTCACCTCCGTCATGAGCCTGTCGGCGCCGGTGCCTTCCTCGTCCTTGAAGATGATGTCCGAGTTATAGTTGGGCACGAGGTCGTGCAGGCGCGGGTCGTCCCTGGTGATGGCGCCCTCCGTGAGGCCCGACGCGCCCAGCGTGTTCTCGGAGACGTTGGGCACGTGCTGCTTGAACACGAGCGGGGTCAGCTTACGCGGCGGCCTGCGTCGGCCCCCGCCCCGACCTGGCCCGCAGCACTGCACACTCGAGGCACTCAGCACCGTCACGATTAGGACACATGTGTACACCTGCTTCCAGAACAGGTGCGGGGCGCGCCGCGGCCTCCCCGCCCCCCACCACAAGTGACAGCGCGTTCGCGCACCCGCCCCCAGCATGCCGATGGCGTCGCGCTGTGGCTCACACCGCACTGGTCAGGTCAGGTCGACTGGTGACCTGATCATCCTCATGGCACACTCACACACGCCCGATCACAGCAACACTGACGTCCACGCCGCTGTGGGGGCCGGACGGGGGGGAACACGAGCCGGGCGGGGCTTGCGCTTCGGGGGAGGAGCCTACCCGTCCGGTGAACCAATCACAGCGCTTGCTCGAGCTGCGCTCCTCCCATGCCGCGTGCCCTCTGTCTCTAGGCCAATGGGAGGGCCGATTCCAGTGCTTGGCCCCGCCCCCGACCCGTGCCCGCTTCCTTCACTGATTTCCCTCCCACGTCCTCTCCCTCACACCTCCGTCCCGCGCCCGAGTGTTCCCAGGTGTGTCTGCCGCCACTTGTCTGCCACCTTCTGTCTATTGTCTCCTGTCTGCCAACACCTCCGTCTTTTGCCAACACTTCACTTCCTACTTCTTTCTCTTCACTATCTGCCTGTTGAATTTTGTTGGTCTTCCAATAGCACCTGCTATCTTTTATCTGTCAGTTCCTGTTTACCGTTTCCTATCTGTAGTCAGTTGTTTGCCACCTGTAGAGCAACACCTTATCGGTGTTTGTTTATCCCCTTAACCACGTTTTGATGTTGCCATCTGTAAATATGCCCCTGTTTGCTGCCTCCTTCCTGTTTCCAGGTTTGGCCAGCTGTCAAATTCTGCTATCTGTCTGTCGCACTGTTTATAATGATCTGTATTTTGCGTTATTTCTGCCAGAATATGAACATTTTATACTTCGCCGTCTGTGCTGTCTATCTCTCACCAGTTGTAAGGTCGGACCCAACTATTGCTTTAACCATCTGTCTGTCACCACTTGTCAAACATATTCCGTCTCTTACCACCAGAATAAAGTTACCGCCTGTATTTTCATCATCTTACTTCGTTCCTCTGCCATCTGTTGATTTCCGTCACTTTTTGTCTCTCGTCAACTGTGCATGGTGTCTACTGTCAGTTTTTGAACTGTTTCTCTTGATGCATTTTGTCTCCCTTCTCTCTCCCACTAAGTCTGCATCACACACAGCCTTCTTTAGTTTCTTACATTGAATTCTTTATTTTCTTACGATGAATTCTTCCAAACTAACGACAATTCCTATTTTGTGATATGCTTCTCAAACAGCATGCGATTTGTTGTGTTGAAGTATTGGGAACAAAGATTAAAAGAGCAAGTTCTCAGAACTGTTTTTTCCTACACTAATATGTTATAAGTTTGAATTGTATTGTATCTTATAGACTTAACTGGTGCTTCTACATTCACCCACAGCCATGCAATGATTTTCAAGGTTGCTCTTTTTCACGTTGAAATCCCCAAACTTTGTATTTTATAATCTTTTCATATGTCTAAGTGTTATACGCGCATAAATAACAGAAAGAAAAGGGGGAAGGAAGAAGAATCAATAGAAAAATGTATATTTTTCAATGGCGATTCTAAAAAGACGACCATTATAGAATACACGCATATCGTCAAAATTCCTGTTTAAAGTTCAAAGCAAGTGTCAGTTTTTTGCATTTAAGATGAACTCTTTAAAATGCGAGGCTGCGTGTAAAACTTGGCTTGCAGAAACATTTGATCTGAACATTAGATTTAATATACGCT
>NC_051419.1:11963668-11963946 GCF_015228065.2 Penaeus monodon | reverse complement strand
ACCTTTGTTCTCGGATGATATGATTCTCTTAATAAAATTATCAGCGTTTCCAGCCATTTAATCTTACTTTGAGTATTTTTTTTTTATCATACCAGGTTAGTCAACATATTTACATATTTTTCCTGTTATGTAAATTCATAGTTGTCCATAGTTTTAAAAGGAACACCACATGAACTATTTGCCCATCTCATGTCAAAAACTTCTCAATTCAGGGTAAATATTACACGAATTATCAACGAGAGAAATTCCAAACGGCGTACATGCCATGATGTTGCATA
>NC_051419.1:11953043-11953390 GCF_015228065.2 Penaeus monodon | reverse complement strand
ACATTCCTTTTGTATATAAGAATTATTAATTTTTTATGTATGAATGTCCTAATAAGAAAGTTTTGTTTGTCTGCATTATCATATACCATCGAAATTATAAATTCTCGTAGCTTCTATTTTACTTCTTCATAGCACACAAATGTATATGTACTCATAGGAATGTAACTTCAAATGCTGGTAATGTAATAGTAATGAAGGGTTGCAAATTGCATACCCAAGGAGGGACTCAGATTGAGTAAATATAAAGCAAAACAAAAATAGTTAGAGAGATATGAAGGAATATAACTGAGATGACGAGGAGAAAGAGGAAAGGGGAACGAAAAGAACTAAAGAGAGGGAGATAAAGG
>NC_051419.1:11952793-11952984 GCF_015228065.2 Penaeus monodon | reverse complement strand
GCTGGGCATTCTTTCCGAAACTCCAAAGTACAGATTATAAATGATGCCGGCGTGGCCCCTCAACCGGGCGCAGCAGCCATGGCTATTTATGCCTATCTGCGCGCCTCACGGGACCCGCCGCTGTTGCAGGGATTGCAAGCGCCCCTATCTGCCTCGTGGCGCGACTATAAAAGCACTCGCAAAAGGAACGA
>NC_051419.1:11950964-11951190 GCF_015228065.2 Penaeus monodon | reverse complement strand
TTAAGGTTTTCTGAAAGCTAGCTAACCTGCCTCGCATTTGCATTCGCCGGGTAGCGGCGCGGGGCAAATGGCGACCGCCCTCGCCGAAACCTCATACCCTCCGCGCGGCTTCACTGATTGATATCAAGCCTCGAACTGGCTGAACAGGCTAGCCTCTCAGACTTGACTTTTGGCAGGCCAGCTTGCTTGGCGCTCGACTGTTCGCGGTTAAACACCGAGGAAATGT
>NC_051419.1:11949784-11950025 GCF_015228065.2 Penaeus monodon | reverse complement strand
TGAGCGCAGTCAGCAGGGCGCGCAGATACCATCTCTCTCATGAATCTTAATCGTTCTTGACAATTAGTAAAACTTTGTCACTTTACCTGATTCGCGTCATGGGGGAGGGGTCGCGGGGGAGGGGAGAGGGGGTCCCAGGCGGAGGGGAAGGGATGGCGGTGAGGACGACTGATGGATAGAGAGATGGAGAGTAAATAACGGAGGCGCGCCGGGTACAAAGGCGAGAAACGGATCCCAGCTT
>NC_051419.1:11948454-11949218 GCF_015228065.2 Penaeus monodon | reverse complement strand
AAACATTAGCATATCAGGCGGGTATGAGTCCCCCTCCCCCCTCCTTGCCTCCTCCTCTCATCCTCCCCCCTCCTTGCCTCCTCCTCTCGGCCTCCCCCCTCCGCCCCATCTCTCGGCCTCCCCCCTCCGCCCCATCTCTCGGCCTCCCCCCTCCGCCCCATCTCTCCGTGGATTCTTGTCCGCGGTCAGATGCCGTCACTCCCTCCCTCTTCCTCCTCCTCTTCCTTGTCCCTTCCACTCTTTCTCCCTTCCCCTACTCTTTTACTCCTCCTCTCACTTACCCTCCCCACTTTTACTCCCCTCCTCCTCTATTCTTTCTTTTTACTTCATCTTCCTCCCTTTCTCCCTTGTCTATTCTCTCCTTTATTTCCCCTTTACTCCATCTCTTATCTTCCATATATTTCATTTTACTCCCTTTCTATTTTTCTCTCTGTTACCTTTTTCTCTCACTTATTCCTTTCCCCTTTTCCTTCTTGCATCCTTCTCTGACTTTCCTCCCTTCTCATCCTCTTTCTCCTTTTCCTCTTTCCTTTTCTCGTCTTTCCCTCATCCCATCCCATCCCCTCCCTTACTGTCCTCTTCCCTTTAATCTTTTTATCCTTCCTTCTTCCCTACCGTACGCCCTCTTCACATGCGACACACACACACATAAAAACAGGCGGCACAAAAGTGAGCATACACAGGAGAAAAAACGAAAATTCATTTACCTCTGAGACGGAATAAAGAAGGGAAGAGGGAGAACAGAATAATAATTAATGGGTAAT
>NC_051419.1:11948244-11948360 GCF_015228065.2 Penaeus monodon | reverse complement strand
GCAAGGACAAAGTATGGCCAGGTATCGTATGTTCGTCTACACCTTTTTATTCCATTTTTAACTTTTTTTTTAACATTTGCTTCTTCCTTTCTCATGTTGCCAAACATGAGAAAGGG
>NC_051419.1:11947881-11948059 GCF_015228065.2 Penaeus monodon | reverse complement strand
ATGATTTGGAAACAAAACACAAAAAGTATTGGTCGCAACAATACAGAACAAATTCCAACATCTCCCGACATGACGTCATTCTCGAGCCACGACTGGAATGCTCGGAATTCTGGAATGTCAATTGATAAAGAAAAAAGCCAGAATGAAGGAAGGGGAAGGTCGTAAATTCAGTGAGCGA
>NC_051419.1:11947654-11947849 GCF_015228065.2 Penaeus monodon | reverse complement strand
AGGTTCGTTGCTTTTGATATTGCCTTACAGTTCACGAGGGATATACATGTCACTGATCGTTCCCAAAGCAAAAGTATAGTCATTCCATTTAAACATTTAATTATATATATATAGATGTATGCTTACGTATTCAAACATGCAATGAAGTATCATGCGTGTTCGATGCGAGAAATTTCAACGCACAATAAATAGTAA
>NC_051419.1:11941898-11942145 GCF_015228065.2 Penaeus monodon | reverse complement strand
GCTGACAAAAACCTACAGTCATAAAAAAACTACAAAGGAAAAAAAAAACAGAAATGCATATGTAATTGCTTAACATTTCAAGTTATTGAAAACAGAGACATGTTATCTCCCTCTCTCGGACCGTCCTCGCTCTCGGCGTAATCATATGCAAAGAAAATATCAGTCTGTTTACATGTCAGTTCTTCCTTTCTTCGTCTGTCTGTCTCGAGAGGTCAAGGGAGATCCTTTGTGCTAAGAATGTGTGTGA
>NC_051419.1:11941585-11941717 GCF_015228065.2 Penaeus monodon | reverse complement strand
TGGAGGATAGCAGCCCGGCTGAATGGACAAACAAAGCGGTCTGTGATGTACAGTAGATAGGCTTAATAAGAGCGAGCAAGGAGCAGCAGAATTAGAATGAAGGGTGGAGAGCGGGTGGGGAGGAATCAGGGC
>NC_051419.1:11940990-11941469 GCF_015228065.2 Penaeus monodon | reverse complement strand
GTTCTTTCATGGAAAAAGAAGATCCAGGTTGATGACTAAGTAGAATATAAACGGAGAGAAAGACCGATAAATGGCACGTACAATAGATAGAGAAAGCGAGAGGCGGGGGCGGGGCTGGGATGGATCTGTAGATAGACAAATAGACCAGCCGGAGATGGCGAGGGAAAGGAGCGAGAGAGCCTCCTGCGAGTGCGTGGCTCTGTTGCGAGCGGCGCCCCCCGGAGGGCGCAGGAAGGCGGGCCTCGACGCCACCCGATCCTGCCCTAACACTCGCGTCTCGCCCGACGCCCCTCGAGACTCCGCTTGAGGACTCTCCACGGCCCTCTCGCCGCCCACTCCTCCAAGTCCTACACAGGAACCCCTCAAGGGCCTCGCCCTCCCACTCCCCTCCCCTCCGCCAAGGACTTAGAGGGAGGCACTAAGAGCCAACCAAAAGGGCGTCGAAAAGTCCTGAAGAAAGAGACTCGTAGGATATCAAG
>NC_051419.1:11940524-11940952 GCF_015228065.2 Penaeus monodon | reverse complement strand
TACGGTCAGACCTCCTTGAGCTGGCTATTTGGGGCGCTGCCCTCCGCGGCTCTGCGCATGCGCTGCTCACTCACTCCGGATCTCAGCTTTCTCATATTCCTCGCGTGTTTATCCACCAGTCTCCCTTCCCGTCGGCCTGTCCGTCCTTCCACCTTTTCCTCTGTTCGCTCCCAAGCGGCGGCGCAACAGAGGCGCTTGGCCCTTCCGGCCAGATCGCCGCCGGGACGGGACCGCTCGTGGCCGCCGCGCGGCCTCGCTGTCTGCGTGCCCGACGGTGACTCAGAGCTTTGTCAATAAATGTCGCCAAATGACACTTGGCGTCAGATTGAATTATAGAAAATCAGATTCTCTTCTCGTGGTATTGAACACCTGAGACCGCATCAACAAATGCCGTCGAGATGCTATCCGATGAAGAACAACGTTTTTCA
>NC_051419.1:11939939-11940489 GCF_015228065.2 Penaeus monodon | reverse complement strand
GGTTACTCTCTAGAATGTGTCAGTTTAAAAGTGAATAGCATATACAATTATGTGTCCTTAAAGAAGGATACAAACACCGTAACAAGGAGAGAATGAAGTATATGCTTCCTCAAATTCCGAATGTACTAATTACTTTTGGGAATATTAAAGAATCTACATTAAGCCGATATGGAATGATTGGATTGTATGATGGCAACATGTTGAGAAACGGATACTGAAAGAACAAGATGAACCAGTTTCAAAATAAAACGTTGTTTCGCAATAAAAGAAAATCATAATCAACCAAAGACAACACAGCACAGCCCGCCAGAAAGCCACGACCACCAAACCACAAAAAGTCCGCCATGGGAGATGATTTCGAAACCCGCCGACGGCCGACGGCTTCCCAGCGCCGCTGAATGGAGCCGTGAGATCTGATAATAAAACGCCGAGCGAGATGTAATATAAGCTCATCAATCCAGGTCCTGAGTCATGAGGTCTGACTTACTCATGATTCGGATTTCTCTTCGCGTGTCTTCCTGGCATCTATTTTTTCTTTCTTTTTTTTGTA
>NC_051419.1:11939747-11939919 GCF_015228065.2 Penaeus monodon | reverse complement strand
GCTCGGGTGTTAAACCGCATGTCAAGGAGAATGGGAAAGGCTTTGGGTAACGGGTTGGGCCTGATGTGAGTGGCATTGCGCGCTCGCCATGCTTGGGACTGTTCATCTGTACGTCTTTTCATATATATTTCTACTTACAAATCAGCATGCGGTATGTACATTTAAGCAAGTT
>NC_051419.1:11936293-11936592 GCF_015228065.2 Penaeus monodon | reverse complement strand
ACTCTTACATATATTTTACGCATCATTGCGCCTACACGTCAGTAACTCTGTCTGTCTGCCTCACTCCCACCCCATCCTCTTGGCATTTTAAAACCAAGAAAGCCAAATCAGACTTAGGAAAATATATAAGAAACTTATTTCAAATTTTTGCTTTATATTTCTCAGCTTGCATTTTTTCACCTCAGTTTCACATGCTGCTTCACCTCCTTCCACCCCTACTCCATCATCCTTCACACTCTCTTTATATCGATTTCTCTCGTTTTATTTATGTTCCTCCTCGTCCCATTCGTCTCCTGCAA
>NC_051419.1:11935447-11936231 GCF_015228065.2 Penaeus monodon | reverse complement strand
ATAAAACATTTTGAACACGTTCGAGCTCTATTGACACTCGGCGTTTGATCTGAATTTCAAATCCGGACTCGCGCGCATGAATTTAGATTACATAATTCCTAACAGCACACAAAATCCGCAGTCCAAAACTTTTATATATTAGAGTGCGCGAGCCTGACTATCTTGGGGGTCATCTCCAGGTGAAGGGCTAAATGAGGATTTGGGAGCTCTTTCGTGATTGGCTGATGCCATCGGGTAGCCATAATAAAGTTTTGAGAAGTACCCCCTGATTGGCTATCACGCGCGGAAAGTGAGGCAAACGTATTCAGAGCTTCTCGTTGATTGGCCGCCTTTGACGAGGAAAAGTATTTGGAGAGATTTCATGGGGTTGGGTGTCGTAAGCGAGTCTGGATAAAAATTTCGAAAGTATTCATCTGATTGCTTATTGGCGGCGAGGCGAGAAACCGGATAAAGTCATAAAAACTTCCATAAGATGCACTGCCGCTGGAGGAAGGCCACTCAAAAATCGAAGAGCTGAGAACCGTAAAATTTTGGAGCCTTTGATGACACTCGTCTCTAAGAACTTCATTACATTTTCTGGTTCAAAAAGAACTGATTGGCGGTTTGCAAATACTGCTTAGACGCACCATAACTCTCTTTAAACAACCAAACACACACATGAATATATCTCGAAATCTACCTTTGAATCCACATCTTCAACAGCTTTACCTGGACCTTCAGATTTCTGTCTGTTTCATCGCCGCCGCTTAGTCACAGGTCGTGCCCTTCCTTTCCTCAATCTTAG
>NC_051419.1:11934814-11934908 GCF_015228065.2 Penaeus monodon | reverse complement strand
GTCACTTATTCTAATTCCTTTGTCTCCAGTCTAGCTTCCTAAATAACTATTTCTTTAAACTGATTTTCCCGGTTTCTGCAAGGGGCTCGGTGGC
>NC_051419.1:11930267-11930381 GCF_015228065.2 Penaeus monodon | reverse complement strand
CCCGATCGAGGTGGAGCTAGGCGGGAGCAGGGCGACAGGCAGACGCTCTCATGACAGGGAGAGGCGGTCAGGGTAATTGGCGAAAGACTTATTGTATATGGTCTTTAACGCCCC
>NC_051419.1:11930058-11930214 GCF_015228065.2 Penaeus monodon | reverse complement strand
TTAGTCATTTTCACTTCTGGATTATCTCTATAATTAAAGAAAAAAGAAAAAAAATTGTGGTAAAAAGGAGCTAATTACAGTTATAAGAAAACGGCAATAGCTGTGCCATTGGTGTTTGTAGTAGACATTAACAGTCATAAAATGATTTGAGATCAG
>NC_051419.1:11924270-11926492 GCF_015228065.2 Penaeus monodon | reverse complement strand
TATTTTGGGCCTCCGTGGTGGACAGACGTGTCCACCTCAGGTCCTTAACCTTTCCCCCGCCTACCTCCTCTAGCTAAGTACACATACAACACATACCCACCTTTTTTTAACCACTTTAATTTCATTGTTCCCAAACGTCACATGGCCGGGAACAAGCCAGTGTCACTCCAGCTGGCAACAGGACAACACCGTACACAAACACTCCCACAGAAGGGAAGACTGTAACATTTTAAACGCCACGCAAAACCACACCTTACCTTTTGCATCACATCAAGTACACTGTTAGCACTTACTCTTCATGCACAAATACTTCGCGCTCAAACAAAATTTTTATCTTTCGAAACATCCAAAGGGAACACACAAACACGGGCATAAAATTTACTCTTACTGCCCATATGCTACCAATACAAATCCCATATAGAAAAACCACCTTTCTCCTCTTCTCCTTTTTGGAGACACTGGTGCTTTGTTTAAACCCCGGCCCTACCAAACCCAAGGTACCCTTGCGTGCTAGCAAAAAGCGGCAAATGGGGGCGAAGGGCCCCAGTTGAAATCTGTTTTTTAACCCGGCCCCCAGCATGCTGGCTGTTACCATGCCAAAATGCACGGTCGTTTACACAGATATAAAAATGGATAGTTAACAAAGTATTGCGTGGATTTTCAGAGGTGTGGCTTCTAACCTTCGACTTTCCTTTCTCTTTTTCCCCCTCCAACTTTTTTAAACCCCCGCACATTTTAATGAAAAAAACATAAAAAAACCCTTTTGTCAACACCCCCCTCCCCGGATTCCCTACATACACAACCACCTCCCACATTTTTTTAAAACCTGCCACCAAAAACCTAAACACTCGACACCCCCAACAACCATACCTATGACTTCACTCTCCCACTCATTGCCATCTCCCATTGCTCCCGGCCCCCTTTGACCTAACCCCCCACTCTGCACCATTTTAATTTTCCTCCCAAAAACCCCCCCCCTCCTCCCCCCCCCCCCACACCCCACTCCACTTTCCCCCCCTTTCCCCCCAATCTCCTCACCGGGACCACCCCCCCTCCTCCCCCAAAACCCCCTCCCTTTCCCAAAAACCCCCTCCTCCACCTGCACCCCTTCCTCCTCCCGCTCCTTCTCCTCCACCTGCACCCCCTCCTCCTCCAGCACCCTTCTCCTCCCACACCCCCTCCTCCCACACACCCTCCTTTACCTGCACCCCCTCCTCTTCCTTCCCTCCTATAGTATAACATTGATACGTACAGACAGATCGACTGATATAGGGAGGTGGCGGTGTCCTCATCGCCACCAAACCTGACTTAAATTGTGAAACATAGGCCAGACCAAAGCTCATCTAATCAACACATAGTGCCACTCTGTCTTCACAAATGAAAACCGAACATGCCAAATAACCCCTACCCACCCATCCCAACTCTAGACATCAGAACAAGTGGAATCCAAAAACTGGTAGAAACACTGGACACAAACAAAGCAACTGGACCCGACAAAATCTCTTCCTTTTTCCTCAAAACCTGTGCCCCAGCCCTCGCCCCCATCCTCCAAATCGTATTCACACAATCCCTCAGGACATCCTCTCTCCCACCCGACTGGCTTTGTGCAGACGTCACTCCTCTTTTCAAGGCAGGTGACCGGACTGACCCATCAAATTATCTCCCTCACCTCCAATATCTCCAAAAGTCTCGAAGACATCATACACAAACACATAATGAATAATCTTGACAAACGATCATATGAATCCCAATTCACTGTTATTCATCACGACATTTCCAGACTTCTAGACAGACACGACGTTAAACAGGTAGCCGCTATTGTATTAGACTTCGCCAAAGCCTTTGACTCAAAAACTACAGTCCTACGCAATCAGTGGACAAACTCTTCACTGGATCACAGCTTTTCAATAAAACTGGACTCAACGGTACTATATCTAGCTCTATTTCTGTCTCTACTGGTGTCCCCCAGGGCACCGTCGTAGGCCCTCTCCTTTTTCTACTCTACATAAATGACCCACTATCCACCCATAAGTCTACAACTAGACTTTTTGCTGACAACAGCCTCATCTATCGACAAATTAAGACACGACGACTGTAACCTCCTCAAGACTGACCGAGTCCCCCTCGAGCAATAGGAAGTCACATGGCAAATGAACTTTCGGCCGGAGAAATGCAAAATCATAAATTTCACTCGTTCCCAAGCGTCCATTTTCAATCCGTTT
>NC_051419.1:11923570-11924175 GCF_015228065.2 Penaeus monodon | reverse complement strand
TAGCAAATAGAACACTGGTTTTCCTGAAGAGGAATCTACACAGTTGTACATAAGACACTAAACACGTAACCTACAATACACTTGTCCGCCCAACACTGGAGTTTTGTGCAGCAGTGTAGGACCCACACACACAGACAACTATTAGGAAATTAGAAAAAATCATTACGAACAATTACACTAAAACTCCTGGCATTACAACACGTATTAAACAACTACACATGGGCACCCGCACAATGCGCAGACAGGCTCACAGATTAACAGCTATGTTCAAAATTATAAACGATCAAAGTGACATAAACGAACAATATAACCTACAACTCGCAAACATAACAAACATACGAAACGCTCACGACCAGAAATAGGTAACATACTACACCAATACAGGTTCTTACAAACACTCATACTTTCCACACACCATTTGTGACTGGGATAGGCTCACGCAATACATTATACACCCAAACAAAGCAGTTACATTTCACCAGCTTACACTAGAACATCTAAAAACAAATACATGATACTCCTAAGCTTAATTACCCCTCCCCATTCCCCGACAACCTACCTCGCCCCATATAAGCGTGATATGCACTATTTTCTAGCGCCCTACG
>NC_051419.1:11922786-11922868 GCF_015228065.2 Penaeus monodon | reverse complement strand
ATTTAAAAGAGAGGGAGAGAATGAGAGGAAGGGAAGAAGAGGGAAAGAGAGAAAACAAGAGAGAAATAATTTTCATTCTACC
>NC_051419.1:11922308-11922759 GCF_015228065.2 Penaeus monodon | reverse complement strand
GCCTCTTCTCATCCCTCACTAAGATGGATAGAAGAGAAGGAGGGGAATAATAACCGATTATACAAATTTCAGCATTTTGCAAGAACTTTTTAAGCGCTCAACTGACAGTGATTTGCTTTCCATAGTTTGCTATTTATGTGTTTACCAAACACCATCATTTCTTCTCACATCTCACTATCTATTATGTTCACCTTCAGTTCATAATATATGTCCTTCATCTCTCTCTCTTAATTTCCATCCATCTATCCAGGCTTATCACTGACATTCTGTAAACATTTTCAAGTGATAACGAAAATGCTGTTGCAAGAGAGGAACTAGTGTTCTCTGTGCTGCCTCCCTTTTATTGCAAGTGTCTGTTGCTCTGGCTTCCTCGTGTGTTATGCTTCTGCCTAAGGTCTGCTGGCGTTCTTCGAGTAAAGTTCTTAATTGAAAACGTATGTATTTCACGCTG
>NC_051419.1:11921922-11922082 GCF_015228065.2 Penaeus monodon | reverse complement strand
ATAAAGGAAAATTATAAACCAGCCTTGGGGATGTAGAACTCTAAAGTATTACGGAAAAGGGATCTTGCTGAACACTCCAGAAAGGGCAGAATATACTGCC
Source organism: Penaeus monodon (assembly GCF_015228065.2). NCBI lineage: Eukaryota > Metazoa > Arthropoda > Malacostraca > Decapoda > Penaeidae > Penaeus > Penaeus monodon. The sequence goes on along the minus strand of NC_051419.1, from coordinate 11,921,982 downwards.
ACTGCGGGTTTAGTCAACTCCAAAAACAGCTGATGTGTTATGATCCTGTTTAACCACGAC
>NC_051419.1:11921214-11921473 GCF_015228065.2 Penaeus monodon | reverse complement strand
AAGATGAAAAAGATTAAATTTACACAAAACCAGCTGATAATCGCACGATCTTCATTAAGTTTATCAGTCTATAAATAAATCGTGGTTGCTCTCTCAACCCGCCATTATCTCTTTTTTTCTCTCTCTCTTTTTCTTTTGATATAATCTTCCTCGACCTGGTCTTGTGATACCTGGCCGACACTAAATCCAAAGGTGATTTCACCCTTATTGCATCTCTAGAGACGGAGCGTGTGTGTTTGTTTTATTCCGCGTGTGTGCC
>NC_051419.1:11920853-11920981 GCF_015228065.2 Penaeus monodon | reverse complement strand
AAACATGACTGTTTGCTGAAGGAGAAAGAGAGGTAAATAGTTCGAGATATAAGAGCAAGTGCAAGGCGAACCGAATAAATCAGATGCAAAAAATACGACGAAAAGGAAACCAGAATTCGAAAAGGGAT
>NC_051419.1:11920700-11920829 GCF_015228065.2 Penaeus monodon | reverse complement strand
TTGTGGAGGAATTAGCCACTAAACCTTTCACGTTTTCCAAAGCCGAGGATCCAAAAGGTCTACTTGTTATGGATTGGAAGCGCAGTAGAAAAGTCCGCATCAAACTTGGGAAACTGTTTGGATTCAGTA
>NC_051419.1:11913282-11913491 GCF_015228065.2 Penaeus monodon | reverse complement strand
AAACACACACACGCAGATCAGAATGACCGGTCAGTGACAGCCATCCGGGAGAACCACAGCCATCATCTATCAGAGTAGCTTCTTATCTGCTTCTCCTCTCTGTCTCATTTTCTCTCAAACTGCGTAATGTAATGGGAAAAGGCAGATAGACTGAGATAACATGGGGACAGAACGATGATATAAGGAGGATTCTCCGAGGCAGATAAACA
>NC_051419.1:11912974-11913049 GCF_015228065.2 Penaeus monodon | reverse complement strand
CCTCGATCGAGAGAGACAGAGAGAGTCATTGAGAAACACAGAGCAGTTTGTTATGATTCTTGATTAAAAGTTTTT
>NC_051419.1:11912433-11912637 GCF_015228065.2 Penaeus monodon | reverse complement strand
CTGTGATAATCATTTTAACAAAGATAGTAAATAATGATGACGTACAATGACAGCGTTTCAGGTTTATAAAAATGCAGAAAGCAATAACGGTATTTATGATATTAAATAGTATCTCATAGGATTAAGTCATCATAGTAGGAGGATTACCGGAAATAACACACAACACCTAAGGACACGTGCCGATAAGAATTGAATCAACGCACA
>NC_051419.1:11911957-11912377 GCF_015228065.2 Penaeus monodon | reverse complement strand
AGCCCACACAAAGGTGCCACTCATTAGACTGACCCCAACCACAATGGCTGCAACACGACTAAGAAAAAATATCACCCCAAAATAACACTCACATAACGCCAACACTGAATAGTGACGGAGGTATTGTGTGTAGAAGTGGGTCCAGGTGTAACGATGACTCACCTGGAGTCAAGTTGCAAACATCCATTGCACAAAGACTTAGTCATCAATGCCCATTCAAGCGGCTCTCTCGTCCACGCCTTTGCCTGGCGGAATTCTGGTTTTCCAAGTTTATATTATGTTAGCGCTTTGTTCTGCTGATGTTGTGGGCCGGGAATCTAATGAGAAAATGTCGAATGGCTGTGGATTGCTTCTGTGGGAATCAGAGGGGTGGTGAGAATATAGGTATCTATAGTGAATATTCTGATATTACTATCATTA
>NC_051419.1:11908886-11908991 GCF_015228065.2 Penaeus monodon | reverse complement strand
AAAAGCAATAAAACGAGGGCACTGTAAAAGTCAGCACAAACGAGCGATATTAGAAAAGAGTCGAATAATCAAAACAAAACAATCGAACAAATAAGCACCGCGATT
>NC_051419.1:11908587-11908845 GCF_015228065.2 Penaeus monodon | reverse complement strand
TCATCGTACAGCTGCCACCAAGCCCAAGGAGTTGCCAAACATCCATAAATCTCGCTCGTAAAGAGGTCACATGTCACCTAAATTATTAGTGACGGCTTTTCTTCTCTAACATTTAAATGCTTCGGACGTCGAGTGTCGATTCTAAAGATTTTTTGATTGTCGAATTTCTGGCTCTTTGTGAAGGTTTATTTCCATTTTATGTGTGATGTATTGGGCTGCGCTTCTCCGCGAGACGAGACGCGCTGGCCCGGGAAACTG
>NC_051419.1:11906575-11906697 GCF_015228065.2 Penaeus monodon | reverse complement strand
ACAGAATTTTGTTATCCAAATGTGATCTTAAAATTTCGAATACTGTACCTCATATTCATATCTATGTTTGGTGCTCTCCATATGTGATTTTGTCATCATTATTTGTTTAACAATGATCTCAT
>NC_051419.1:11903947-11904252 GCF_015228065.2 Penaeus monodon | reverse complement strand
ATTCCCCAAGACACATTTTATCAATGGTCGATAAACTCTGCGGTCCTGATATACCAGTTTCTGTGCAAGTGGCACAGGAATGGGAAAGTATGAAGTGAACTCTGGGAATAACATTCCTACCTTTTTATTCAACAAACAGAGCGTGGAAAAGCGACAATTCACAAACCATAAATCATAAGACAAAGGGAGATGGATAGAGAGAAACAATGTCATGTGATTGTAAACTATTTTGTAATTGACAGGGGACCTACTTCACCCTTCGCGCGCCACTTTTCCCTTCAGCCACCAACTTCAGGGACAATTTC
>NC_051419.1:11900858-11901059 GCF_015228065.2 Penaeus monodon | reverse complement strand
GCAAATAATCCACGGGTACGATCCCTTGAGATAGATTTCATGGGTAAGTAAATAAGGCTAAACTTCACATTATCTGATGGAATATGAGATCACAAGCGAGGAGGAAGTAGGGGAGGAGGGGACGAAGAATAAGCGAAGGGAAGAGATTGGAATGTGCTTGGAAATCAGGAGTTTTAGGAGAGCAGGAAAGGTTAGAGAGGA
>NC_051419.1:11899927-11900270 GCF_015228065.2 Penaeus monodon | reverse complement strand
GGGAGGCCAAGAGGACAGCAAAGGCGAGAGGCAGGACCCTTTCAGAACAGCTTCTTCGCTCCTCTCTAGCTCCTCTCACTTATCGTTTCTCGTATCCCCCTTTTCACCCTCATTCCTTTTCCTCTTCCCCTTTTCCTTTCTACACTCAAACCCTCCTTTTCCGCCCCCCCTCTCTCTCCTCTCTCTTTTTCCTTCTACCAACTCAATTCCTCCTTCTTCTCTCCCTCACCCTTTCTTCGTCCTCTCATTCCAACATATCATTCTCCTATTCCCTCCCACGCCCCCTATCCTCCTCCCCCCCCCTCCTTCATAATCAAATGAGCCGAAACTCACGAGTCACTCA
>NC_051419.1:11899780-11899889 GCF_015228065.2 Penaeus monodon | reverse complement strand
AAGTGCAAGCAAATGTGTGTGAATATTAATCATCCATAACTAACGTTGCCTTCCCTCGGCCTCCTCTTCGGGCATTGGCAACGCTGATTTAATTAAACATGAGGCTGCT
>NC_051419.1:11898417-11898617 GCF_015228065.2 Penaeus monodon | reverse complement strand
CTTCTCACTGAAGCAAATCACTGACAAATTGCTTCAGATCTGAAGTCGCCAAGCTAAGCAGGAAATGCGGAACTGGTGATGCGTTTTACTTTATATTACCATACATGCCAAGCTATTAGTGTTTATATATTTGATTCACGCACATCTACGCACGCAATCCCCTCCCGCCCCAACTTCTGACCCCAATTCACGATTCCTCT
>NC_051419.1:11898020-11898368 GCF_015228065.2 Penaeus monodon | reverse complement strand
GACAGCGCGAGGGGGGGGGGCGAGACGCACGTCTTTATCATCACAATAAAAGGTGTAAAACAAGTCTACTTAACACTCGACATGTCCGAACGACGATAATCGCTGCTTCTACCGGTTTGTTTACAAGATGAGACAGTTCGGGGCCGGTTTCGAATGCGATATTCTTTCTGTGAATGGATTGGATTTTTTTTTAAGGGGCAGGATTGGAGGAGGTGGAAGGAGGTTGGTGGCGTTTCATTCGGAATGAGAGAGATCTTAAAACCAGTCGAGAAGGGCGGTTTTTAGCAAGAACAAATTACTGTGTGTGTAAACTGATGTGTGTAAGCGTGGGTGTGTATGTTATATACA
>NC_051419.1:11895686-11896278 GCF_015228065.2 Penaeus monodon | reverse complement strand
TACCTTTAATCAACTTTAATCGCTCGTCTTTCTCCCACTGTTTCGTCTTTGATCCTTTCTTCAGTTTTCCACAAACTCAAATTCCAAATGCCTCCAACCCTTCAATTTTCAGTAAACGGCTCTACTTTTTGTATAAAAAGTTTCTTTTGCTTTGTAATCCTTGGCCTTATTCCCGCCCTCGCCCCGCGCCACGTCCTCCATATATGCTTCTCTGCTGTGGTCCTCTCCTGTTCCCGCCTCTGTGAAACCTGCATCACTCTCGCTTTAAAGACATCCATGTTCATTCATATCTCAATCCTTTTATAATTCGTTCAACAACTGTTCCGTACTCTATAGCCTTCCTCGCCGGGGCGGCGGAGACCCTCGGCCAGCTGAGGCGCAGCGCTCGGGGCTCGTGCTTGCCCTCGTGCCCGGCCTCGCGGAGGAACGTCTGTTGTGTGCGACTCTTCCATGGAATTCCTTTTAGCTCGGTGTGCATCCGCCAAAGAAAAGGAAAAATAATACGCACTTGTTCTTCAATCTTTATTACAAACTTTATCTTCAAAGGCACACTCGGTTGCAGAAACATCCCCGACGACTGACGAAAGATCAA
>NC_051419.1:11893579-11895133 GCF_015228065.2 Penaeus monodon | reverse complement strand
TAGAAATGTACGGGCAAATGCACGACCCGTAGCCCTGTGCCCGGAAACGGAAAGTTCCATGATTTACAGTTATCATAACAGGTAGCAAAGTATATTTACAGAGCCTTTAGAGGCCTTGAAAATCCAACGCTGATTTTCAGTCATTCTTCAATTATCTGGAAAGAAGTAAGGCTTAGCCTCATTTCTACCCAGCCATCCACTGCCTTCCGCTGCCCCAACCCTCCAGCACCGGCAGCGTCGCCTCCTCCCCTCCCTTCTGCGAACGTCGAATCTTGCCTGAGTAAATGAAGGCAACTCGTTGCTCGATGAATAAGACTTTTGGTGCTTTTTGACTGCATTTTAGTCTGTTCGTTTGTTCAAGACGAGAAGCATATCAGGGTCTCTTTCCTTGCGAACTGGACAACAGATTCTCAAAGTGAACGGTTTCTTCCCTGAAAACGTGAATCGGGTCCGGACCAGCCAGCGCGCGCTCGCACGCCATCCGCACCCAACGCCGGAATCAAATCTAAATAAATAATTTATTTGCATGACCTTTCTCTCCCTCACTGACTAGCAGTCACGCCGGAGCTGCTTCACAAAAAGTGATTTTTATCCATATTATTGTTATCAGCACGGAAAGTTCCATGATTTACAGTTATCATAACAGGTAGCAAAGTATATTTACAGAGCCTTTAGAGGCCTTGAAAATCCAACGCTGATTTTCAGTCATTCTTCAATTATCTGGAAAGAAGTAAGGCTTAGCCTCATTTCTACCCAGCCATCCACTGCCTTCCGCTGCCCCAACCCTCCAGCACCGGCAGCGTCGCCTCCTCCCCTCCCTTCTGTCCCAGCGCCCTCTTATTACCCCCTCCCGTCCCTCCCCTCCGCCCCTAGAGAGTATCCCGGCCCGAGAACGGCGGGAACGTGTCGTGGATGAGCTTGGTGTTGGTGAACGTCCACTCCCATTTCTGGTCGAGCTTGGACGCGTCGCAGTTGGCCATGTGGACGGTGCGCGCGCTGGGGCTCGCCTCCACGCACCAGCCGTGCAGCTCGCTCTGGATCTGCTGCGTGTCCTGCAACACCAGAAGCGCGCGTTACTATGGATATGTGTGTGCTGCAGCACGTTTTGATGTTATGTTATCAGATATTGCTTTATACAACCTGGAGGCCTGGGTTGTACATAACGGTTGCAGAGCAAATGTATCCTGAGGTAAAATGCAGGAGAGGGAAGAGAATAACAAGAAAAGTGAAAGGTGCCAGAAGGGAAAGTAAAATAGTTGGAGAACTAAAGGCTCGATTACCCTAGCAATTTTTCCGTTAATTTTTGCGTTTCCGTATGAATTTGAGGGACCATTTTTCTTTTATTATTGTCCGTATTGATCTTAAGGTTGCTTTTACTAACAGATAAAATAAAAGTAGTTCCCGGATTTTTTTTTACAGTACAGAAGTCTCTTTACATAATAATATTTATTTCAAATAATGCACAAAGATACGTGTGGTTCCTGGAACCTAATTTGTTTGTGTACAGGGGAACAGCGGTACTCTGCCACAGTCATAGGGAGGAAAGGGAGGAAT
>NC_051419.1:11891671-11893413 GCF_015228065.2 Penaeus monodon | reverse complement strand
CAGACTCACGGGATCGTATCTCCACGTCTGTGCAGGAACGTGGTGGGAATTCTGGCAGTTGAACTGCGCCGGTGCTTTGTCTCTGCTGTGGGGAAGCATCCAGCAGAATTGTTCGTTCTGTATCTTAATCGTTTTCCTCCAACAGAGAGAGAAGTACTGTTGTGGAAAGAGGACAGAACATATTAGGCTCAAAACTATTATTTAGTGACAGCAAAGGCGTGAATTATTGTAAATAAAAGCCCTCACTCAAACGAAGTCTTAGGATCATCTAACCTCCCTGACATAGGCTTGAGCTGGCAATATCTGAATCAGACCCAAAAAATATCGTGCATAACAAGTCTCCTCGTCTATGTGGGTTTGTCTTTACTAGGAGGCTTATTATATGCTTAAGCAATGTATTTCCTGATATTTTTATGCCCTCGTTGGTTAATTACTTAACTGCGATCAGAAGCTCCAAGAGTTACCTGACTGTATCCTCCGTGGCAGTTGTACATGATGATGTCCCCGTATTCACGGGAGCCGTTATCCAGACACAGCGTCGGGGAAGCCTTGCTCCGGATCTGAGAAGGCGTGGCAGTGGGGAATAGAGCTTAGTAGAAGTGCTTGCGACTGTTGATTTTATGAGCTATTACAGCAACTATAATGTCAAAACACATAGGTGTATATTCATTGTGCGTGTACACATGCACCGGCCAAAGCAGACAGCGACTCACGGTCCCGTTGGCGAAGTCCGGGGGCTCGACGGGCGGGTATTTGACGAGCAGGTCCGGCGCCACGTTCTCCAGGAACCACTTGAAGCTCTTGCACTTGAGCTTCTTGCGGATCTGGAGGGAAGGTTAGGCCTGAGACGCCAATCACGGAGGCTCTGAACGGGAGGCTAAAGTGTTCTGATAACTAATCATGGCCTACAGTTAGAATAGAAAAAAAAATGATCGTTCACTTCGGGAAGACCGGGAGAACGAGGTTACATTCTTTCCTAGTGTTAAAAATGAGACTGAGAAGGAATACTCCCACAAAGCAGGATCAGCTACTGATGTTTCTATTTTAGAATCTTGATAACAAGTATTTTGAAATCAAAGCTGCGGAAATGACATGCAAGGGAATGATCAATAATTCCATTGCACTTTTTTGCAATGAACATTTTCCACTAAATTACCGACCAAAATTAAGTGGCCCAAACCCCAGCGCTCTGAAGGACGTCAGGGCCGCCGACTGACCTCGACCTCTCTGGAAACATCCCCTTCGTCGACCTCCCTCAGGTGCGGGTTCCTGCGGTACAGCGCCTCCGCGTACTCGTCCATCCACACCGCCGCCACGCGCTTGTAGTTCTGCGGAAAGGGAGGGGGGTACTTGTCAGAAAGAGAGTCCGCCTGGCTGCGCGGGAGCTGCCTTCTCTTTGCTGCTGAGTCAAAGAGGGTAATTCTTTTCACTTCTTTGAGAGAAGTTGCTTCTATGCCCTTTAGCTGTGACACAGAAAGTCCAGTTCAAATAAACAAACCCTATGCTGAAGATGAATTTCAGTATGAATGAATGCTGAACCCGTCGCCGTCGCCCACCTTGCTCAGGAAGTCGAAGTGCACCGAGGGCCTGCCCTTGGGCGCGTGCCGGAACACGTGGCCGACGCGCGAGCACGGCGCGTCCAGCATCCGCCCGCCGCACTGCCAGATCTGAGGGGGGGGAGAGGGTGAGACCCGGGCTCGATGGGGACTTCGGGGAAAGAATCTGGGTTAACAAAGGGCTGA
>NC_051419.1:11890666-11891177 GCF_015228065.2 Penaeus monodon | reverse complement strand
CGGCGACCAACCTTGAACGAGAGGTCGTACTGCTCGCCGCCCCAGATGGCGAGGCCGGGGTCGTAGCCGCCGAGCTCCCAGAAGAACTTGCGGCTGATGGCGAAGAGGCCGCCGTTCATGACTGGGTTCCTGAGGCGAGAGACAAGGTCCTTGTTACTGGAAGCACTGGGTCAAGACGGGTTAAGTGTGGTTCAGCATCTGACTGACTGTCGATGAAGCTGGAGTCAATAGTGTTACATTATGGGCATCACATTTTTTATGAGTCGTTAGTCAGTATTGTTACAATACTGATTCAGTGGTTTATATTTCCTCTGCGGTAGTCTGATGCATAACAACAAATATAAAATTGCGCATCATTGACTAATACTCCAGTCGAGTTGATACTTTGGTGTTACAGAGTGATACATGTGACTGTTTCTAGGTCTTATTCTATATTTTCTGCGATACACTAAAACTAATGGCTAAGGAAGCGTTCAGTTGATTAACAGTGCGTGATAAGAAAAAGGAAATG
>NC_051419.1:11887480-11889876 GCF_015228065.2 Penaeus monodon | reverse complement strand
AGGCCCACTAAACCCTGCAATGTCATTAAATATCATGAAAACTATGAATGTCTAGTCATGTGATTCTGACTTATCAAAATTCACTTAGAATCACCAATCCATTAAGCAACTACGTATTCCCTGGTACAGTAACTCTCATATCGATAACAATAAAGATATAAGCTTCCTCTCAAATGCTAAAGAGAGTCGCATCAGTATTTCATTCCATAGCATAAGATCTGCCCTAGAAGTTCTAGGCATTATGTAGTCCATAATGGTAAAGCTTTCGATATCATTAGGTTGTGTGAAGCCAGCTCACGTAATGATATTCAACATATATTTAATATACCACAATATAATGCTTATTTCAGTATAGGTCTACATGTATATGAGAGATTCGACTCACAGTGAAGATTCCATCGAGTCAGTATTTGTAGAAATTAAAACTCCAACAGAGAATGTTCTAGTTGGGGAGATTTATAGAAGGCCAAAAACTAAGACCCATAATTTTATGGGAAATTAAAACTATTCTTGCAAGTAAATGTCCTGAAAACAAGTGATGTATTCCAGCTGGAGATTATAACCCAAATCTTAATTGCAAAAATCGGTAACCACACAAAAAATTGTTGGTCTCTCGGATAACAAAATATTCTTTTGTGTCACAAAGAAGCCTAAGAGAGGCTAACATTCTAAACCACACCTGGATAAGTAAAATCAACAGATCCGTGAGACACGGCATTGTTTACTCCGACCTATCAGACCATTTTCTCGCCTTCTCATACATCAATCTAAGCAACAACAAACAATCAAATGAGATGACAGTAACTGAGTATAGAGAATTCGGTCAAGCAAATATCAACAAATTATCAAAGCATCATGGGATTTTGTATATTCATCGTTAAATCCAGAAATTGCTTATGTTAAGTTTAAAACTATTCTAAGTACATTTTTTCCCATTTAAAATCCAAGAATACAAAAAAGCATGATAGCAAACCTTATAACACTATAGAACCGAAAACAAAAGAGCGGGGATTAGGCGAGGAGCATAGAGGACTCCGTCACTTGGCTGCACGCCGATAAGGAGAAGCCAAATCTCAGCTTTGTTCAGAAAAAATGGAAGGAAATGCAGGCAGTGTCAGCGTCGAGAATCCTTCCAGAAATCGCTTCTCCTTTGTTATAAATCCTAAATTACTAACTAGTTTCTGGATTATTCCCTATTAAGCTAAAGTTATATCTGTACCCAAGACAGGAGATAAACACTTACCTAAAATATGGCACCTATAATTAGTAAAATATTATTTTTACCAATGATGTGTACAGAGCATTTGACAATTGAAATTTTGCATTAAGCTTATCTCGGAATTGTCCAAGGTCTTTCATACCACAAAACACAGCATCTTTTTGTCAAAACTAGAACACTATAGAATTAGGGACACTTTTCTCAGTTTCTTTATATCTTATTTTGCAACAGAATGCAATATGCTCTCTATGATAAGAAAGCTTTTTCCTTACAAACAATATTACATGGCGTACCATAAGGTTCCAACCTCAGCCAACTTTTATTTCCTTTGTATATTCATGATACTGTATACACCGGCCCATTTTTTTAAATTTCAGACTGAATTCAGATGACAGCGATATCTATGCCTCTGGTCATTAAATACATCCCGAAAATGACTGTTAAGCCAGATATTAACTCTAAATACGGAAAAGTCATATTTGGGTATTCTTTAACAGAAATAAAGTATTTCCTAATGACTTCCCACAATTAAAAATTGTACCTTGTGCAATTAAACGGGAAACCATTACTAAATTTTGGGTCTCCATATAGATGAAAAGCTTTCATGAAAAGATCACATCAACAAGATTCAAACAAAAAATAACAACTTTCTAATGCCATACCCGACACGTGTAAACTGTAAAACCCTTGAAAAAATATACTCATTATTACATCCTTTTCTTTTACTGTATAGTGGTACGGGTAGGAACCCAAACTACCTCTTTGCAACCACTAGTAAAGGCCCAAAAAAGGTAATGCGGGCAAGGACAGGTCTAACAAGGTGTGTGACCACAGTTAATGAATCAAATTGTTGAAAATTAATAAAACCTAGCAATATTTCATTCCCATAATGCAATGTTCGCAATTGCAGTCTTGCTATCTTTCTCGAGTAACTTTCCCCATCATATGTTCCATATTCATACTATTGTTATATACATTCTTTTATTTTGTAGTTTAATTGACTTAACTTGTCTACAGTTTTGTAAATGGTTGTCACGTATGTGTATGAACAGCTTTCACGGGACATCTGAGGAGAGTTTACTCTCAAGATGTCCAGCTAATGTACCTTAATGTGTTTTTATGCTATTCATACCTCTATCTATTTTGACTAATAAATTACATGAATCTGAATCTGAAT
>NC_051419.1:11885228-11887065 GCF_015228065.2 Penaeus monodon | reverse complement strand
TACATTTATAACCCCCACCTACTCGAAGGGTTCGGGCAGCCGCGCCTCGTCCTCGGGCGGAAGTGGCAGGCGCTTGTAGTAAAGCCTCCAGTCGAAGGCACCGCGGCCGCCGTTGTCCTGCGCCGAATACGCGAACGTGTCCTTGTTGATAACGTCGATCAAAGGGCACACGGCCGTGCGGGGGTTCCTGACGATGGGGTCTGCAAGGGGGACACGAGGACTTAGGGTGAGGCGTGGGATGGGGAGAGGGAGGGGAAAAGGGCCTGTGATGGGGGTAGGGTGTAAGACAAAACGGCAAAGTGAAAGGGTGAGAAGGTAGAGGGCATGGGTTTCTCGCGATGAGCACAGCGTGAAAAGCAGACGGAGGTGTAGGGCTGGGATGCCGGGTAAAGAGAAGGCCTTTGCAAGTGGGAGGTAAGGAGGAGAAGGCAAGAAGGAGAGAGGGAGAGCAGGAAGAGGTCTGCAAAGAAGGGAACCCGGAGGGTTAGAGCGAGGCGGTGGGGTGAGGTAAAGAGGAAAGGGCTTCTCGAGATGCCTTCTTTGAGGGAGGAGACAGGGGGCAAGGGAGGGTTGAAGAGGAAATCCATGACATTGAGAGGAACATGGGGTGAGAAACGGCTCTCGAAAAGGGGCAGAGAAAGAAGGCCCTTGAATGAGCAAAACAAAACGGGATCAACCGGAAAGAGAGACGCGCCTTACAAGCGCACAAGAGGCCAAAAGGTGCCATAAACCCAGGGAAAACGGGACTCACCAAGCAGAGGCGGTAGCCAGTTGATCATGACCTCGCAGTGGGAGTCCAGGACGACAATGACATCGGCCGTGGCCCTCTTGGCGCCCTCCTGCCGCGCCGTGATAAGGCCGCGGCGCTCCGGGAGGCGCACCACCTGCGTGATCGGCACGTGCTCCGCAAGCCACGTTTCCAGCGGCTCCTTCAGAAACGCTGCGGAGAGAGGGGGCGTCCTATAGGCGGCGCCAAGGGTGCAGAAGGTGGAGGGGGATTTACAGAGATTTCGAGACTGATTGTGGGGAGGGAGAGGCAGGGAGAGCGTAGCTTTTTGTACCTTCACGACGGCGGCTTTCAGTGAACTCTGTATTTCTGCGATTACTACTCTATTTTTCTGTTTTTTTTTCTCAGTGGCTAATATATACCTCTCGATCAAAACAAAAGTTAGAAAGAGCATTTACATAAGAAACAAAGAGCAAACTACGAAAAATGAAATATGAAAGCTGATAATACCCAATGAAAAATACTAGAAAACAGAATAATAAATACCTACAATGATAGTATCTCTAATATTAACGAGAAGCCCACCTTTCATGGTGCTGCCGTCGTCGACGAGGATGATCTGCTTGAGCAGATGCTTGGGCGACCGGTTGGCCACCGACACGACCGTTCGTAACAGCGTCGTCCAGTGCTCTTCGAAGAACGGGATCACAACACTTACCGTCGGCAGGGACGCAGCGTAACGCTTCTCCTGACACCTGCGGGGAACACACAGAAGGAAACGTCAATGGAAGGGAATCGGGGGAATTGGCGGTCGAATGTCATTGGCCGAGGGCTGGCCCGTGACAGGAAGGCTGGCTGCGGTCGGGGGTTGTGGCAGAGCAACAGGAAGATTAGGCAGGGAACCTAAGTTAGGTGAAGTCAAGAGGTTTTGGCAGGGAGGCAGCTGGGGGATTAGGGGAGGTCAAGAGAGTAAGCCAGGTGAGGCAGGAGGTTGTAGCAGTGGACCAGAGGAAGTCACGAAGGTAAGTTAGCTCAGGTCCGCAGGGACGGACGGACTGGTAAATGAAGACGTCGATTGATGGAGGAGATGGAGGCCGACGAACGAGCCGG
>NC_051419.1:11884863-11885181 GCF_015228065.2 Penaeus monodon | reverse complement strand
ATGACAAGGCACAGGTTACAAAAGGGTCGAGAGGCTTGGTCAATGGACGCGATGAATAAATGCGAAAGAGGTTCAGTTACATTCGTAAATGCACGAGAGTTTTAGTGAAAGATAGCACAGATAGGAGGCCAAATATAGGCCTAGGCGAGGGATCCTTTGGGAGACGATAGTTAAGAAATGCATAAGAGATTAGATAAGAGCTCTGATAAGATAAAAACAGATCGGAGGCTGAACCATATAAAGGAATGACGAGATTATGTGAATGAGGACGAACTGTATGTGAGCGTATCTTTTATATCAGGTAGAGATCAACAACCA
>NC_051419.1:11884152-11884624 GCF_015228065.2 Penaeus monodon | reverse complement strand
GCGATAACGATACGAAGGATAAAAAAACAAAACAAAAGAAAACATTCAAACTGCCTCTTATCTATATCATAGCCTCCGTTTTCAAGTTGGTTTTCACAGACATAGCAAATGTGAAAAAAAACTATCAGCTGCAAAATAGAAACTTCTAACAAAGAGTATAACTTCGAACAAAGGGTAAACTGAGAAAAGTCTTTAAGTAGAGAACTTGTGTGGGGAGGCAGGAAGAGGGGGAGAGGGGAGGGGGAGAAGGGGATATGACGGAGGGGAAGTCGCGTGCTCTTACAAGCAAATTCCGATACCGTGTTATGCGGAGTGGGGAGTCAAGCCGCCCTCCCCCCCTCCGTGTGTGGCTGGTAACAGGTATGTAATTTTGGCGTCACTCATCAAATATTCCTCGGTATTGATTGCTCCGTTCCGAAGGTGGCCTTTCTATGGAAGCTACGTGTCTGCGAGGCATATGTGCGACTTGGAG
>NC_051419.1:11880902-11883966 GCF_015228065.2 Penaeus monodon | reverse complement strand
GCAGTAATAGTTGTTGTTGCTTTTGCGTTAGTTATGTTATTTTCCTTTCTCTTCGAGGATGGGGAAGCCATGAGGACCTTTTCAGTCTAGATCAGACTCTGGCGCGCTGCACTCAATTTCCAGAAATGCCACAGACGCCAATTCTTTATTCCGCAATATCTAAAATTAAGTCGGACACAAATAATCTACAAAGCTAAAGGAAAGGAAAATACTAATTACATACAGAATAAAGAAGATCGATAGTTTACAAATATTTATAGAATGAGTTTGTACCAATGGTCCTATTGCATTTTATGATCATAGTAACCTTGCTGATTGAGAACACCTGCATGTCCTTGATTACTTCGATCGGCATTCATCTTTTTATAAACCTTTACAATGAACTTTGATTTTATTTAAAAAACTACACTTCTTATGATAATGTTTACATGGAAATTATGCTACATCGAAATGTTTATTTTAGATTAAAGGACTTAAACATATAAATATATATCTGTAAAAATAGGAACTATAGATTTACGATCTCCAGAGTTGCACTGACCAACGAACAGTCTTGTTTCTAGGCTCTAGCTATTATAGCCAAGTGAATTGACTATAATACGATTGTATCCTATTAGTAATATTCCTGTTAGACTGTATGGCAGGCCAACAAACATCACAGTCAAAAAGGCTTATGCGCCAACAACTACGACCGATGAAACTATAGAAAGTCCTAGGTCAACCCCTCCCGAAGATATGTTAGAAAAAACGCGAAGGTTTCATGGAGAAGAAACCACACTTTCCGGATTAGGATACCGAAATGAGCGAGAAAAACTTTTATTTGCAGCTGAGAATGAAGTGATTATGTGTAGCACGATCTTTGAGCAGCACAAACCGTGGTTCTGTGCATGGACAGCTCCAGATGGTATAATCTGCAATCAGACAGACTACATTCAGCTTTTGAAAAGCAAAAGAATAGGTGTAAGAAATACACACACATCCTAAGGGGCTGGTTGTGGGTCAGATTAGCTGGTGTGCATTTCCATTTCCAAAAACCAGAAACGCCTCAGTCTGTGATGAGATTTGATGCAGATCAAATACCACATGCACAGGAAGCGATGTGAACATGGCCAAAACAGATCTATAAAAGAAAATCGGAGAGCACCATGGATTGGGAAAAGGAGAAATCTGAAAGCAGGGAGCTACCACCATTGCACACATGGAATACCAAGTGGCACAGCGCATTGCATTGCATATTTTGGAAGAAAAAAAAACTATCTCCTGGGCCAGTGCATCGGCATACTTGCAAGATATGGACAAAGAGGGAGCAGAGGACAGCGATCCGACTCCATGACGATCAGAAGTTGAGCAAGCTATGGCGTCACTGAAATACATTTTATCACCAGGGTGCTGTGGAACTCCAGCTGACTGGAGGATGTGCTGCAGTCACGTTGATATACAAACGGTGTAATTAAATATGGCAGAAAAGCAGAATGGCCCTTAGATTGGTGTTTGAACACTTCTTGAACAATCACCCAAGACAGAGATTCACAACCATGTTAGAACTATAGAACATCGCTTTATCTATCATACAAATAATATAATGCTGCAAACTGGACAGAATGGTCGGAAAACTAAAGGAAACGATCTGTGTTGCTCAAACAGGGTACATGGAGCAGCATAACACACGAGACCATATTTTTAACATGCAAATGCTTTCACGTAAATAACATGAAATGCAGCAGGATCAGTTTCTTTGGTTTGTCGATTACTCAAATACCTTCAGTAATGTCAGGCATGAGATACTGGGGCCTGTTTTGCTGCAGATGGGTTTCATACCACATATAATACAGTTGATTAGCAGCCAGGTTGAAATGAGGTATGGGTGAAGACAGGCTCATGTGGAGAACATCATACGTGAAGTGATGAAAGATGAGTATGCAGTTGTGAATCTTCGTGTTGGAGGAGCACTCTTAGGTGATCTCCACAAGGCAGACGATGCACCATTACTTTCCAAGTCAAGGGCTGCTTTAACCAACAATGTTGAAGTCATGACTGAGTAGAATGTGGAGTACGGATTGGAGATGGATGAGAAGAAAGAGGCAGTGAGCAAAACATGCTAAGGCTTTTTATTGAAGGGTCAAGGATAAAAGAAGTCTACCATTTCAACTATCTTAGTGCGAGGATTGATTGCGAAGAAGACTCTTGGTGAGATGAAGAGGTATTGACGAGGCCAGGACAGGTGAACATAATTACACACTTTAGGGTGTGTGCATTTACAGTAGCCACGTATGCGAGACCTGGGTACTTCGTAAATCAGATGCGAAAAAATAACGGCCTTTGATGAAAAGATAACTTGGATCTTAGCATGGTTCAACGGTGAACATGTGGAATAAGAGCCGATATAGAGGTAATGGGTTACTGGTTACTGCGCTACATAGAGAAGCAGTTGTCGTATTTTTGGACACTTAAACGTCCCAGCGGTCTGAAGAGAAAGGTGTAGGAGGCATATATCCTAGGAAAGAGGCGGAGAGGAAGACCACGATGTCGATGGGGAAAAAAACATTACAGAGGTGTTCGGTTCCATGGAAGAGGCTGGCAGAGCGGTGTTGGCGAGAACATGGTCTCTTCACAGACCTCAGATTCTCGCGCAACTTGGGATTTCGACACGTGGTCATTCTTGGATGAAATGTGATCCTGTTAAGATCTCCCGATTCCGCGCACGTGATTGGTATAAAGCGCGTGCATCTGCCAGTTGTATTCTTTCTGTGCATTTAATCATTTAGTGTGTCAACTTGTCTTTAATTTTATGTTGTTTATATGTGATGTGTGCTAGATGCCTTAGTTGTATGATATGTGTTTATAAAATAATCGTTTGCATAATCTGGATTTAACATATACCTTAATAAAATAAAATATCCTTATTCATATTTCATGTCTTCTCTGTTCATTTTACTCCTTTATGGTGACATGTCTAAGATGGAGCATGCAGAAAATTTAGATTACAGCCAAAATATGCGATATATACCTACAGACAACTGCTGTTAATTATCGCCTGTAAAATCAGACCAATCTGCAAATCGTT
>NC_051419.1:11880648-11880838 GCF_015228065.2 Penaeus monodon | reverse complement strand
CCTTCATCCAACCTTCCGTCCGGTCTCTAATTTCCCACGCTCCATTCTCACTTGACCCATGTGACGTCATAGACCTTACCAGCCAAATCTACACAAGACTCTCAAGTGACGAGACTTTACTTATAAAGGCCTCAGGCGGGAAGTCGCTTTCGAGCTGCCGTGCGACCAGCTACCCCACGGAAAGAATAGA
>NC_051419.1:11879344-11879540 GCF_015228065.2 Penaeus monodon | reverse complement strand
ATATTCTATAAAATACCCTCATATCTTCTACTGTTTCATATGTGATTCCTTTAGACACATGCATATCCTGTCACACATGCCATTCTACCTATTTCCTCTCCTGTTGCTAGCCCCGTCGGCATAGCTGTTGTTTCCTTTCCGCAAGATTCATTCACTCATGCAACGCCCTTCCTCATCTCCCACTGCCACATGTCAT
>NC_051419.1:11877577-11877786 GCF_015228065.2 Penaeus monodon | reverse complement strand
CATTAAAGAAAGATCATAATTACATCAGTTTTTAGTCTTTATTACCATCCTGCCTACTCCGGCGGCAGCTTGGGGGAAATGCATGTCAACATTTATGGTATGCAGGTTTATGCTATAACTTTTTATTCGAAATATTATCATAAAGGGAAGTAAAATCTTCTTAACTCATCTGCATGGTATTCTGAAAATTATTTGATCGTTATGTTCTC
>NC_051419.1:11872600-11873923 GCF_015228065.2 Penaeus monodon | reverse complement strand
ACCGCGCATTTATATGAGTATTAGTATGTACGTATGTAATCAACATTAAAGTTTGTCTTTATGGGGCAGCGGGGGAGGGGGGAGGGGCCCCTGATCCCACTCGAATTAGACTCCGCCGGAGGGGGGGGGGGCACTGATAAGGCCCATCTGCGAGTTCTTTGCGCGATCTGTTTGCCTCCAATTAAGCCGCTTTGACGCCCTGTAAATTGGGCGATTTCTCATCGAATTCAACGCATTAAAAGAGAAAAAAGGAGAAGGTGCGACTTTCCGGGGAGTCTGTGAGTAGTTTGGCAAATATTTGCTTTACATCAGTGCCGGGTCTGCGTCGGGATTCTGACAACTTCGAAAAAGCCTGGTCACGTTTCTTGGTAATCATTGGCATTTTTGACTTGGCAGTCGGGGGAATTACAATTTTTTTTAATGTAAATGTAGTGTATATTCTACATTTCACAAATTATTTCGGTCTTTTTCTTTTCCTCCACCCCTGATGCTGTTCATAGTTTCATAAATCGAAGAAAAAAAAATCCTATAAATAGAAAAACGTTCAGCTACAGCTATAAATTTGAGTGTAACGTCATTCACTTGGCAATAAATATTTTTTTCTTCTTGACACAATGCACCACGTCTTCAAATGCGAAAAGTTTCTTAATCAAACGTCAATACATATTTATTTCCTCGCTCTAAGTCAGAAACCAGGTTCACACATCTCGTTCATCCTGATGCACCACCACTCGTCTCTCTTTAAAATATTTTTGCTGTAATGCTTTCGCTAATTACTTCTCTAAAATTATTGCCTTTTAATCCTCTGATTAAAATTCCTTTATTATAATCCTTCACTAAATTCATTTGGTTACAGCCCTTTCGCTATAGTCGCTTCGTAACAAAAAACTCCTTGCAATATAATCTCGCTGAAATCCTTCCTAATCCTTCCACTAGCGTCCTTTCTTGATAATCCTCTTCTAATAATCCCTTCCATGTCATCTTTTAAAAATCATTGTCTCCTTGCAATCCTGTCGTTACAGTACTTTCGCTGAAGACCTTTCGTAATATATCTTTCATTAAAATCCTCCCAGCCAACCCTTTTGCTAACGCCTTTCCGTGGTAACTTTCGCCCGAAAATCGTTCCCTTCAAACCTTCTCGTTAAAACCCCTTAGTTATGACCCGTCCTTGCGAGTGTCCGGCCGTCGGTGCTTGCGAGGAGAGGTTCGTGTCGGCGCCGAAGGAAACCACAACGGGATCGATACGAACTAACGATCATAGAAATTTTCGAGACCAAGAAAATTCTGGAAACGAGATTTAGTTTCATTTTTGCTTTCCCACGC
>NC_051419.1:11871983-11872507 GCF_015228065.2 Penaeus monodon | reverse complement strand
TTTACTTGGCATTGTTTAGTATCAAGATAGTTGAATCAAGCCTGACATATACGTTATATTCATAAATATAACATCGGTTCTGTAAACTATTAGTGTCAATAACGGTTTCTTCGCCGCCACAAGTATGCGAAATTCTCCGACAGCGATCTGCCTTAAAGAGGACTTAAATCAATGAGAAATCTTGTCAGCAAAATCGACTGAAACATTACTGAATCATTTTGTTTCTGAGGTGAGAAAGGAAACGGGGAGGAAAGAACATGAGCTCTTGGCTTTCCGTGCCGGCATTTCCCCCTCCACAGCCCTTCCTTGCTCCCTCGCCGTTGTCTTCTCCGCCCTTTCCAGGGCCTTGCTTTCCAATCCTTTCCCTTTCACCATGCAGTCCTCAGCCCCCTCTCTCCACCCCAGTCCTTTTTAAAATTCCTTTATTATAATCCTTCACTAAATTCATTTGGTTACAGCCCTTTCGCTATAGTCGCTCGTACAAAATCCTGCATATATCTCGCGACCTTCTAATCTCCACTGCG
>NC_051419.1:11871598-11871898 GCF_015228065.2 Penaeus monodon | reverse complement strand
TGGGGTGCCTGATGTCCTTGAGGGATCGGTCGAGGGCGATGTCGTCGCTGAGGAGAGCGTTGAAGCCGTTGGTTTCGAACAGAGCGTCCCTCTCTTTCTCGCGTCCGGCGGAGAGGTGGTGCGGCGCCCCGTGCTCGCCCGGGCCACTCCGCAGGCGGTCCTGCCGCTCCTGCGTCAGGTTGTGCCAGTCCTTCAGGGGCTGCGCGCCCCCGGGGACCACGCCGCTCTCGGGGAATATATCCTGCAGAGGAAGGAGAGGCCACGCTCATTTATATCTATATCAATATATATTAATTTGTA
>NC_051419.1:11870623-11871534 GCF_015228065.2 Penaeus monodon | reverse complement strand
TTCTGTCAGTATAAATAATGACCAAAGTGTACAAAAGTTTGAGAGGCACAAATATAACACAAATCACGTGACTGCATAACTCGCACAAGTCAGTTTGTCTGATTTAGGAAAAGTGGAACAAGTGCGATTTAGTACAAAACTTTCCCAACGAAAACATAACGAAAAAAATAGTCAAAGAAAGTTAATCTTTCATGAACATCGGGTTTATTTTCGACGCGGTTAATTAACACAATGCGGCTGAAATTTCGAAAGCACTAAATGTTTCCATGTTCCCAGTAAATGCAATATCATATATAGATATAAACATACAAATGAAAACAGAAGTTAGAAAAGGAAGATGGCGAGCGCTCGCGCTAAACGATAGCGGGCAGCGAGAATTCCTCTCAAGGCACCACGCGGCAGACGCGCTCTTGCAACGGCTGCAATTTCAGACCTGTTGGTGCGCTAAGCGATACACGTTCAGCTCAACAGCTTTGATTAAGAAATGTCGATAAAAAATAAATGTTGGATTGCTGTCTTCACGAAAGTATGCGTGTCAACATCGACTACATTGTTTTCCTCTTAAAATAAACCATATATTATCACGAACCACACTAATATGCAAAGGGCATATTTCAAGACTTCACAAATCAGCCCTGCCAATAATGAGCACATTCGAAATCAATGAGAAGCCACGCGCATCCGAGTGGCAGGTGTGCGGGGATAATGGCAGCAATAATGGCAGGTGGAAAGACAAACCATTTGGTTAATGTCGAGTTACACTAGAAATATGTTGCTGAAGTATCTGCTTGTGTGCGGAATTTTATAGGTGTGTGCAGTTATTTGTTTCCTTGAAACAACTATTGATTTATTTGCATGTGTTTTTTTTTGTGTGCAGGTATTTGTTTCCTTGAAACAACTATTGATTTATT
>NC_051419.1:11870181-11870534 GCF_015228065.2 Penaeus monodon | reverse complement strand
GTCAGCGTGCATATAGAGTACAAGCCCGCGTGTTCCTTTACATGCATGTGTCTGTCTAAGCATGTGCATGCGCAATTGTTCATAAGTGGGCCCTGAATCAGCAAAAATTATACTGTGTATTGGAAAATTCCTTCCTCCTCTACCTCCCTTCTAACTCCCTTCCCTCTCCGCCTCTTCTCTCCCCGATCCCCTTCCACTTTCCCCTCCCTCCTCTATTCCTCCCTACTTCCTTCCCTGCCTATCCCCGTCGCAAAATCGAGTTTTTGTATAACGCACAATAACCAATACATGCCAACCTCGGACGGCATTCCGGGAAGAGACACTTATAAAGTCGTACATCATCTTATTTTGGC
>NC_051419.1:11868473-11868645 GCF_015228065.2 Penaeus monodon | reverse complement strand
TTCCCCCCGTTGGCTTCTCCCGAACACCCAGTCGTGCTCGCCCGCCCGCCGAGGCAGCGGGTTCATCGCGAGGCCAGACACGCGCCCCATGAACTGTTATCTATCTCCCATCCCGGGGGCGGTGTGGGGAACGTGATGTGTACCATCAACAGGCTTTGTTTGGTTGATTTTG
>NC_051419.1:11866955-11868266 GCF_015228065.2 Penaeus monodon | reverse complement strand
GCTCGAACTCATCCACGTGGCTTCCCGCATCCTGCATCTGAGCCTCGTAGCCGGACGCGCTTTCAGGCTGTCCTTCGCAACACTGCTCGCCCGTGGACATGTTTCCTCCTCTGTCCGAGGACGTCATCTCTGTGTATCCTTCTCTCTCGCACAGCACAGTCGCTCTGGGCGCTTGCAAGGATAAGCTCGATATGCGAAGCCGAGCCAAGCCGGGGCGGTGTCTCCTCGGAGCCCTTATCAAGTCGCGCCCATCGCACGCACCTCGGCCGTGGCGCCGCCGCCCGCGCCGCGACCGAACCTAGGCAAGCGCCGTAATTGAGTCTCGTTGCGCCAATCGCGTCCGATCGGGACTTAATGCCAAGCGAATTAGATCGGGCCGTCATTACCTTGTCGGAAAGGAACACCACTTCACCAGGATTGCTTTCCGATTCGTCTATTCTTTCTTCGGAAGTGAAGTACGCACGGGAAAGGAAATGAGAATTTTCCTGGCAAAAGTGTCTAGCTTATGTGATCGTTCCGGCCCGTGTAGTACATTACGTGGACTGACTCACCTCGTCGCCTACATCATTCGCATTGGCATTGTTATCTTTATCGAAGTATCCGCCGGGCTTGGCCTTGGCTTTTTCCACCAGGTCTCTCTTGACGGACTCCCAGTCGTCCTCGATGTCGACTTTGTGGACTCGACTCAAGTAGAAGATGAAGAGGACGAACAGAAAAAGCAGGTACAGGTGGCGGAAGGCGCCCCTCCGTAACACTTTCATGTTTTCTCTCCGGCCGGCGTGGAGTGACTGACACTGTAGGCGATAACACTGCTTTACAGTGCCACGTGAACGATAACTGCCACTCCGCTGCCACGTGTACGAGCACTGTTCACATTTCTTTCCTGCTGCCACTCCCTGCCGCGTTCCGGGCTCGCCTTATCTGCCTTTGATCACTTCCCGAGATGGGAATTCGGCAGGACTGAGAGCACGAGGAGTTGACGAGGAAACGCAATTAGGAGGGACACAGGTGTGGCCGTAATGAGGGAATGAGTGCTCCGTTTGAACGTGCGTCGGACACGTGAACGACTTTTGGAGCCCTGGTCGAAATATTGATTTTGTGTCGCCGAAAATAAGCATTCTGAGCTAATTTACATCGACAAAAGGGTCGACAGAGTTCATTTAACCTGTAGTGGCGCCTACACACACTATCAAGTGTGCCCATACACAGCAGACAAATGGAAACACGCACAAACACCTGCACATTCATTCCCTAGAACAGTCACGCACATATGATATCTATATCTAGACGTGATCTCTATAGTCAAATGTT
>NC_051419.1:11865267-11865969 GCF_015228065.2 Penaeus monodon | reverse complement strand
ACTGTGCGGCAACAAGTGCAGACAGCAATACATCGCCAGGGAGCCAATGAGTGAGTTTGAAACTATAACTGCATTCCAAGAGAGCGAAAATTATTCCCTTAGTCCTTTATTTGTTAACGGATGTAGCAATAGCCATCATAGACGGAAGTAAACAAGTTAAGTAAATGAGATATAGATAAAAGTCCAAAGGAGGCATGAGGGAAGGAATTCGATTGCGAAGAACAATCTTCTTGCATGCGTATGAAAAGGATTTCCTGAGGCCAGGTCTTTCCGCCGTTGCCGAGGAGTTGCCGAGCCTTTTCAGAGGCCGCTTTGACTCGATGACCATGGGATTTGTGCAGGGCGGTTTTTATTTCATTTGATTTTTTTATCGTAATTTTTTGTTGTCGCATCCTCGTCTCTGCTTTGTGTCGTTTGGCTAAGAAACTTTCGTATAATTCCAGCAGGTCTCTACTTCGAGATGTTGCTTCCGTATTTCCCTACTTCCTTTGATTGCCTTAAGTAACAATAGCGTGTACAAGCAATTAAAAGGAAAACTGCCACAACAGAAATAAAACGTGACGTTGCGAGTTTCTCATCAGAAGTTTGCATTTCTATTATGACTGACAAATAATTTTACATTGTATTTCGGTTTCAATGTGGCAGTGATTTATTTTTAAATGTTGCTGTTCGTTAACCTAACTATTGAAGGCAAGCAAGCAA
>NC_051419.1:11864698-11865160 GCF_015228065.2 Penaeus monodon | reverse complement strand
AAACCATTAGAATAGAAGTTACAGGTGCGGAAGTAATGCTGTTAGTAACATTATGACAATAAACAGTAACCATGATGGCGATGGTGACGATGGCAGTAACACCGAGTCGTTGACTGCAGAGACGACGAGAGCAGAGGTGATTTTGGTCGTGAAATTAGATATGGTCATAATAATCGTGATGATATCAAGTAAGTGATGAAATAATGCTGGTATTACATTTTCTCATCTTTACAAGAGCGAAGTGATTAACAGAAACTAAATAATATTAAAAAGTATAATGCTATATAAAAATCATAATTAAAAAAAAAATATTCAAACTAATGATAAACGGAAGAAAAATCAAACTGATAACAAAAATTATAAAAGTTATCTACTGATTGTGTCATTCAAGTGTGCTGCTGGCATGTGCAATTACACATGGACGGTGTCCTTTTACACTAATTAACATCAGCGTATTTCAGA
>NC_051419.1:11864102-11864466 GCF_015228065.2 Penaeus monodon | reverse complement strand
TTTTACGAGGATGCCTCGTTTCATCTAGCTGAATCATATAGTTCCAGAGCCAAACCATGTCTATTTTTCTTTGAATAGTTGGTGGCTCAACTCCCGTATCTCCTTGTAGAGCCGCTACAGGACAGTATTTATGAACATCAATATATTACGATACAGCATTCAGTTTAGGATAAAAATCCCCAGATCACTGTACTATAATCTAACACTCTGGAAAGGCCGGCGTCACACAGCTTCTTGTACGTCTGAAACCCCATGCGGTTATTTGCATAATATATGGCAATTAGAAGCTTAGGGCTATCGACGGCCGCGTTCCTTGATCCTCTGCCATTACATTAAAATTGAGATTCTCGTCAAGTACAACACC
>NC_051419.1:11862309-11862376 GCF_015228065.2 Penaeus monodon | reverse complement strand
AACTAGTCGTCGTGTGTTTGCTGCATCCTTAGTGATATGATTGTAAGTTGTGTGAATCTTAATTAGG
>NC_051419.1:11861059-11862247 GCF_015228065.2 Penaeus monodon | reverse complement strand
TAACTAGTTCAATGTAATTATCAACCACCTACTCTACCCAAATATATTATAATAATAATCATAGTGGAGTGATCTATCTACAGGAGGCTTTTTGAGATACAGTTAGTTTCGACTGTAAGTTAAGTGATAGGGAGACGGTATTGTAGATTGTCATGAAGCAAAAACTACTGATACAATCGAGCTATAGATTCATTCTAAGATAACTATATCTTAACATATATATACTTCGAATTCAAGATTACTGAGGACTAGGATTGAGAAGATGATCACGTGGTAGATTAATTTGGACTTTGTAGCTGGATGCCAGATATGGTGAAATGACGATGGGGAGGATAAAAGCTATGTGAGTCATAGGTTGAACGTGGATGAATGATAGGAAGTAGTGGTGCAAATATTGCTAGAAAAATGTTGAGATAATAAATATATGGTAATATAAAGAAGTAAAGTGCGTAAAAACAAGAAAGTATGAATATATTATAAAGATATATGATATATATGATATATTATGATAAGAAAGGTGATACAGTTCTGAGTGTATGATGATTATAAATATGGAATATATAACAATAATGCTATAATTATATGATAATAGATGATAAATATGTAAGATCGTTCGATAATTATGAAATATTGTATGCAATAAAACTATGTGATAATTAGAAGTAATAAATAGTTCACATAAATATAGGATATTAAGATATGATTAGAAGTATGTCTAATTATAGATTGGTAATATATAATGATGATAACATTATAGATATGAAGTATATAATTATGAAATATAAATATATATATAAAATATAAAGATAATATATTATGTAATGAGTATAATATATATATAATATATAATAGTTATATATGATAGTTGACAGAGTATATGAGGATAGTATAAAATGATGATAAAAATATTGATTAGAGAATATGATAATACCTTATACATATACTATAACAAATACATATGTTATATCTAAATAGTATATATATTAATGAATATGATTATTATATGATATAGTATATATGTAATCGTATATGAGATACTAGATAATGTTTGAAAACTGATAGATTAATATAGATATATAGTGGAATAGAGATATCTATAATTAAGATAGTGTATAGTTTATACTAGTATAGATAGACTATATAGGTATGAAGAATAGAGTCAGTATGATGAGAATAGTGATTAACTTG
>NC_051419.1:11858398-11858823 GCF_015228065.2 Penaeus monodon | reverse complement strand
AGAACTGGCGTTTTATCTGTGTTAATTGGCAACCCATTTCTTACACCAATGATAGATGATATCAAAAAAATGTTTAGTTCCTTCTTGGTGTTTGTAAATATAACTACATCATCAGGATATGAAAGTTGTACAAGAGATATGCCATAAAAGTTTATACAAATACCACATGCTCACAACTCCACAGCCTAGTTATTAAGGAACACGTTAATCAAAGTAACACTCATTGGATCCCCTTGCTTAACTTCCATGTTATTCTCGAAGAAATTGGTTACTTAACCATTAATTCTGACACGACAAGCTGTATCTCAGATTTTCCCAGCTACACCTGCATTCAACAATGTTGTGAACCAACATTTTCTGCCCTCCTTATCAAAGGCTTCTTGGAAGTTAATAAAGCAGCAGAATATGCCCATGCCCTCCTTAGG
>NC_051419.1:11852215-11852279 GCF_015228065.2 Penaeus monodon | reverse complement strand
CACAACACTTAAAAAATACAACACTAAAAAAAATACAAAAATAAAACGGAACCTAAGACACCAA
>NC_051419.1:11843656-11843784 GCF_015228065.2 Penaeus monodon | reverse complement strand
CAAACAGCCGTCCCAATACGCCCGACAGTTTACGTCGCGGAACTCTGTCCTAAATCTAAGTAAAGTCGATAAAACAAACATGGAGGAGAAATTTCTTTCGCCTGGCTACATCTATCAACAATCTCAGA
>NC_051419.1:11842190-11843047 GCF_015228065.2 Penaeus monodon | reverse complement strand
ATACCGCAAACGTTGCCACAGACCAATATTAAAAGCCACATACACACAGGATGCGGCATAAGTAACGCCTTTTTTTACTGAACAAAAAAATGATTGCAGTAGATTGAGAAATGAAAATAATGCATTAAAGTTGTTTAAAAATAAAAATTAACGATCAAAAAGCTATCCATCTTGTTCAATACAATGATTTATTATTAAATGATATGCTCAAAATGTTCCCCTTCGCGTTCAATACAATGCAACACTTTTGCAAACATGTGACGCATTTTCATGGTAATTACAGAGAATTTATCTGAAATTACTAGATTTAATTCAGGGATTGTTTTCGGTTTGAGGCTGTAAACCTGATTTTTCAATACACCCCACAAAAAGGTCCGGTGGTATTAGGTCTAATGATCGTGATTGCCACTCAACTGGTCCTCGCCGTCCTATCCATCTCTACTGAAAATTATGATTTAACCATTCCGGAACTCATAATCCCATTGAAAGTAAATATTATTTTGATTTTCAACTCTTGGCCAGAATTCCGTTTGCAGCATATGCAAATGATTACCTTGATTAACAGTATTATCAAAGAATATCGGCCCCGTTTATCCCATGGAAGAAATGGCGGTCCAAACTGTAACCCATGTTAAGTTAACATCTTTTCCCAGAATAACATGAGGATTAATATTGCTCTAATACGCACAATTATAGCGATTGACATGTCCATTTAACTTAAAGGTTGCTTCGTCTGGATTTTTTGAGGAGTACTCAGCAGTGATTCTCGTAGTTCAGTGGACTTTTCTACACTTGAAATAATAACGAAAAGATATGTATAAAATTTAAAAAGGTCGTTACTTATGCTGAACCTTGTT
>NC_051419.1:11841761-11841862 GCF_015228065.2 Penaeus monodon | reverse complement strand
GTTCATGCCACGGTTATTGACATACACGACTGAGGCGGGGGTTGAAATCCGAAATTGTGGGTTATTGCAAACTAAGGGCATGTGATACTTGCTAGTTCCTT
>NC_051419.1:11839766-11839891 GCF_015228065.2 Penaeus monodon | reverse complement strand
CAAACAGGCCGTCCCAATACGCCGACGTTTACGTCGCGGAACTCTGTCCTAAATCAAGTAAAGTCGATAAACCAAACATGGAGGAGAATTCTTTCGCCTGGCTACATCTATCAACAATCTCAGAT
>NC_051419.1:11838234-11839202 GCF_015228065.2 Penaeus monodon | reverse complement strand
AGGGGACTCAGCCCCCTGATCACACATATAGTGACTGTTCAGTGCTGTTTTACAGTAGAGTTCGAGAATTCCACATGCGCACGCGCGACCGGAACTCCCGGAAAAGTAGTCAAAGAATCGCATTAATGATACGCAAACGTTGCCATCAGACCATATTACAAAGCCACATACACACAGGATGCGGCATAAGTAACGCCTTTTTACTGAACAAAAAAATGATTTGCGTAGATTGAGAAATAAATAATGCTTAAATTGTCTAAAAATAAATAACGATCAAAAAGCTATCCTTTTGTTCAATACAATGATTTATATTAATTGATATGTTTCAAAATGTTCCCCTTGCGTTCAATACATGCAACACTTTTCAAACATGTGACGCATTTCATGTATTACAGAGAATTTATTGAAATTACTAGATTTAATTCAGGATTGTTTCGGTTTGAGGCTGTAAACCTATTTTCAATTAACCCCACAAAAAGGTCCGGTGGTATTAGGTCTAATGATCTGATTCCTCAGGGATTGTCCTCGGTTGGCGTAACCTATTCATACACCAAAATTATGATTTAACCAAATTCCCGGAAACTCTATATCCCATTGAAAGTAAATATTATTTTGATTTTCAACTCTTGACCAGAATTCCGTTTGCAGCATATGCAAATAATTACCTTGTTTAACAGTATTATCAAAGAATATCGGCCCCGATTATCCCATGGAAGAAAAGGCGGTCCAAACTGTAACCCATGTTAAGTTAACATCTTTTCCCAGAATAACATGAGGATTAATATTGCTCTAATACGCACAATTATAGCGATTGACATGTCCATTTAACTTAAAGGTTGCTTCGTCTGGATTTTTTGAGGAGTACTCAGCAGTGATTCTCGTAGTTCAGTGGACTTTTCTACACTTGAAATAATAACGAAAAGATATGTATAAAATTTAAAAAGGTCGTTACTTATGCTGAACCTTGT
>NC_051419.1:11837203-11837906 GCF_015228065.2 Penaeus monodon | reverse complement strand
GTTCATGCACGTTTATTACATACACGACTGAGGCGGGGGTTGAGAATGTGGTCTATCAACTAAGGGCATCCGTAGCCAGGGGTCTCGCACTATCGACTCCCCTTTATGCTAGTAAGAGACACAAGTCGGTACCTGAAATATCCTCTCGTGTACAGATCCCCTTGAGGTGTGGTAGCGTGGGGGATGGGGGGAGAATTTTGCATGAGAACTACTTGGAGGCAAGTTCCAGTGTGTATCTACTTTGCTTATTTAAAGTAATCATTAAAAGAAAACACATATGAAAATACCTTAAGGGGGGCAATTGTCTCCCCCAAGTAACGCCCTTGGTTAAAAGCCCTGAACGAGTGGAACTTCTGTCTTTCATCTTCAATGATAGGATTGTCAGTTCTTTGATATTACAGTGTGTTTACGTATAATATGAATGGTAATAAGTGGTTTTCCTTTTAGATTAAAGAGTTGTGTGTCCAGTGCTAAGAATGATGGGATGTTTGATCTAAAACAAGAGTCAAATTATATAACTTTAATTGAAAATATCGATCTGAATCGCAATTCCTTATCAAATATATTAATGTGAAAAAGAGAAATAAACATACAGAATAAAACAATCTTGTTTTAAAACTATGCAATTACAATATTTTAGAAAATACAATTAATCATCACCGTTTGATAGGTTTGCCGGCACTGCGGCCGAGCGCGAAAGTGA
>NC_051419.1:11836264-11837064 GCF_015228065.2 Penaeus monodon | reverse complement strand
CGCGCCCGCTTCGAAGGTAAATGCAAAATTTGTTGCCTCTTCATGTTTTACTAGTTACTGGCCTGCGTCTGAATAGTCGACTGAAATGACAAAACAATATTTTTCTCGCTTTATAGCACAATTTTCGTTTGTCTCAGGATTGCCTTCTTCCTCAAATGTACTAAGTGTGTCATCAGTGTAAAAGGTTAAGTCCTTTGTCTGACATAAGGGAAGCTGGCAGACCTCTCATTAAAAATCAATGAAAGTAAAGTTGCTAGAACAGACTTCAACGAAATCATTAATGATTTGCCCATAAGAAAGCACGAAGGGGATTTTTTTTATCAAATGTTACTGAAATTAACATATTAGTAATACTGTTATTACGCGTAGATGTTGATCTGAAAACTAGTGGAATTCATTTCCAACATCAAGGACCAGGAAGTACAAACAAAAAGATTTTAACTGGGAAGAAAACATATAAGTAATATTGCCCAGTCAGGCTTCATAGCCCAACCTCCTGAGACAGTCGCAATCGTAGTCCTGGAGGTGTCGCTTATTAAGTATCTGTTTTTATGAAAATCCAGCCATGGTCCATATGCTTAGTTTCGTATGAACCATATTTCTTTAAAGGAAAAAAAAAACATTGAAGATTCTTAAAAAAAAAATGCCCTTTCACTACAGAACCAGTGGCTAAAGTTATGTACACGCTTTTTTTCATAAAATGTTTGTCTCATGTTTGGCATGGTGTTGATCATGTCACCAGTCAATCATTTGGGCTAATGCTAAGGGGGCATGTATTGTTGTCAGGTCCACAACCCATA
>NC_051419.1:11832600-11836056 GCF_015228065.2 Penaeus monodon | reverse complement strand
ACCTATTGCATCAAACATTTCATAAATATTTAGTATAGTTATGTTTAATGAATACTCAAACTCTGTATGCACACAAAAAAGTTATTTTTGGGACCTACAGATCAAAACCTATATTTTGATAATGGTAGCTTGTTTTTTGTCCTCGCCTGAATATGCTTGAAAATAAAGCACAAGTTCACTAAGAAGTTAAAGATAGTTGTCATTCTTCTTGCATTGGTTGAGTTCAATTTAGCCACATTTATACAGGTGAGCTTCACCAGCTTATATCAGACATCCATCTAGACTGGTTCAGCTTCTTTAGCTCCTTGCAGCTTACACTGCCTCTTTCAGATATTTGAGTTGTCTCATTAGATCATAATAACTCAATTTTTAACAGAGGCTAGTATGCCTATATGTGCTTCAGCCTCTAAAACACTCAATATTTTTTTCATCTGTCTAACATTTGTTGGTGATCCGTATTTCAGAAAGATTAGTGCAACAAATGGTATCTGGTGCATTATAATACACAGCAGCTCTGAGTCTCAGATCATATGGAGGATCAACCAAGCGCCTTTTGAGCCCACCCAAAATAATTAAAATGATTCATACCTTGTGGTTGCACTGGGGATGGTTCTTGGTGCAAGCCATCACCTCCTCCTGCAGCTACTGACCTATGCCTAAAGGTCTTATGACAGATTTGACCATTTTTGTTAAGCTGGGGTTAGATTAGCCATATCTGACTATGGAACCAGGTTCATTAGGGCTTATCACCTTCTTGGTCAGACACAGGTGCAGTATCTTATGGACCAGGCCACAAGAGTTCTTAACCCAGATCCTGTTATTTTTTGCAGGCATAATGCCATTAGAACTATTTTGAAGCCACTGTCAGTGTGAAGAGTATAATTGTAATTTAACCAGAATGGGAGGCTGGACCCCAGAAGTGGCTTAGAGACCAGCACTGAATCTATAGAATAGAATACAGGCTTTAATGCCTTCTCAGCTATGGCTGGCAACCCGATTTGCTTTAAGGAGGTGAGCTATATGTTATTGTATATACTATCCCTTTAAGAACTTCATATTTTACATATAAAAAATAAATATCCACTCTGTACCAGGGTTACTACATACAAGGCAACCAATGACTAGGCTTCATCATTGTATTTTTACCCAAGTTATACTCCTAACTACTACACCAATTTTATTAACAATGAATCATTATAAAGTACTATCCTTCTGGAACTGTGTGGTATCAAGTTAGATTCATTATGTCTCTGCTGAGAAGCAATAGTGTTTATTTATGTGTAGTTACTGTCCTGACTGGGTATAATTGCTGTATTCTCTCCCAACTTATACTCACAACTCTATGCTACTTATCCATATCTTACATATAAGCCATCATTATAGAAGTATTGTCCATCTGATATTGAGATGATTATGTCATGTGTCCTGGCAAAGAAAAAGCAACTTGTTGGATGTAGGATAATACTTGCTTCACTCAATGACACTCTGTGCATTGCCAGGAAAATTTCCCAGTTCAATGAAACTGACACAGAGGTGTTAAAAATGACTGAAGGGCAACTTAAAATTTGATTAAAAAGACTTCGAAAGGGACTGAGAGAAAAGAAATAATTTTGTGTAATGTAATTTATTTCAGTAAAACATGCTCATCCTGGGAAAATGAGTGTGTTCATAAAAAAATATCTGAAAACATATTTTAGCATATATGGTTCTAACAACTGCTCTTTAAAAACTATTATTCCATTACTGTACTGTACACCAAGATGATCTGCATTAATTTAGAAACTTTATAACTATTGCATACCTTCTTAAGAAATTTGGAATATCACTTTCATGATATTTCGTTATTCTATGATAAAATTTATGGCATGCAGCAAAGAGGAATCTGTTGCAAACATTAGAATATGCAAAAGAAGGATCCTGCAATATTCTTATATACACAAATCTGTTGTTAATACAAAACCTTGGTTATATGAATTATAAAATTTTCATAGTGCATTGACAAAAGAAAGAAAAAAACTGTTATGATTTCATTTCTTACCTTCAATTTAAAGACAATGTTGCATGGAGGGAAGAGGGAGGAGAGTCTGACTGTAGTGTATATTGGGTGCTTTGACAAATACAAATAATAAGGGAGTAATAATGGATCTTTGGGCAATATATTATATATCTTGTAGTTGACTAAACAAATAGGAAACAAAGGTGTGTTCTGCAAACAGAAGAAAGGTTTGCAGAAATAGAAATATGAAATATAAAGTCACTTACCAACAATTATCAAACAAGGGATAGTGTCAATAAAGAAAAAAATCACTCAAATTTACAGCAATACATATACTTTCGAGAAGTTTAACAAAAGAGTGTAACAGCCTCTTTGGCATTTTGTGGCAAGCTGCCAAAGAAAATATCACAATATTCATAATCATAAAACACTGAGTCAACAGGTTTTCTGACTGAAAGTAACAAGACTTGTATAAAGCTATACCTTAAGTTATAGCTTAGCATACCATACCATGATTTGTGCACAATACTAACCAACAAGCATTTACTGTTGGTTAGTACAAGAAATACTGTTGAGACTGCTTTGTCTCTTAAGCATTAACACATCAATCCCAGGGTCCATCTAGGAACTTGGAAGAAATGCTACTATATTTGCTGTGCACCAGAAAGACCATTTCAGTATGGGTGGGACAAAAATAGCAGGCTTCCTTCTGTTATAAAGAATGTCCAGTTAAATATCTGGTGTGTCCATCCTTCCTCTTAGATATTCCAAATAGTATTATGTATTTTTAAATGTAGTATATCTTACTATTACACTGTTATGTAAGTTCTTAATAAAATTACCATATTCAAACAGTTTGGACCTATTTCAAGAACAAAATGAGTACTCAAGAAGTGCTAATTAGGCACATATTCTAGGAACACCTTTGGAAAATTACCAACAACATGCCCTCAAAATACTTAAGGACACCAGAATATTAAAATTCAAACTTTCTAATTCAGTAAATGTAAAAGAATACACATTCATCTCAAGAAAACAAAAGAAAACATTTAACAAATGCAAAATATAGGTGACATGCTGCCTAACTTTTAACCACAGCTAAAATTTTATTAAAAACCACACTTTTATCCTTTTCACTACATTAATGCACATTCCCTGAATAATCAACAAGAAAAAAAAAACATTATCATGAACATACATCTTCCTTTCCTTCTTTACACCTTCTTGGAAGAGATTACTTCTATCCTATTGCGAAGAATGGAGTACCAATCTTCTCCCTTCTTCATCCACGTAAATTTTGTTGGAAGGTCTTCAAGGTGGCCGATACCCTCTGTAACAGGCTGTGCCCCTGCTTTCTCTACTGCCTCTGGGAACTTGGCTGGTGAAGCTGTTGCAATATAGCCACATGGATTCTCTTCCTTGCTGCTCAAATAAGATTGAGATATGGTAGTGTCACTTTA
>NC_051419.1:11831263-11831829 GCF_015228065.2 Penaeus monodon | reverse complement strand
AAGACTAAATAATATAATTTTCTTGAATATAATTAGAAGAGATAAAGTATATGTAATGATAAAATAATCTGAAAACAATAATGCCAAGTGAGTCATTATAAAGCAAAATACCAAATGAGTAGTTTTAATGAGTGGTAACCTTATGTAATGGTATGCTGCTGCAGTTGCTGTGTGTGGACACAGGATGTAGTTATGTTCTTTGTAAACCTTCTTCATTACTTCTGTTATCTGGGAGTCATCAAGTACAAGTGTATCTGCAAGACAATAAAAAATAAGGATATGAAACACTTATGTATATGAAATAAACACCTAAATACACATCATACAAGTAATAGTGATTTTACTTCCTCTTTTCCATATGCAATATCGATATCTAGTACAATATTTTCATTCTTAACCCTCTGATGTCAAGTAGTCAGTTGGACTAATCACTTACTTTGATGCAGTGTATATATATATTTTTTTCCAATTACATTTTCCTTTCTTTTAATGAATTCATAGAAAATATTTGTACATTCAAATTGTCTTACACCAACAATTGATATTTCCAATGTTTTGAAAATCAG
>NC_051419.1:11830760-11830842 GCF_015228065.2 Penaeus monodon | reverse complement strand
ACTTAATGGAAAGTGAACTTTTACTTTTGTTCATTTTCATTGATCACTTCTAGAGATGCAGTGTTCCTCAGTGTATATATCA
>NC_051419.1:11826962-11827577 GCF_015228065.2 Penaeus monodon | reverse complement strand
CTGAAGGAATTCCAGCAGAGAATATGTACTTCCAATTTTAATTCTGTGCAGTGCCTGGACCATTGACAACAATTGGTTGGTAGGGCTAACCACTAAATACATCATTGGATTTTGTACCATGGTGTCTGAATACTTTTGTGGCATATTAGGCCAAAGAATAGAACCAAGGCATCATTATTTCATATATTATTTTATTTCTATTAAAGGATTCTACTGTACAAAGCTATTTCTTTGTAAAACATAATAAATAAACACAAAGATAATATATTGTAACCTATAAAAATACCTAATAGCAACAGAGACACTGGTACCTTTAGTAATTACGTTTGAATATCATTTTTTTCAGGACATCAGATATATCTGGAAATGTGTATTCTCAGTTTGATTCAGATATGTATTTAAAATGCAAACTTACATTGTTCACTGGGAAAGCTCAACTGCATTAGCATTTGATTCATAAACACCTATTGGCTCTTGATCATAAAGAAGAGATAAAGTAGAAATACAGAAGAGATATTATAAGGGATAAAAAGTTAACTAAATATACTTTATCTCATGTTTCCAAAATCATCTGCTTAATGCTTTGTTTTAACTTTAGTAATTTTAAATCACTTG
>NC_051419.1:11826106-11826516 GCF_015228065.2 Penaeus monodon | reverse complement strand
GAGAATATGTTGCAGGAAAGTGAAGACTATAGAAAACAGATTGGCCTTCTAGCTCTAGCAATGAATACTATTCACTAAAAAGTACCACCCAAAAAAAAGTGTCAAAAGTGGTGAAAGTTTACATGTTTTGGTGAAACATTAAAATTATTCTTCCAGACTATTTTTCCCAAAAATATACCACGATGTAATAAATAACAATCAAGTGAATGAAATATATCTTATAAAATGTCCTCCACACTTACCAACCACAACGTTCTTCAAGCTCCTCAAGATGTCTTCGGGTACAGCAGCCTTCCCAACCTCTTCATAAGAATCCATTACTTCCTTTACTCTTTTTGTATCTCCATTTGTGTGCAGGTAAATCAATCTCTCTACATTGTAGGGGACCTAAAAAACATAAATTTCTTTGG
>NC_051419.1:11825332-11825665 GCF_015228065.2 Penaeus monodon | reverse complement strand
TGAATTATTAAAAATATAGCATGAACTTCTGTTATCAGTAAAATGAAAACTGTCACTTCCATGTGATGGGCCGGAAGAAATTCATCAACTGAATCTTTATGCAGATGAAGACAATGGAAAACAAGGTAATCCAATTGTTAACTCTCTCCAATCCCTTCCTCTTCCCTTACACATCCACAGTAGCCTACAGTTAGATAATTTTTTCCACCATTGGGTGAGGAATGCGTGTCACTCAACACAGATTTCCTCTGAAAAGGTTTGAGTTTTTTTTTTTTCTGTGTTAATTCTGCATACTCTTTTACCTGCTCTGATTGACTGTGTTTCTCTTTTTTG
>NC_051419.1:11823619-11824218 GCF_015228065.2 Penaeus monodon | reverse complement strand
TGAACATGAAGCTAAATATGACTCATTTACATGAGAATTATCATCATAACTTAAATTCTTCTTCACTAAAGAATGGATTAATTTACTCTCTCTTAAGGTATGAATCTTTCACTAAAATTATGGGCTAATGAATAGGAAATATTATATAATATATATCTATGAAACTTTGCTTTGAAAACAATCTCTAACCAAAAGAAGAGAATGAATTTAAAGGAAGAAGTGCTTGGATTTTACAATGCATGCTCAGTCAATTCTACCTGGGTTTATCTTTTCTTTTACACAATGACTGACAGTCATAAATACACTTACACAATGGAACACTTACATGCCTTCTATTGCCTCACATGTACATGGGTTCCAATACGTTTTTCAAATGGTGGTAGCCTACACTAGTGCAGGTAACTGACATGCTAAAAACTACCTAGGCAATGGTAATCTCTTGGTTATGAAAGGACCTTGGAAGATTCATGTATCACAACATAATGACCTGACCTGCCCTAACTGCTCTAACTTTTGCTATTACTTCCACACCACTATGTGTCTACTTTCTTGCTATCATTCAACAAAGAGAGCAACACAGAACTCCATTACCACCCTAC
>NC_051419.1:11822931-11823009 GCF_015228065.2 Penaeus monodon | reverse complement strand
CAATGAGTTTGCTGGGATGATGCTGGACCACTGATTATAAAATATGATATTTATATTCCAGAAGATTTATAGATAAAA
>NC_051419.1:11821780-11822861 GCF_015228065.2 Penaeus monodon | reverse complement strand
GATTTGAAAATTCCTGAATTTCTGATATCATAATCTTAAAAATCTAATACGAAACTTAATATATAAAACATAATCCTTTTTGTTGCAATTTCAATACTCCTTCCTAAATTTGGTTTGTAGATTATACCAAAAATACAGATATAAATGACTACTTAGTAATGTACCATCCTGGCAACATTATATCCATTATATTATGTCATGCATTAGCAACTATATATAAGAGAATAATACATTATTTTACCCAGAAAAGCCTTAGATTACGACCATGTGGTGTTAGGAGAATTACTAAATGCACACATAAAACCGGGGTTTGATTCCTCAAAGACTCTGATTTCAAAAAGAAGCAAGTTTGTCCATGAATAATCTAAATTTTGGGTATTCACGGGGTTTAAAATTTTTGAAAGGTTTACCCAGACGTAACAAAAAAGGTTAACAGTTGTTTTATCAGGATTTTGCATCAGACTTTCAGGGCACAGAATGAGGAGTATGACAGATAGAGAACTTTCTTTCTCATTCTGTAGAATATGATACAGTTATCTCTCTCCAAACTACAAACTACATCAATTGTGGATGAAAAAAAGGAGAAAAAAAATTATGAGGAGGACAAAAGGGTCTAAGAAGTTGAAAGCTAGGATTCACATACAAAAATAAAACTACTAACCTGTATATCCATTGCTGGTGCCAGAGTCTGGCAGACATTCTCTCTGATGGAAAAGTCTCCGCTACTCAGTGTTCTGGCAACAATGTCATTGGTGTTGACTCCAGCCACCAGAGTAATAGGAAGACCCATTTTCTGGGCTAGACATCCAGCTGCAGAAATAATTCATGAATAGTAGAAAATCTTTAATAATATAAACATATATACCATATAATATTAAATTGAAACAAATTTTGATTTAGATTTTTCTTTGTAGTAACAGAAATCTATCTGTATTAACTCTTTCTTTACAGTGCGTATACACTGCATTCAATAACGTATTGCTCTGACCGCTCCATTTTCCATGCTGCAAGGGGTAGTGTATATTATGTTGTTGCAACCAAAAAATTTACTCATTGCAATATTTTTAACTTACTGTTGACA
>NC_051419.1:11815931-11819425 GCF_015228065.2 Penaeus monodon | reverse complement strand
CACACTACTGCCTCTCTCAATTCATTTGTAAGAATTTACTGCCACTATTTTTATACCTCTCTGTCTAATCCACTAACAGTGAAAGAATAATAACTAACCTGTTATATTGCCAGCTGCACCTGTGGGCACTACAATCTTCACAGGCTGGCCTACAGAGGAGCAGAGATGATAGTAAGTATAGAAGTAGTGAGCAACCTGAGCCATGATGCGACCCCAGTTGATAGAGTTAATGGATATCAATCGGTGCTTTGCAACGAGTTCCTCATCAGCAAAACAACGTTTGATTGGCTCATCCAACTCATCTGATGTGCCATCAACTGGAATATGTGATTAATCATTTAAGGGAAAAAATAAATATATTCACAAAGCATTATATTGGTGCTTTTGTGAAGTCTGCTCATACAATATTTATACAAGATGATATACTGCAACAAGAAAAAAATAAATACATAAATAAAATTGTTATGCTTCAAATTCACGCAGGATTCCTCCTCAGATTATGCAAAAAAACAATATGAGTCCTCCATTTCATTCCCCACCCCCATTTAAATTATGAATGAGTTCAGTGCATCATGATTTATTATTCTCTTCTTTTTACACCTGTTTTTCACTTCTGCTAGGTATGCATATTATTGTGTTGGCATTATTGTTCATATAGATATGAAAAATAATTTTAAAAAGTACATCACACAACAACTATTCTGAGAACATACAAAATTCAACGCTATTCACACATTAACAAAACAGTATACTTCTCATTTTCTTACCACAGTAAACATGTACATTATCTTCTATCACAGTTGTCATCTGTAGTTCTTGAATGCGAGTACAGCGACCATGAGGAAGGAGAACCACAATATCAATGGACTCTCTTCCTCGCACACTCTCTATGGCTGCACTGCCTGTGTCACCTGAAGTTCCTACAATTCCACCATAGTATAATTATATGTAAAATATGTCAGAGTATAAATGGCAAACAAACCTCACAACTTTAAAATTTCATTACATACACAGATGAGCAAATATGGAAAGCAATGAACTGACACACCTTTTTTATAATGATATAATGCATCTTTTTTTTTATCTTCATTAGTAAACTCAAATTTTAAGACTAACCTATCAGAACAGTGACATGTTCACTGTTTTCCTTCAAGAAGAAGTCAAGTAATCCTCCTACAACAGAGAGAGCCAAGTCTTTGAATGCTAAGGTTGTCCCGTGAAAGAGTTCCACAATATTTAGGCCTCCTTCTAACCTTTCTATCTCGATGATCTTTGGTGTACGGAATCTCTTTAAGCTTCCATTTATGATATCTGTAAAAGATTAGAGTCAGTTTCTTGACAAAATGTCTATACGTTTCTTTATTGTAGAAGGGATAGTATTTCCAACTCATGACTATGACTATCTGTAATATAGACACTAAACTGGCTTATAACCTATGCACAATTTGCTTTATACCTGAATTCAAATGTATTGAATTAACATTTTAAAAGAAAAAAATGGAAACTGTTTACAAGACCCCTGTATATTAGTAACTGGACTCTCTGCTACTGGTCTCTAAACCTTCAGCTGTCCAGCAAAAGCCAAAAAAATTCTATTATGCTAAAGCAACAGGTGTTTTGTAACATTTAACCAAAATTTTACCAGCCTCAGAATGAAAAGTTAAAATTCACTTGATATCAAGCAAATAAATGTAGGTTTACCTTTCAAAGCATGTGAGGGAATTTCTTCCTCCGAAATGAACTTGCGTGAAATAAGATACACAAGATCTGGATATGAGTGTGCTGACCATTCTTTTACCTCTGTTTCATTCAGTTTTGGGATGACTTCTGGCATATAAAGACCACCATCTTTAGCATATCCTAGAAAGTCAAACAGGATTTAATTCTTAAGTTAATGACTGACATGGAATAGCACAAAAGAAAATGGCTGTATCAAATAAATCAACCAAAAATTTTAGGTTTTCCTGAAACAGCTTTAGAAGATCATGTTTTTTGGTGCAAAGGAAACAAGATGATCCATTTTTTATTTGAATGATGTACTTCATAGCTTGTAGTTTACATTTATTCTAGTTCTTAAATTATGGTAATTTGTCTCATTAAGATATGTGATACTTCTGACAGACTAGAACAGCAGTTTTGGACTACACAAGAGGCTTTAATAAGTTCTCTGATGTGCTGCCCCACACAAGACTATACTATCTTACTGATGGATGAACCAAGGTTTGGTAAATATGTCTCAGAGGTACTGCTTCAAGCTTGTCTTGAGTGTGGTACAGTATTCCATACTGCTTGCTAAGTTTTTGTACAATCTTTTTGCTACAATATTTAGCACTGCCTATCACACCTAAGAATATGGAATGTATTTCCAGTTCTGGACCAATAAAATGGATGGTGTTATTAAGTTCCAGGACAGTTATGTTCATTAAGTAAATTGGACTGAAGTGGCTGGCAAACAGAATACTGTCATAAGTAATTAATAAACATCTGAGTAGTCTACTGGAATTGGAAGTGCCATTGATATAAAGAAAAAAAGAAGTGTTCATCAAACAGATCCTTGGGATAAACCAGAACTTCTTGGCAATAGTGATGAATTCTTATCATTATCCTATTCATAAACGGGAATTCTTCATAGTGGACACAATTTTACCTCACTCTCTATGCTCTTTGCTATGGCATAATTAGTGTTTAGGTAATAAGACTAAAACAGAGTTGTAAACACATATCTGAGGGGCTACTTTTCTTCAGCAACTGCAGCCAGGGCCAAATACTGGTAACAGTAGGAAGGATGAATTAATTTATCTGTGAAGCACTAAGTTTAATCAAGGGGTCTGTCACCATAATAACATTTTAAAGGTCTGTCATTACAGCCAAGTTATACTAAGTGGCCACATCCTTATGAAGGCCTTTGCCAAATAATCAATGAATCATGTATGGATGATAGAAAGATGGTATAATGATTGGTAATGATACTGCTGTAAATAAAAAGCTGATCTCATCAATGTCCTATAAAGGATAATTATGAAAAGAATATACAGATACAGTTAAAGTTCTAAAACAGATGAAATGAATATAACAATAGTAGATAAACACAAAAAAATGTAGCTGTAACTCAAGCCACAATTATTTCACAATGTTGCAACAAATGCCCCTTATTATCCAAATATAGTCTAAATATAAATACAATATACGTACCTGAAAACAAAACATCCTTAAATGACAATCCTTTCTCTTTTCCTCTTGTACTACAATACTTCATTTTTTTCTTCCTTATTTCAGTTGAAATTCATATGGTTAAAGGGGCATTTATCTGAAAATAATATACTGTACTTTAGTTACAAATTCAAGGTTTTGCTAAATTGACATGCTCTCCTTATCAATTCCAGCCATTCTTTCTGCTTAAATTCAAGAATAAACTATCATATTAACCTGATGCACCCAGGAAGGGGGTAAGGCTAATGTCAGTTTAGTTGCCATGAATTCTCGTTCCCTTGGGG
>NC_051419.1:11815261-11815905 GCF_015228065.2 Penaeus monodon | reverse complement strand
GAAATCTGGACAGCTGTATCTCTGCATGAGGCACCAGTCTACAACTTTCTTGTACTTTTCAGAGAAAGCATGAAAATAATTTCAGACATTAACAGGTTTAAATTTCTGGATAAATTTTCATAGACATGGAACAAAATATGTACCACTCTGTCACATAACCATTACAATATATACATATAGTATAATGCTTATATTGGTTACCACTCTAAATATACAGGAAAAATCTTATACCATGTTCTGCAATGGTTCATTTATAGTGCAAAACAAATGCCCTGCAGACCTAAAACATAATTAGCAAATTACTAATAATCATTTGAGTCAAACAATTGAGCCATTCAACAGTGCATTTTGGTCACTCAATAATTTAAGCACAGAAATAGATTTTACAATTACTTTTGCTTTGTACCACCAAAACTGGCTTCCTTATGACATTAGGCCTTCACTATAAACAATATTATTTCATTTACTAATGCTAATAAATCAAGATATATGAAATTAATGCTTACAATATCACCTACGTTACTTAGCAACTGCTGTGAAAATGTGAGGATTAGCCACCTCTACATGCAGTAGCTGAGTCTTAAATCACTTCTGCATTAATGTAATCTAAAAGATCTATGGGGTACTGCATATGAATAATCATC
>NC_051419.1:11814116-11814243 GCF_015228065.2 Penaeus monodon | reverse complement strand
ATTTGTATAGTCTCTGATATATCATACCATGGGGGTATTGGGGATATATTTGGAATTATATTTAGAGCTAAATCTATGTTTAAATTTGCTTGTTTCAGTAGCTCTGTGTACCAGTGATCTTTTATCT
>NC_051419.1:11812998-11813392 GCF_015228065.2 Penaeus monodon | reverse complement strand
GACATCCTTTATGACTGTTCTTAGCTCTACTAAGGTTAGTTCTTTATCCAATTCATTTGTATTTTGTAGGTAGAATAGCCTTTCTTTTTCTAAATCTGACAAAAGTTTTTTAGTTCTTTTTTGCATACTGTTTTCATAAATTCTTCCTTGAATTTATCTAATTTATGTGTTATGTTTGTTAAAGGCAGATCATTTTCTATTAAAGGATATTCCATTGTAGTTATTTTTCCTGATAATTTCTTTATGAAATTCCAGATCTTCCTTGGTGGGTTTTTAAAACATAATGAGGCACTGAACTTTTCCCAAGATTTTTTGTTTTTTTTGTTGATTTATTGTGAATCTAGCTCTTGCCAATAGTCTTTTGTATGTTAATTGGTTTTCTTGTGTGGGTTTA
>NC_051419.1:11811446-11811859 GCF_015228065.2 Penaeus monodon | reverse complement strand
TGGTCACTATCTAGTTGCGTTGCTGTGTTTATCTGCAAATGACTTGGTGATACAAATATGAGATCTTAAGTTGATTCTTATGCAGTTTTGGGGTCTATTCTAGTTGTTAGATTCTGTGGAGTTAATAATGTTAGAGTATTCTGGCTTATCCTTTTTATTATGGTTTCTCCAGTTTTATTAATTTGTCTGTGACTTATTTTTGTAGTCCAGCATGGGTGGTGGGCACTGAAGTCTCCTAGTATCATTTTAGGGTCCGTTTTTTTAATGCATAAGGCTAGGACCCCACCTACTTGGTTAAGTCTAGCTTTTCTTTTCACTGTATAATTATTTAAATTAATTATGTCTTTTTCTTTTAACCAGGTTTTGTTTAATGCTATTATTCCTGGATTTTCTTTCTTCATTAGGTAGTTTAA
>NC_051419.1:11811324-11811421 GCF_015228065.2 Penaeus monodon | reverse complement strand
GTAATGGATCTTGCATTCCAAAGAATTACTTTATTCATTTTTAAAAATCTAGCATATCTTTTAGCATATTGCTAGTTTCGTTTACAATGTCAATTAT
>NC_051419.1:11810767-11811267 GCF_015228065.2 Penaeus monodon | reverse complement strand
AAAGATGTTTTTTATAGCTATAATCCAAGGAAAACCATTTTCATTTTCTTCACAGATGTCATATATTCTCTCTTTGTGAGTGAGAGGGGTTGGAAGTGACCATGTTATTGGTGAATTTACTGTGTTTTTTTGTTTGGTGTTTGTTTTACTTGTGTTTTCTTCTTGTTTATGTTGTGTTTGTTCGTGCTTGTCTGATTGTGCTGTTTGTTGTGTTATTTGTTGTGTGTCTTATTTATGTTTGGAGACTGATTTAATGTTTTGTTTGGGGTTATTTGTCCTAAAGTGAGGCTTTGTGGTTGTGTTAAAGTCAGTGCGTATGTTTGCGTTCTGTTTTCTAATGTTGGCTGCAGTGTTGCATTATGAGTTTGTTGTGTTTTTGAGATGTTTGTTTTCTCTTAGTTAGTTAGTGGTGTTGTATTTATTTCTAATGTTTGGCTGCTTTCTCTCTTTTTTGGAGGTTTCAGTTGTTGTAATTTTCTTTTTATCTCTAGGTTGTTTGG
>NC_051419.1:11809174-11809584 GCF_015228065.2 Penaeus monodon | reverse complement strand
TTGGGTGTTGGTTGTTTAGAAGGTATTTGCCAGTCAATGAGTTTCTTTTTTTTATTCTTTTGGCAGTCTTATTTTTGAGGAATCATTGATCTCAAATCTGAGGGCTTTGCCAGCTCAGAAAATCTTCAATTATATATTTGTGGAATTCCGATTTGTTCAGAGCTTTGGTTAATTTTAGTGGCTTATTGAAATTTGAATTTGCAGATCCATCTATTAAGTGATTAAGTACTACATCGTTTTCCTCTATTGCTCCATATAGGTTATTGCTAGTTGTTGGTTGGGGTTCTTCCGGTGTCTTCCATCCGGCTTCTTTGTTTTCGGGTTGCTTTAAAATTGGATTTTCTTCGTTATCACTTTCTAGTTCTTCTCTTGATCTCTTTGTTTGGTTATCGTGGTTCATATAGTTAAAT
>NC_051419.1:11808565-11809112 GCF_015228065.2 Penaeus monodon | reverse complement strand
TTCAGTTTAATGTTTGCTTGCGAGTGAAAAAAAATAACATGAAATATGGAAACTGACAGGTTGTAATTCTTTCAGCTTACCTTCCAACAACACCTTTCCTCTCATGAACCGGCTACCTTGCACATAAAAATTCTTACACTCGTCTATCAAAAGGATTTTATCAATCAGCAGATAAGTTCAGAATGACGATTGCTTTGATTTCATATTTGACTTCGGAGCGTATGATGAAGTTTTTTTCCATATTATTATATTATTAGTTGAATATAATGCATAAACAAGATTAGAATTAACTATTATATGGCCACGAGTAACAGTGTTAGAGAAAGTTTATGTATACAGTAATATTAATTTTGAATTTTCTAGGGAAGTATTCGGACGAGGCGAGGAGTTGTTTACTACATCAGCTGACACGCGAGGTCCACGTGCGCGGGGGTCAGGTGCGCCTAGTAACAACCGTTTTCAAGGATCACTCAGGTTGGATGGCACGAGATTCTCTTGGTTACTTTCCTTGACATTAGAATTGTTTTGTATATCTTATTTTGTCTTC
>NC_051419.1:11807992-11808514 GCF_015228065.2 Penaeus monodon | reverse complement strand
CTTAAAAAAAAAAATAGTGTATAATGCTAGTCGTTGAACAGTCCACAAAACACGTATTAGCTAAACATGAGGAAAGGACCATAAATCGAAGCTCCAATTTAGTTACACGAAATATTTTACCTTTACTCTGTTTGATAATAAGTGATAATAGTAGACTGCTCGAAAGTACTGTATTGTACAAGTGTCATGCAGATGTAGTTTAGAATAAACTTCGATAGTATGTGATCCTTAGGGAATAAGATGTCGAAAGTGACATTAGATATAGATATTAAGCAAAATATGTTTTCACCACTGTTTGCTATTTCTGAAATAATGTAACCTTTACCTTTAACTTCTAGCTCAGATATGACCAGGTGATCTGTTTAGTAAGGAAGGCATCAGGATTAATATGCTGCTCATAATCTAGCTGATATTTTTTCTGTGTACATGGTTAAAAAAATTGTTTAGACGAAAGTTCTTTATATGATATATGGCATGAAAAGAAATTTAAACAAAAAAGCATTTCATTCTTAGTGAAAACTG
>NC_051419.1:11807677-11807944 GCF_015228065.2 Penaeus monodon | reverse complement strand
GATGCCAGAATATTATAAATTTTTTATATAAAACATAATATAAATCTGAAAAAATGGTTAAAGTTTCATTGTCCTTTGAATTCTAACCAACATAAAAATATATGAATGATGAAATCAACATAACTTTCAGAATATAAACAAAGGTCAAGTTCTCTACTCAAGCAATTTAATATCACTATTAAACCACTTCTGGCCTCAATTTGAGTGATATGTTATTCTCAAAGAAAACTATGGGGTATTTATACCATAGCTTTCATAATCATAATC
>NC_051419.1:11807226-11807502 GCF_015228065.2 Penaeus monodon | reverse complement strand
TCTGATTCTGAGTATGAAAGCTATGGTATGAAATACCCCATAGTTTTCTTTGAGAATAACATATCAGCTCAAATTGAGGGCCAGAAGTGGTTTAATAGTGATATTAAATTGCTTGAGTAGAGAACTTGACCTTTGCTTTGATATTCTGAAAGACTGTGATTTCATCATTCATATATTTCCATGCGGTGTAGAACTTCAAAGGCACAAGAACTTTAACCATTTTTCAGATTCATATTATGTTTTTCTATTAAAAGAATTTATAATATTCTGGGCATC
>NC_051419.1:11806040-11807177 GCF_015228065.2 Penaeus monodon | reverse complement strand
CAGTTTTCACTAAGAAATGAAATGCTTCTGTTTGTTTAAATTTCTTTTCATGCCATATATCATATAAAGAACTTTCAGTCTAAACATTTTTTTCAACCATGTACACAGAAAAAAATATCAGCTAGCATTATGAGCAGCATATTAATCCTGATGCCTTCCCTTACTAAACAGATCACCTGGTCATATCTGAAGCTAGAAGTTAAAGGTAAAGGTTACATTATTTCAGAAAATAGCAAAAACAGTGGTGAAAACATATCTGCTTAACTATCTATATCTAATGTCACTTTCGACATCTCTATTCCCTAAGGATCACATACTATCGAAGTTTATTCTAAACTACATCTGCAATGACACTTGTACAATACAGTACTTTAGACGAGATACTATTATGCACTTTATTATCAAACAGAGTAAAGGTAAAATATTTCGTGTAACTAAATTGGAGCTTCGATTTATGGTCCTTTCCTCATGTTAGGCCTAATACCGTGTTTGTGGACTGTTCAACGACCTGAGCATTATATACCTATTTTTTTTTTTAAGTTCTCTTCTTATTCATATTCATTTGTCATGTTTCGTTACTATTCAACTGTTATGAAGACAAATAAGATATACAAAACAATTCTAATGTCAAGGAAAGTAACCAAGAGAATCTCGTGCCATCCAACCTGAGTGATCCTTGAAACGGTTGTTACTAGGCGCACCTGACCCCCGCGCACGTGGACCTCGCGTGTCAGCTGATGTAGTAAACAACTCGCCTCGTCCGAATACTTCCCTAGAAAATTCAAAATTAATATTACTGTATACATAAACTTTCTCTAACACTGTTACTCGTGGCCATATAATAGTTAATTCTAATCTTGTTTATGCATTATATTCAACTAATAATATAATAATATGGGAAAAAACTTCATCACACGCTCCGAAGTCAAATATGAAATCAAAGCAATCGTCATTCATGAACTTATCTGCTGATTGATAAAATCCTTTTGATAGACGAGTGTAAGAATTTTTTATGTGCAAGGTAGCCGGTTCATGAGAGGAAAGGTGTTGTTGGAAGGTAAGCTGAAAGAATTACAACCTGTCAGTTTCCATATTTCATGTTATTTTTTTTCACTCGCAAGCAAACATTAAACTGAA
>NC_051419.1:11805392-11805978 GCF_015228065.2 Penaeus monodon | reverse complement strand
ATTTAACTATATGAACCACGATAACCAAACAAAGAGATCAAGAGAAGAACTAGAAAGTGATAACGAAGAAAATCCAATTTTAAAGCAACCCGAAAACAAAGAAGCCGGATGGAAGACACCGGAAGAACCCCAACCAACAACTAGCAATAACCTATATGGAGCAATAGAGGAAAACGATGTAGTACTTAATCACTTAATAGATGGATCTGCAAATTCAAATTTCAATAAGCCACTAAAATTAACCAAAGCTCTGAACAAATCGGAATTCCACAAATATATAATTGAAGATTTTCTGAGCTGGCAAAGCCCTCAGATTTGAGATCAATGATTCCTCAAAAATGAGACTGCCAAAAGAATAAAAAAAAGAAACTCATTGACTGGCAAATACCTTCTAAACAACCAACACC
Source organism: Penaeus monodon (assembly GCF_015228065.2). Lineage (NCBI taxonomy): Eukaryota > Metazoa > Arthropoda > Malacostraca > Decapoda > Penaeidae > Penaeus > Penaeus monodon. Next base: position 11,805,571 of record NC_051419.1, on the reverse strand, counting down.
CAACAAATACCTAAACTATTCCTATGGAACAATATACCCAGTTGAACCAGACATAAGTATAGAAAACATCAAAGAAAAATTAAGAATATTAGGAAATTAATCAAATGATATAATAGATATCATAAGATTAAAGAAACAAAATAATGACAAAACAGATGAAGAAAAGTGGATACCCACCA
>NC_051419.1:11804024-11804106 GCF_015228065.2 Penaeus monodon | reverse complement strand
TGATATACACACTGAGGAACACTGCATCTCTAGAAGTGATCAGTGAAAATGAACAAAAGTAAAAGTTCACTTTCCATTAAGT
>NC_051419.1:11803111-11803602 GCF_015228065.2 Penaeus monodon | reverse complement strand
CTGATTTTCAAAACATTGGAAATATCAATTGTTGGTATAAGACAATTTGAATGTACAAATATTTTCTATGAATTCATTAAAAGAAAAAAGAAAGGAAAATGTAATTGGAAAAAAATATATATACACTGCATCAAAGTAAGTGATTAGTCCAACTGACTACTTGACATCAGAGGGTTAAGAATGAAAATATTGTACTAGATATCGATATTGCATATGGAAAAGAGGAAGTAAAATCACTATTACTTGTATGATGTGTATTTAGGTGTTTATTTCATATACATAAGTGTTTCATATCCTTATTTTTTATTGTCTTGCAGATACACTTGTACTTGATGACTCCCAGATAACAGAAGTAATGAAGAAGGTTTACAAAGAACATAACTACATCCTGTGTCCACACACAGCAACTGCAGCAGCATACCATTACATAAGGTTACCACTCATTAAAACTACTCATTTGGTATTTTGCTTTATAATGACTCACTTGGCAC
>NC_051419.1:11798823-11802273 GCF_015228065.2 Penaeus monodon | reverse complement strand
TAAAGTGACACTACCATATCTCAATCTTATTTGAGCAGCAAGGAAGAGAATCCATGTGGCTATATTGCAACAGCATCACCAGCCAAGTTCCCAGAGGCAGTAGAGAAAGCAGGGGCACAGCCTGTTACAGAGGGTATCGGCCACCTTGAAGACCTTCCAACAAAATTTATGTGGATGAAGAAGGGAGAAGATTGGTACTCCATTCTTCGCAATAGGATAGAAGTAATCTCTTCCAAGAAGGTGTAAAGAAGGAAAGGAAGATGTATGTTCATGATAATGTTTTTTTTTCTTGTTGATTATTCAGGGAATGTGCATTAATGTAGTGAAAATGATAAAAGTGTGGTTTTTAATAAATGTTTAGCTTTGGTTAAAAGTTAGGCAGCATGTCACCTATATTTTGCATTTGTTAAATGTTCTTTTGTTTTCTTGAGATGAATGTGTATTCTTTTACATTTACTGAATTAGAAAGTTTGAATTTTAATATTCTGGTGTCCTTAAGTATTTTGAGGGCATGTTGTTGGTAATTTTCCAAAGGTGTTCCTAGAATATGTGCCTAATTAGCACTTCTTGAGTACTCATTTTGTTCTTGAAATAGGTCCAAACTGTTTGAATATGGTAATTTTATTAAGAACTTACATAACAGTGTAATAGTAAGATATACCACATTTAAAAATACATAATACTATTTGGAATATCTAAGAGGAAGGATGAACACACCAGATATTTAACTGGACATTCTTTATAACAGAAGGAAGCCTGCTATTTTTGTCCCACCCATACTGAAATGGTCTTTCTGGTGCACAGCAAATATAGTAGCATTTCTTCCAAGTTCCTAGATGGACCCTGGGATTGATGTGTTAATGCTTAAGAGACAAAGCAGTCTCAACAGTATTTCTTGTACTAACCAACAGTAAATGCTTGTTGGTTAGTATTGTGCACAAATCATGGTATGGTATGCTAAGCTATAACTTAAGGTATAGCTTTATACAAGTCTTCTTACTTTCAGTCAGAAAACCTGATGACTCAGTGTTTTTTGATTATGAATATTGTGATATTTTCTTTGGCAGCTTGCCACAAAATGCCAAAGAGGCTGTTACACTCTTTTGTTAAACTTCTCGAAAGTATATGTATTGCTGTAAATTTGAGTGATTTTTTTCTTTATTGACACTATCCCTTGTTTGATAATTGTTGGTAAGTGACTTTATATTTCATATTTCTATTTCTGCAAACCTTTTTTCTGTTTGCAGAACACACCTTTGTTTCCTATTTGTTTAGTCAACTACAAGATATATAATATATTGCCCAAAGATCCATTATTACTCCCTTATTATTTGTATTTTTCAAAGCACCCAATATACACTACAGTCAGACTCTCCTCCCTCTTCCCTCCATGCAACATTGTCTTTAAATTGAAGGTAAGAAATGAAATCATAACAGTTTTTTTCTTTCTTTTGTCAATGCACTATGAAAATTTTATAATTCATATAACCAAGGTTTTGTATTAACAACAGATTTGTGTATGTAAGAATATTGCAGGATCCTTCTTTTGCATATTCTAATGTTTGCAACAGATTCCTCTTTGCTGCATGCCATAAATTTTATCATAGAATAACGAAATATCATGAAAGTGATATTCCAAATTTCTTAAGAAGGTATGCAATAGTTACAAAGTTTCTAAATTAATGCAGATCATCTTGGTGTACAGTACAGTAATGGAATATAGTTTTTTTAAAGAGCAGTTGTTAGAACCATATATGCTAAAATATGTTTTCAGATATTTTTTTATGAACACACTCATTTTCCCAGGATGAGCATGTTTTACTGAAATAAATTACATTACACAAAATTATTTCTTTTCTCTCAGTCCCTTTCGAAGTCTTTTTAATCAAATTTTAAGTTGCCCTTCAGTCATTTTTAACACCTCTGTGTCAGTTTCATTGAACTGGGAATTTTCCTGGCAATGCAGAGTGTCATTGAGTGAAGCAAGTATTATCCTACATCCAACAAGTTGCTTTTTCTTTGCCAGGACACATGACATAATCATCTCAATATCAGATGGACAATACTTCTATAATGATGGCTTATATGTAAGATATGGATAAGTATCATAGAGTTGTGAGTATAAGTTGGGAGAGAATACAGCAATTATACCCAGTCAGGACAGTAACTACACATAAATAACGCTATTGCTTCTCAGCAGAGACATAATGAATCTAACTTGATACCACACAGTTCCAGAAGGATAGTACTTTATAATGATTCATTGTTAATAAAATTGGTGTAGTAGTTAGGAGTATAACTTGGTAAAAATACAATGATGAAGCCTAGTCATTGGTTGCCTTGTATGTAGTAACCCTGGTACAGAGTGGATATTTATTTTTTATATGTAAAATATGAGTTCTTAAAGGGATAGTATATACAATAACATATAGCTCACCTCCTTAAAGCAATCGGTTTGCCAGCCATAGCTGAGAAGGCATTAAAGCCTGTATTCTATTCTATAGATTCAGTGCTGGTCTCTAAGCCACTTCTGGGGTCCAGCCTCCCATTCTGGTTAAATTACAATTATACTCTTCACACTGACAGTGGCTTCAAAATAGTTTCTAATGGCATTATGCCTGCAAAAAATAACAGGATCTGGGTTAAGAACTCTTGTGGCCTGGTCCATAAGATACTGCACCTGTGTCTGACCAAGAAGGTGATAAGCCCTAATGAACCTGGTTCCACAGTCAGATATGGCTAATCTAACCCCAGCTTAACAAAAATGGTCAAATCTGTCATAAGACCTTTAGGCATAGGTCAGTAGCTGCAGGAGGAGGTGATGGCTTGCACCAAGAACCATCCCCAGTGCAACCACAAGGTATGAATCATTTTAATTATTTTGGATGGGCTCAAAAGGCGCTTGGTTGATCCTCCATATGATCTGAGACTCAGAGCTGCTGTGTATTATAATGCACCAGATACCATTTGTTGCACTAATCTTTCTGAAATACGGATCACCAACAAATGTTAGACAGATGAAAAAAATATTGATTGTTTTAGAGGCTGAAGCACATATAGGCATACTAGCCTCTTTGTTAAAAATTGAGTTATGATGATCTAATGAGACAACTCAAATATCTGAAAGAGGCAGTGTAAGCTGCAAGGAGCTAAAGAAGCTGAACCAGTCTAGATGGATGTCTGATATAAGCTGGTGAAGCTCACCTGTATAAATGTGGCTAAATTGAACTCAACCAATACAAGAAGAATGACAACTATCTTTAACTTCTTAGTGAACTTGTGCTTTATTTTCAAGCATATTCAGGCGAGGACAAAAAACAAGCTACCATTATCAAAATATAGGTTTTGATCTGTAGGTCCCAAAAATAACTTTTTTGTGTGCATGCACAGTTTGAGTATTCATTAAACATAACTATACTAAATATTTATGAAATGTTTGATGCAATAGGT
>NC_051419.1:11795139-11795337 GCF_015228065.2 Penaeus monodon | reverse complement strand
TTTTGCTATAAATTGAAACCTGGATTTCCTGCCCCCCCCGGAGTTAGGGGTTGTGGCCTGAAAAACCTACTTGCCCCCTTAGCATACCCAATGTTTTGACTGGGGGCATGATAAACCCCATCCCAAACATGAGACAAACATTTTATGAAAAAAAACGTGTCCCAAAACTTTAGCCCGGGTTTCTGTATAAAGGGGGGC
>NC_051419.1:11794480-11795101 GCF_015228065.2 Penaeus monodon | reverse complement strand
CCCTTTTAAAAAGAAATTTGGTTTTCATACAAACTAAGCGAAAGGGACCATGGCTGGATTTTCATAAAAAAAGATACTTAATAGCCCCCCCCTCCCCGGACTACATTGCGACTGTCTCAGGGGGTTTGGGGTATGAAACCTGACTTGGGGAATATTTCTTTTTATGTTTTCTTCCAGTTAAATCTTTTTTTTTTGGGACTTCCCCGGGCCTTGACGTTTTAAAAGAATTCCAAATATTTTTTAGGTCAAAAATCCGCGTAATAACCGTATTTCTAATATGTTTAATTTTGTAACTTTGGGTAAAAAAATCCCCTTCGTTCTTTTTTTATGGGCAAATCATTAATGATTTCGTTTTAAGTCTGTTCTAGCAACTTTTTCTTTCATTGATTTTTAATGAGAAAGGGCTGCCCGCTTCCCCATGTCAACAAAAGGCCCTTTAAACCTTTTTCACTGATTACACCCTTAGTCATTTAAGGAAAAAGGAATCCTGAACAAACGAAAATTTTCTATAAAACCAAAAAAATTGTTTTGTCATTTCAGTCGACTATTCAGACGCCGGCCCCTAAATAGTTAAAAAAGGAAAAGGCAACAATTTTTGCATTTTTCCTTGAAGCGGGCGCG
>NC_051419.1:11793621-11794248 GCF_015228065.2 Penaeus monodon | reverse complement strand
CCCACCCCACCCCTTGCGGGGCTCGGCCGCATTTCCGGCAAAACCCATCAAAAGGTGATTATTAAATTTTATTTTCTAAAAAAGGGGTTTTTTGGGATAAGTTTTAAAAAAAAATTTTTTTTTCCGTATTTTTTTTCTCTTTTTCACATTTAAAATTTTGGGTAAGGAATTGCGAAATTTAGATCGATTTTTCAATTTAAATTAAAAATTTGACTCTTTTTTTAGTCAAACATCCCCCTCTTCTTAGGGAAATGGACACCAACTCTTTAAATTTAAAAAGGGCCCACTTATTACCATTCTATTTACGTAACACACTGTAATATCAAAAAACTGACAAACCTATTTATTGAAGATGAAAGACAGAAGTTCCCTCGTTCGGGGGTTTTAACCAGGGGGTTAGTTGGGGGAGGGGCAATTGCCCCCCTTTAAGGGCTCCCCCCCCCCCCTTTGATCCCAAAATTTTGACTGTGATTCGCATCTTTTTTAATTTACAAATTCCCTGTTTGTGATTATTCCCTTAAAAAGTGTGAGTTACAAGTCCCGTGAAAGGGTTTGCCCAAAGTGAAAAATTTTTTTCTCTGATCTGCGTCGCCCCCCAGGATGGCAAAATGGCTTTAAAAGGAACCC
>NC_051419.1:11793271-11793520 GCF_015228065.2 Penaeus monodon | reverse complement strand
ACAAAGTAGATGCACACTGGAATTTTCCTCCAAGTAGTTCTCATGCAAAATTCTCCCCCCATCCCCCACGCTACCACACCTCATGGGGATCTGTACATGAGAGGATATTTCAGGTAGAGACTTGTGTCTCTTACTAGCATAAAGGGAAGGGAGTCGATAGTGGGAGACCCCTGGCCACGGATGCCCTTAGTTGATAGACCACATTCTCAACCCCCGCCTCAGTCGTGTATGAAATAAACGTGCATGAAC
>NC_051419.1:11792166-11792928 GCF_015228065.2 Penaeus monodon | reverse complement strand
GTGTGTGTGTGTATGTACAAGGTTCAGCATAAGTAACGCCCTTTTTAAAATTTATACATATCTTTTCGTTATTATTTCAAGTGTAGAAAAGTCCACTGAACTACGAGAATCACTGCTGAGTACTTCTCAAAAAATCCAGGAGACGTCTTACTTCAGTTAGGTAACAGTGATAGGAGCGTTCGCAGAATGTTGAAGGAGCCACGTGTGCTTCAAAGTTTGCATGATGGAGATCAAGATACAGGATTAGAGTTTTCTGATTTTTTTTTACTAAAGTTAATGAAGCTGTGACCTTTCTTAAGATATGGTAATCAGACGAAGCAACCTTTAAGTTAAATGGACATGTCAATCGCTATAATTGTGCGTATTGGAGCAATATTAATCCTCATGTTATTCTGGGAAAGGATGTTAACTTTAAAATGGGTTTCAGTTGGACCGCCATTTCTCCATGGGATAAACGGGGCGATATTCTTGATAATACGTTAATCAAGGTAATCATTTGCATTGCGCAAACGGAATTTGGCCCAAAAGTTGAAAATCAAAATAAAATTTACTTTCAATGGGATTATGGTTAAAAAGTTCCGGAAAAGGTTTAAATCATAATTTTCAGTAGAGATGGATAGGACGGCGAGGACCAGTTGAGTGGCAATCACGATCATTAGACCTAATACACCCGGGCCTTTTGTGGGGTATTGAAAGATCAGGTTTACAGCCGCAAACCCAAAACAATCCTGAATTAATAGTAATTTTAGGGTAAATTCCTAA
>NC_051419.1:11789545-11789661 GCF_015228065.2 Penaeus monodon | reverse complement strand
CAAACAGCCGTCCCAATACGCCCGACAGTTTACGTCGCGGAACTCTGTCCTAAGTCTAAGTAAAGTCGATAAAACAAACATGGAGGAGAAATTTATTTCGCCTGGCTACATCTATC
>NC_051419.1:11788931-11789009 GCF_015228065.2 Penaeus monodon | reverse complement strand
GGACTCAGCACCCTGCATCACAAAATTATAGAGACTGATTCAGTCCTGTGATTACAGTAGAGTTCGAGAATTCCACAC
>NC_051419.1:11788014-11788878 GCF_015228065.2 Penaeus monodon | reverse complement strand
ATACCGCAAACGTTGCCACAGACCAATATTAAAAGCCACATACACACAGGATGCGGCATAAGTAACGCCTTTTTTTACTGAACAAAAAAATGATTGCAGTAGATTGAGAAATGAAAATAATGCATTAAAGTTGTCTAAAAATAAAAATTAACGATCAAAAAGCTATCCATCTTGTTCAATACAATGATTTATTATTAATTGATATGCTCAAAATGTTCCCCTTCGCGTTCAATACAATGCAACACTTTTGCAAACATGTGACGCATTTTCATGGTAATTATAGAGAATTTATCTGAAATTACTAGATTTAATTCAGGGATTGTTTTCGGTTTGCGGCTGTAAACCTGATCTTTCAATACACCCCACAAAAAGGTCCGGTGGTATTAGGTCTAATGATCGTGATTGCCACTCAACTGGTCCTCGCCGTCCTATCCATCTCTACTGAAAATTATGATTTAACCATTCCGGAACTCTTAACCCATAATCCCATTGAAAGTAAATATTATTTTGATTTTCAACTCTTGACCAGAATTCCGTTTGCAGCATATGCAAATAATTACCTTGTTTAACAGTATTATCAAAGAATATCGGCCCCGATTATCCCATGGAAGAAAAGGCGGTCCAAACTGTAACCCATGTTAAGTTAACATCCTTTCCCAGAATAACATGAGGATTAATATTGCTCCAATACGCACAATTATAGCGATTGACATGTCCATTTAACTTAAAGGTTGCTTCGTCTGGAATTTTTTGAGGAGTACTCAGCAGTGATTCTCGTAGTTCAGTGGACTTTTCTACACTTGAAATAATAACGAAAAGATATGTATAAAATTTAAAAAGGTCGTTACTTATGCTGAACCTTGT
>NC_051419.1:11787107-11787812 GCF_015228065.2 Penaeus monodon | reverse complement strand
GTTCATGCACGTTTATTTCATACACGACTGAGGCGGGGGTTGAGAATGTGGTCTATCAACTAAGGGCATCCGTGGCCAGGGGTCTCCCACTATCGACTCCCTTCCCTTTATGCTAGTAAGAGACACAAGTCTCTACCTGAAATATCCTCTCATGTACAGATCCCCATGAGGTGTGGTAGCGTGGGGGATGGGGGGAGAATTTTGCATGAGAACTACTTGGAGGCAAGTTCCAGTGTGCATCTACTTTGTTTATTTAAAGTAATCATTAAAAGAAAACACATATGAAATACCTTAAGGGGGCAATTGTCTCCCCCAACTAACGCCCCTGGTTAAAAGCCCTGAACGAGTGGAACTTCTGTCTTTCATCTTCAATGATAGGATTGCCAGTTCTTTGATATTACAGTGTGTTTACGTTATATATGAATGGTAATAAGTGGTTTTCCTTTTAGACCAAAGAGTTGTGTGTCCAGTGCTAAGAATGATGGGATGTTTGATCTAAAACAAGAGTCAAATTATATAACTTTAATTGAAAATATCGATCTGAATCGCAATTCCTTATCAAATATATTAATGTGAAAAAGAGAAATAAACATACAGAATAAAACAATCTTGTTTTAAAACTATGCAATTACAATATTTTAGAAAATACAATTAATCATCACCGTTTGATAGGTTTGCCGGCACTGCGGCCGAGCGCGAAAGTGA
>NC_051419.1:11786175-11786968 GCF_015228065.2 Penaeus monodon | reverse complement strand
CGCGCCCGCTTCGAAGGTAAATGCAAAATTTGTTGCCTCTTCATGTTTTACTAGTTACTGGCCTGCGTCTGAATAGTCGACTGAAATGACAAAACAATATTTTTCTCGCTTTATAGCACAATTTCGTTTGTCTCAGGATTGCCTTCTCCTCAAATGTACTAAGTGTGTCATCAGTGTAAAAGGTTAAGTCCTTTGTCTGACATAAGGGAAGCTGGCAGACCTCTCATTAAAAATCAATGAAAGTAAAGTTGCTAGAACAGACTTCAACGAAATCATTAATGATTTGCCCATAAGAAAGCACGAAGGGGATTTTTTTATCAAATGTTACTGAAATTAACATATTAGTAATACTGTTATTACGCGTAGATGTTGACCTGAAAACTAGTGGAATTCATTTCCAACGTCAAGGACCAGGAAGTACAAACAAAAAGATTTTAACTGGGAAGAAAACATATAAGTAATATTGCCCAGTCAGGCTTCATAGCCCAACCTCCTGAGACAGTCGCAATCGTAGTCCTGGAGGTGTGGCTTATTAAGTATCTGTTTTTATGAAAATCCAGCCATGGTCCATATGCTTGTTTCGTTAGAACCATATTTCTTAAAGGAAAAAAAAACATTGAAGATTCTTAAAAAAAAATGCCCTTTCACTACAGAACCAGTGGCTAAAGTTATGTACACGTTTTTTTTCATAAAATGTTTGTCTCATGTTTGGCATGGTGTTGATCATGTCACCAGTCAATCATTTGGGCTAATGCTAAGGGGGCATGTATTGTTGTCAGGTCCACAACCCATA
>NC_051419.1:11782535-11785973 GCF_015228065.2 Penaeus monodon | reverse complement strand
ACCTATTGCATCAAACATTTCATAAATATTTAGTATAGTTATGTTTAATGAATACTCAAACTCTGTATGCACACAAAAAGTTATTTTTGGGACCTACAGATCAAAACCTATATTTGATAATGGTAGCTTGTTTTTTGTCCTCGCCTGAATATGCTTGAAAATAAAGCACAAGTTCACTAAGAAGTTAAAGATAGTTGTCATTCTTCTTGCATTGGTTGAGTTCAATTTAGCCACATTTATACAGGTGAGCTTCACCAGCTTATATCAGACATCCATCTAGACTGGTTCAGCTTCTTTAGCTCCTTGCAGCTTACACTGCCTCTTTCAGATATTTGAGTTGTCTCATTAGATCATAATAACTCAATTTTAACAGAGGCTAGTATGCCTATATGTGCTTCAGCCTCTAAAACACTCAATATTTTTTTCATCTGTCTAACATTTGTTGGTGATCCGTATTTCAGAAAGATTAGTGCAACAAATGGTATCTGGTGCATTATAATACACAGCAGCTCTGAGTCTCAGATCATATGGAGGATCAACCAAGCGCCTTTTGAGCCCACCCAAAATAATTAAAATGATTCATACCTTGTGGTTGCACTGGGGATGGTTCTTGGTGCAAGCCATCACCTCCTCCTGCAGCTACTGACCTATGCCTAAAGGTCTTATGACAGATTTGACCATTTTTGTTAAGCTGGGGTTAGATTAGCCATATCTGACTATGGAACCAGGTTCATTAGGGCTTATCACCTTCTTGGTCAGACACAGGTGCAGTATCTTATGGACCAGGCCACAAGAGTTCTTAACCCAGATCCTGTTATTTTTTGCAGGCATAATGCCATTAGAACTATTTTGAAGCCACTGTCAGTGTGAAGAGTATAATTGTAATTTAACCAGAATGGGAGGCTGGACCCAGAAGTGGCTTAGAGACCAGCACTGAATCTATAGAATAGAATACAGGCTTTAATGCCTTCTCAGCTATGGCTGGCAACCCGATTTGCTTTAAGGAGGTGAGCTATATGTTATTGTATATACTATCCCTTTAAGAACTTCATATTTTACATATAAAAAATAAATTCCACTCTGTACCAGGGTTACTACATACAAGGCAACCAATGACTAGGCTTCATCATTGTATTTTTACCCAAGTTATACTCCTAACTACTACACCAATTTTATTAACAATGAATCATTATAAAGTACTATCCTTCTGGAACTGTGTGGTATCAAGTTAGATTCATTATGTCTCTGCTGAGAAGCAATAGTGTTTATTTATGTGTAGTTACTGTCCTGACTGGGTATAATTGCTGTATTCTCTCCAACTTATACTCACAACTCTATGCTACTTATCCATATCTTACATATAAGCCATCATTATAGAAGTTATTGTCCATCTGATATTGAGATGATTATGTCATGTGTCCTGGCAAAGAAAAAGCAAACTTGTTGGATGTAGGATAATACTTGCTTCACTCAATGACACTCTGCATTGCCAGGAAAATTCCCAGTTCAATGAAACTGACACAGAGGTGTTAAAAATGACTGAAGGGCAACTTAAAATTTGATTAAAAAGACTTCGAAAGGGACTGAGAGAAAAGAATAATTTTGTGTAATGTAATTTATTTCAGTAAAACATGCTCATCCTGGGAAAATGAGTGTGTTCATAAAAAAATATCTGAAAACATATTTTAGCATATATGGTTCTAACAACTGCTCTTTAAAAACTATTATTCCATTACTGTACTGTACACCAAGATGATCTGCATTAATTTAGAAACTTTGTAACTATTGCATACCTTCTTAAGAAATTTGGAATATCACTTTCATGATATTTCGTTATTCTATGATAAAATTTATGGCATGCAGCAAGAGGAATCTGTTGCAAACATTAGAATATGCAAAAGAAGGATCCTGCAATATTCTTATATACACAAATCTGTTGTTAATACAAAACCTTGGTTATATGAATTATAAAATTTTCATAGTGCATTGACAAAAGAAAGAAAAAAACTGTTATGATTTCATTTCTTACCTTCAATTTAAAGACAATGTTGCATGGAGGGAAGGGAGGAGAGTCTGACTGTAGTGTATATTGGGTGCTTTGAAATACAAATAATAAGGGAGTAATAATGGATCTTTGGGCAATATATTATATATCTTGTAGTTGACTAAACAAATAGGAAACAAAGGTGTGTTCTGCAAACAGAAGAAAGGTTTGCAGAAATAGAAATATGAAATATAAAGTCACTTACCAACAATTATCAAACAAGGGATAGTGTCAATAAGAAAAAAATCACTCAAATTTACAGCAATACATATACTTTCGAGAAGTTTAACAAAAGAGTGTAACAGCCTCTTTGGCATTTTGTGGCAAGCTGCCAAAGAAAATATCACAATATTCATAATCATAAAACACTGAGTCAACAGGTTTTCTGACTGAAAGTAACAAGACTTGTATAAAGCTATACCTTAAGTTATAGCTTAGCATACCATAACATGATTTGTGCACAATACTAACCAACAAGCATTTACTGTTGGTTAGTACAAGAAATACTGTTGAGACTGCTTTGTCTCTTAAGCATTAACACATCAATCCCAGGGTCCATCTAGGAACTTGGAAGAAATGCTACTATATTTGCTGTGCACCAGAAAGACCATTTCAGTATGGGTGGGACAAAAATAGCAGGCTTCCTTCTGTTATAAAGAATGTCCAGTTAAATATCTGGTGTGTCCATCCTTCCTCTTAGATATTCCAAATAGTATTATGTATTTTTAAATGTAGTATATCTTACTATTACACTGTTATGTAAGTTCTTAATAAAATTACCATATTCAAACAGTTGGACCTATTTCAAGAACAAAATGAGTACTCAAGAAGTGCTAATTAGGCACATATTCTAGGAACACCTTTGGAAAATTACCAACAACATGCCCTCAAAATACTTAAGGACACCAGAATATTAAAATTCAAACTTTCTAATTCAGTAAATGTAAAAGAATACACATTCATCTCAAGAAAACAAAAGAAAACATTTAACAAATGCAAAATATAGGTGACATGCTGCCTAACTTTTAACCACAGCTAAAATTTTATTAAAAACCACACTTTTATCCTTTTCACTACATTAATGCACATTCCCTGAATAATCAACAAGAAAAAAAAAACATTATCATGAACATACATCTTCCTTTCCTTCTTTACACCTTCTTGGAAGAGATTACTTATATCCTATTGCGAAGAATGGAGTACCAATCTTCTCCCTTCTTCATCCACGTAAATTTTGTTGGAAGGTCTTCAAGGTGGCCGATACCCTCTGTAACAGGCTGTGCCCCTGCTTTCTCTACTGCCTCTGGGAACTTGGCTGGTGATGCTGTTGCAATATAGCCACATGGATTCTCTTCCTTGCTGCTCAAATAAGATTGAGATATGGTAGTGTCACT
>NC_051419.1:11781204-11781765 GCF_015228065.2 Penaeus monodon | reverse complement strand
AAGACTAATAATATAATTTTCTTGAATATAATTAGAAGAGATAAAGTATATGTAATGATAAAATAATCTGAAAACAATAATGCCAAGTGAGTCATTATAAAGCAAAATACCAAATGAGTAGTTTTAATGAGTGGTAACCTTATGTAATGGTATGCTGCTGCAGTTGCTGTGTGTGGACACAGGATGTAGTTATGTTCTTTGTAAACCTTCTTCATTACTTCTGTTATCTGGGAGTCATCAAGTACAAGTGTATCTGCAAGACAATAAAAAATAAGGATATGAACACTTATGTATATGAATAAACACCTAAATACACATCATACAAGTAATAGTGATTTACTTCCTCTTTTCCATATGCAATATCGATATCTAGTACAATATTTTCATTCTTAACCCTCTGATGTCAAGTAGTCAGTTGGACTAATTCACTTACTTTGATGCAGTGTATATATATATTTTTTTCCAATTACATTTTCCTTTCTTTTAATGAATTCATAGAAAATATTTGTACATTCAAATTGTCTTACACCAACAATTGATATTTCAATGTTTTGAAATCAG
>NC_051419.1:11779660-11780816 GCF_015228065.2 Penaeus monodon | reverse complement strand
TTAATTAACCATTACCATAGAAAAAAATGTAAATTGCAGTCTTTAAAACTGTAGTATGAATAATTTAAAGGGAACATGCAAAGATTGTATTGAAATAATTTAAATTAAAATGATTAGAAAATAGTGGTGAAGTTGAATAGGTCAGTCATCTTAGAATTATAACAGTAATGCTTTAACGCGAGTGGTCACATGCAAATGAATTCTGACGTTTTTTTTATTTATGATAAAATATTGATGACGGAAAGGCAATTACTATAGTATTATGATCCCTTGAGTTAAATATTACAGGGAGAATTTTTTTTTTGAAAGATTGCTGGAAGTTATATTTCAATTCATGAAAATTGGAAAGGTTTTGAGGGTGTGATATCGCTAAGGTTAATTAAAAGTTATTGTAAAATATTTAAGTGTTGATTAATGCGAATACTAATCCAATAAGAATAATGGCAATGATCTTAAATTTCCCTTCATTGGAAAGGTCCAATGTGACTGGATAAGAATTCCCGTGAATAGACCCAAGCGATATCTAAACACGTCGTTGATTGGCTGATTTGTTTACCTGTCCGCGCTCTTTTGTAAAGTTTGTTGGGATTCGTTAGTTTCAGTTTACTACTTGTTTGTGAGAGTGAAGACGCTGCGAAGTATATTCCTCAATAAATTGTATACATATCTGTTGCTGCACTTGAGGAATAACATTGAAAATCCGTGTGGAATCTTTTAGAGATTGTACTGACAAGGAAGAAGGAACACAATCGTAGTGACAATGACAGTTTTGGGTAAGATTTTGATTTACTCAAATAGCCTCGACTGGCGGACCCATATTCTTTCATGTTAAACCGCAAATATTCCCAAAATGCATGCACGCTTTTGGGTTGGAAAAATGTATATAGTATATAGTCTGTCTCTCAAACAGCTTTAACAGTGGAATTTCATGTCATGTTATCTAAAAATACTGATGAAATTCACTTGCTAACTGATATTAACACCTAATGGACAGACTGTAAAATAGTAAATTTAATTGTATTTAAGTGCATACTGACTGATTGAAAAGGATAGGTCCTATGCAACACGTACATCGCGTATGATTTTGGAGAACACACAATTCAAGCAAGAAACATGAGGAAACGGGGCACATTAGACAATTTTCCAGGTAGGACTG
>NC_051419.1:11779489-11779623 GCF_015228065.2 Penaeus monodon | reverse complement strand
ATAGCAATACTTTAAGTGGTATGCGTTGATTTTACTGGCGATGGGAACTGTGGCCTCGTATATCCTAAATATTTTCTCGCCATTCCTCTATAGTTTTCAGTAATTGCGGATTTTTTTTTGTTTACCTTTGTCTT
>NC_051419.1:11778998-11779472 GCF_015228065.2 Penaeus monodon | reverse complement strand
CCTTTCTTTCACTGATATATCACTTTTCTGTTATTCAGTTTATTCATCAATTTATCTATGTACGTATTTCAACTGCTTTACCATATCTTCGATTCGTTATATCAATAGTGACAATGTGCTTTTAATTGTGATCAGAACAAACAAATTGTGATGTAATTATGGTTTTTTAATATTCGTCTGTTTACCATTATTAATTACAAATTTCCGTAAATCCCGTTTGCCCATGCGTTCAGTTCGTTATGGCGTATTCTCTTCACTCACATCGAGAGGTTGGAGGAGAGAGGAGAGAGAAAGGTGAGAGAGGTAGAGAGGAGAGAGGAAAGTGAGATGTAGGGAGGAAAGAGGAGAAAGGTAAGGAGGAGAGAGAAGAGGGAAAGGTGAGAGAGTTAAGGAGGAGAGAGGAGAGAGGTGAGGAGGAGAGAGGAGAGAGAAAGGTGAGAGAGGTAGGGAGGAGAGAGGAAGGTGAGAAAGATA
>NC_051419.1:11778447-11778956 GCF_015228065.2 Penaeus monodon | reverse complement strand
AGAGAAAGGTGAGAGAGGTAGGGAGAAGAGAGGAAGGTGAGAGGCGTAGGGAGGAGAGAGGAGAGAGGTAGGTGAGAGAGGTAGGAGGAGAGAAAAGAGAGGTAGGTGAGAGAGGTAGGGAGGAGAGAGGAGAGCGAAAGGTGAGAGACGTAGGGAGGAGAGAGGGTGGTGAGAGGCGTAGGGAGGAGAGAGGAGAGAGGAAGGTGAGAGAGGTATGGATGAGAGGATTTTATAGACGGTACTTAGTCGAGAAAAGAGTAGGAAGTTGATAGAGGTTCTTTAGGCGAGAGTAGGATCGCACTTTTTTTACGCTCGGGCGTGAGGTCAGTTTTTCAGGGACCGATCCGTATTTTGGTAGATAGTATAGAGTAAAGGTGAGAGAGTGCCTTCCTTTTATATAATATGGGGGGTTTGGTGCAGGCTATACAATGTGGAGTTCCCGGAATGTTTCCCGCGGTGCCCAGATGTTACTCCCTTGTTCGTCCTTTGCTGTTGGATTCTGTTCCGTC
>NC_051419.1:11775622-11776209 GCF_015228065.2 Penaeus monodon | reverse complement strand
AGGGAGGGATGATAATTCTTGTTTTCCTGCCGACTCTCCTCGCCGGTCCCTGAAAGACCGGATAACATTTTAAAAACTTGTTTGGAAATTTATGCTACTTCTCTTAACAGCGCCCTGCCACGGAGGGGGGCGGGGGTAATATGTGGAGATAGAGGGAGGGATGAGAAATAACAAAGGGCGAGGGAGAGAGCGGAGAGGGAAGGATGGAGTTTGTGAGAGAATGAGAGGGAAAGAAGGTGGGCAGGTAGAGTGTAAGAGAGGAGATAGACAGAAACTTTAGTGGATATAGAGAGAGTGTGAGAAGGAGGGGTGTACGAAATACAGTGAAAAGGGAAATGAAAAGTAATGAACAAAAATTCGAATGAAAGAGAGTTTGAAAGTGGGACGCGAGGGAAACAAAGTGTAGCGTGAGGAGGATTCTTGAAGGGAAGGAGATCACGAGTATCGCATAATCTTGAACATTCTTGGTCATTCTTTCGTTGATGTGTTTACAAGCAATGTCATGGATGAAGTCATCGCCGAAAAGGGAGGTTGGTGCGGGTTGTTTGTTGGTTGTTTTCGTTTACCTTCTATTCGGACAGACGTGC
>NC_051419.1:11775376-11775550 GCF_015228065.2 Penaeus monodon | reverse complement strand
GGTGCGTGTGTATGAGAGCCTTTACGCACGATTGTGTCTCGCACTTAGATTTATTCGTTTCGGAAGCTCGTTCTTTAGGCTTAGTGATGTCTAATGTCCCCTGCCATCCGTTTAAGATGATTATAACAAAAAAAAAGAAGAAACAGTGAAGATGCATCGCGTAATAAGACTCGA
>NC_051419.1:11774656-11775247 GCF_015228065.2 Penaeus monodon | reverse complement strand
GTATTAGAGTTGGGACGAGAGAGAGAGTGAGAGGGGGGGGGGTAGTATATATGAGAGTTGATAATGATCATCACAGAATATAGAATATCAATCTCAAGAAATTGTAAGATTAATTCCTGTTTATTCTGAATCGCAAACGCGCACGTCAATTCGAATGATTGTACGCGAAGGCGCCAGCACGAATTGCAAAGGTTCAGAAACATTACTCATCGCCCGGTTAATAATCTCTACGGGCATCAACCCCGATTTGAAACGAAACCAGTTTCGCCACACTTCAGTGCGCTGTCACAAAAGGTCGTGTTGGGGAAGGGCACACCTTTAGTCCTAGAGTTATAGGCTGATTTATTGTTGGAGACACATCAGTCATATAATGCGCGCCGATGAACACACATTGGCAAACACACACTCACTTTAGCACATACATATATATAACAAATCTACACCGAAAAAGACGATCGGGCGCATACATATCTTCCCTTTATATATAGTTTAGGTGCACATTCACACATTCTCCATAAGTTAAAGAAGTGAAAGATAAAGACATAAACCCTGATGGAGATAGGGTTCCATAAATGTGTAATACATAGGTGA
>NC_051419.1:11774238-11774446 GCF_015228065.2 Penaeus monodon | reverse complement strand
GACGGGGAAAATGTTCGTTGGGCGTGAAATCATAGCGTCTCGGCGCGACAGAACGCCGGCGCCGCCGCCTTTGTGTGCGCGCTCGCAGGACGTTTTCGGCGGAGGGCGATTGCCCTTCTTTTGGTGTGTTAACAGCAGCAAAGCCGGCGGCTGGTCTGCCTTTGCAATTAGTCTAATGATGGCAGCGTCGAACTGTTTCTCCTTTATT
>NC_051419.1:11772783-11773696 GCF_015228065.2 Penaeus monodon | reverse complement strand
ATTTCTGTTTATTGCTTCGGAGGGTGGGAAAAGACGCCAGTAACAGTGATTATACTTTGGGGGAAAATACAAGAGTAAAGGAAGAGGTTGGTACTCGAGTTATAGGAAAATGAAAAAAAAGTAAATAACTTCTCTTACCAAAGAGCATTTTCTGCTTCCTGAGTAAAGACCCCCTACTTAGCCAATAGTTGAGGTTAAAGCCGCCCCCCTCCTCTGGCCTGCCCATACACCAGGAAATCATACATTAAGCCTCTCAGCACGAAGAGAAGGTAATCAGTAGTGTAGTGGTTAATGCATAAACGGTAAGCTGCAAGTGATGGTAATAATAGTAGTAGTACTAATGATGGTAATGCAGATTGAATATAGGGTATATACTTATAGGGGTAGATTTAGTTGTAAAACAATTATAATTATTAATATACTGCAGAATAGAAATAGTAATAACAGGTTTAACTGAAAAAAATACTTAAAGTAGGAATAACAAAAGTAGAAATAGCAGTAATAATGGAGTTAGGATTCGTGATGTTAGACGTAACGAGAAAAGTAGTAATGGAATCAGTAATAAGATCAACATGGAGACATTTACTGTAAAATAACAAACAGTAGCACTGTTAATGGTAACAATACCGACATCCTACAGGAAACATGCTAGGAAATTAAGAAATACAAATAACATCAGTAATATTGTAATTAATTGCTTCTGCGAGGACCAAAAGCTCCCTAACAACGTTGTCCTCTAATTTTTACCTTTTCGCTCTGCAATTTTCTTTCTGGCTTTTATTGAAATTTGTGTTTGTGAAGTTTACTGCGAATGCATTTTCCCGGAATATCATTTTCCCCTCGGCCGCTCGAGGGTTTGCGGCCAGATGGTTTACGAGGAAGCCATTGGGAGCCTCTCCAATTAAAAGCTCTT
>NC_051419.1:11772455-11772577 GCF_015228065.2 Penaeus monodon | reverse complement strand
TCGCTCTCGTAGTTTGGGCGTATACATTGATATGCACTGTATAAGAATGAATCTGTAGTATTGTTTCTCGTACAGTCTGTACAGACTGTTTCTCACGGATGAGTGTGTTTGTTTATATAAAG
>NC_051419.1:11772227-11772369 GCF_015228065.2 Penaeus monodon | reverse complement strand
GCTTGCTCACAGTCAGGGGGATGATTATGCCATAACGATATTGCTAGTGCGCACGTTTCAAGGGATTTGTGAGCGGATGTGATTATCTCAATGCACTACGTCCAGTCAGTGTTATTTAGATATTGATAGGCTACAAAGACCC
>NC_051419.1:11771839-11772071 GCF_015228065.2 Penaeus monodon | reverse complement strand
GGGGGGGGGGGGGGGGCAGCGCTTCAATCGCATTGTGTTCCCTGTTAATCACCTAAGGGCGGATGTACTTGTAGGATGCGATGGCCATGAGGGTTTGATTCTGATTCTGATTTTGACATTGCTGGAGAACGTGTCGTGATAGAGGGCAGCGATTACTCTGGTGGAGGCGGCGAGGACTGGGCGCCGGCGACTCGCTCTCCAAGTGGAGAGGCATGTAGCCTTCATGGCATCC
>NC_051419.1:11771236-11771324 GCF_015228065.2 Penaeus monodon | reverse complement strand
GCCGACTTCCGCCTTTATTTTGTGCGAGCGAGGCTGCGTTACAGCGGCGGAACTGGCTGTCTTGTCTGAGTTCCTCTTGTTTGTTTAG
>NC_051419.1:11766563-11767434 GCF_015228065.2 Penaeus monodon | reverse complement strand
TATTTGTACTATTTCACTAAGAATTGTTAGCGTATATGGACTTTCCTCGCTTCTACTTCTATGCTCAGAAACCGAAGAGGACAGACAGAGGGAGACGAAAACAATACTTGCGGTGGATATATATGTAAACTGTGTTGGGAATGACAAACAATGCTTGGGCAGATTGGGGCGATGCGAAAATTCAGAATAAAAACGAAAAGATAAATCCTGCCACTTTTCCCGTGTTTATTTATACACGAAGTCTCTCCAGCACTGACCGACGAAGGAAACCAGTGCAGAGAACGGCGGTCGGCATTGCGCAGTGCATTTGCGGAGAGATATTGCAACAAGAAAAATGAAAATTCATAGAATGAGAGAAATAAAGAAGCGAATTCTTCGAAAAGCTACGCAGAGAATAATCAAAAGCAAATGGTAAAAAGGGCAAGAGCAAAAAATCGTTTGGCGCTGTCACAGGTCGTACACTGCGGCAACAACGGCCGCCATATTTTTTTGATACTCCTGTCCGAGAGCGACAGGAGTATCTGCAGTGTTTGACACGGGGAAGAGCAGATGACACTTTTGATACGAGAACAAAATGATAGAACATTCGCTAATGGATGATGTAGAAGTTAAAAAGAGTGGACGAAAGAAAAATAGGATATGGAGGCAACTAACAGACACAATAAAAAAAATTTAGATTGAAAATCTCTCTCTAATGCTTACGCTTACGCATGTTTATATACTTTGTATATCTACAAGGACTAAGCCTTCAGTACAGATCTAGTCTGTCTCATCTTTCTAAAGATAAATGCAGATTCTTTAAAATATAAAGAAGACCCTTAGGCTTTAGACTGCACGAATTCAGAGGTACGCCGGGCAAGGGAACGCGAGT
>NC_051419.1:11766460-11766537 GCF_015228065.2 Penaeus monodon | reverse complement strand
TAATAGACCACTGACGAAGAAGTTATTGGACGAAATATAATTTTAAAGAACTTGCGACTTTGATGAAAGGGTTGGAT
>NC_051419.1:11765875-11766417 GCF_015228065.2 Penaeus monodon | reverse complement strand
CTGGTTTATGCAAGTGAAACGAAGCGAAAGCATGCATATATTGTGGCTACACGTCCAGTGGACACGGACAGACAGCGAATAGAGTAAATGAATGAACAGAAACGGTGAACCGAAACACAGACAAAGACAAGTACTTTGGGATATAGATGCAAGCAAATGTACTAACATAGGAAGACGGGCAAAGATGGACTAAGCAGGCATAAATCAAAGGCAATAATGGGAGCAGTTGGAAAGTAAATGGGAAACGTAAACCATACTAAGTATCAAACGGGCCCAGTTTGTAATAAAATGGAAACCGCACTACTACAAAAACGCGAGAAAAAACGCACCCGATCTTGAAAGGTTATTGATGAAATAAGCAAACTGCGGTCCGCTACGGGGTTCTGTGCGGCCACGGCCTGCAGAAAACTCGAAAAAAATCAATGAATTTTTTGTTAAAGTCAGTATGCTTGTGCTTGAATCGAGGCTGACTTTTTTAGTGTCATAAAAATCTACTCCCCATTTTCCGATGGTTATACATGTTGTATTATCTTACATTATCT
>NC_051419.1:11765569-11765806 GCF_015228065.2 Penaeus monodon | reverse complement strand
TGAGAGAAGATGCCTCTTAAAACGCTAAGGAAAAGCAAGTACCATCGTAACGCCGGTCTACTCGGCTGACGGTGGCATGACACGTAATCACAGATGATACCCAGTTCAAATGAGCGCTTAATGAGAACAGTAAAGCACGAGGGCACGGTAATGAGTCGCGATCAAGAGACGTCGAGGCGGGTTCAAGCGGCATCGCTGGCAACGGAAGCGGTAACGGCGGCGGCCCTTGGCTTCATT
>NC_051419.1:11765271-11765543 GCF_015228065.2 Penaeus monodon | reverse complement strand
AATGGACGCTGGCCCGAGTGAGCAGCAGAGGCTCGTTTATGCTCTTTGTCTCGCTTGCATATTCATCATCCCATTTCCGGCGGGGAGAATGAGCATGTTACTGCTCCAACAGTGTCTGTCTGTCTGTGTGCACGTGCCTTTTCTCAAGCGCACTTATTTCAGAGTTGGCGTGTACACATTCTTAATTACAAGCATGCATTTGTAGTGCTGTTTTTTGAACAATCTATGCAGACTGTTTCTCCCGGATGAGTGTGTTTATATAGTGTCAACCC
>NC_051419.1:11757049-11758826 GCF_015228065.2 Penaeus monodon | reverse complement strand
TGTGTATGTGCGCGTGCGCGAATTTTTCACTTACAGACATTATTCAGAATGATTTACGGAGGGAAGGCGGAGGTTCTCAACATTTTAACGGTTTGTAACTGTCGTCGACGGCGCGCGTCATTTTAAATTCAAAGGGCCACACGTGCGTCCCTGAACCGTGACGTCACTCTCCTGAAGCGGAAACTGCTGGCACTCCATGGCCGCCGAAAGAGAGCAGGAGGGAAACGAGGAAAGTGAATTTCATCGGGGATATTTCGAGAGGACTTTATGAGGGTAGAGGAGTGGTGGTTGGATTCAGCGGAAGTTCACTAGTGGAATATAACGAATAAATTAGTTGATATGTGGCATTTGAAAGATAGGTGCGGGATGAGATGGGATTGAGTATGGAATTAATAGATGTAGATAATTTTCATATACCAGTATAGGTTACACAAAGACGCTTAAATATTAAATGGAGATGTTGAAACAGCTGATAAACATTTGTGGAATACAAATGGAAATACTCAAAAGCGTAGTGAATTCAGCTTTCCGAATTCCAATGTTTATTCATCTCTTACGCTTTGGGAGCTCGCGAATTATAGAAGAAATAAGGAATGGAAATGTGTCAGTTGAATGTTCTTTCATTTTCCCTTATTCTTTTTTCTAGCGTAAAATATTTTTGGTTAGAAAGTAGCTTAAGCTTTTATTGTCGATGAAAAAAGTCAATATCCCCTCTCCATCCTCCCTCCCCCTATTTTTATTCGCTTGAGTTGCCAAATCCTGTTTTCTGCTTCCTGATTTTGATATTTGTGAAAAGAAAAGTGTCATATTTTGGTAGACGTGGATTTTTAAAAATCTTTTTGGATGCATGCTTGGTAAACAGATTCACTAGTCTTTTTGTTTTAGCAATATCAGGATTTTTATATGTTTTATTATACTATTATGGTGCTATCATGTCTGATTATATAAAGTAAAGTATATTTTTGTGTCTGAAACTATCGGATTTGAAATCCCGCTACCAAAGGTGATCTACGTGAATTTGTTTAGCAAATTAGTTAATCAAATACAAGTGCTGTAATTGTGTTACTTATTTTACGCAGTGAGTGTACGCATGATTTAAGGCCGGTGTCTACAAATATCTTTTAGGCTAAAAGGATCGCAAAATCGTCCTTGATATCTATTTTCATGACGTTTTAGGTTCAGCATAATCTTAAATCTTTTTAGATTAACCGGTGTTCTAGTTTTGAAAACAATATAAAAATAAAGCAAACAAAATGTGGACTAGAATTTTCCGACCTTTGTACATTATGACCCACTTCTTAAACCTTCGACGCAGTTGCGGCCCTCGAACACCATGTGAACACTCACGAACATTTGACAGATTGGCATATAGCCATTTTCGCGACCCACCTTTTGGGAACTTCTTATATAGATGGAATGTAGAGATGCAGACATATTGCTGAAATTAATTTCCGGTGAACAAATGTGCATCCCTTATTTGCAAAAAAAAAAAGAGAAAGGGAAGAGAAATTAAAGTACGTATGTAGGTCATTTGTAACCTGGAATAAGTGAATCGGTCTCAAACATTTGGGTTCCTCTCTGTGAGTAAGTTCATAGAGTTTAGTCACTATGATGAGTTGAAACAAGATAACTTCCGTCATTTCATTTTTCAATCGTAGGATAGTATTAGGATAATATTAAAAATGACATTCAACGGTAGTAATGAAATGCGTTAACCGAAATTTTTCTGATATTTGGAGGATCAAAACACACGTTCATATAGGTGAAATGGCCGGAA
>NC_051419.1:11756705-11756926 GCF_015228065.2 Penaeus monodon | reverse complement strand
GAAAGCAAGAAGGGCCTATGTCCTAAAAGTCAATATTGAGAAAAAAACCCTTTGAAAGATGCTCCGTTAATTGAAATTCAGCAAATAATTCACGATTTTTTTCTGTGATTAATCAAACTATTGGATTAAAGACATTTAAAGACATTATACGTTGGCATTTAAATAATTACTCAATTCAATTTCTATTATTTTATGGCTTATGAATATAAATAAATACACTT
>NC_051419.1:11756552-11756628 GCF_015228065.2 Penaeus monodon | reverse complement strand
GCGTTATATTTACATTAAGGAAAATATTGAATAGTAAAAGCGGCTAATCTGAAGCTTTCCGTTTTCTATGTACTTT
>NC_051419.1:11755112-11755297 GCF_015228065.2 Penaeus monodon | reverse complement strand
CGAGTGAATTATTTCTTAGTATGTGAAGTTTCAGAATTAATAGTCTTCGCTTATCAGCAGAAGGAAGGGCGTTGTTGAGTTGTGTGGCTTCGTCAGTCGCTTGTTCGTGCATCGTAAAGTCTAGTGTTGCTGAAATGACAGTTGCTTTTCTTGGCCCGAAAAAAGTCATGGTTTTATTATATCTC
>NC_051419.1:11754525-11754616 GCF_015228065.2 Penaeus monodon | reverse complement strand
TGTTGATACATAGCCAGCGTATTTTTCATTTACTCATGTATTCATTTACCTGCTGTTGTCGTTTCATTAGGTTTCGCTGAGTAAAGTAACG
>NC_051419.1:11754044-11754157 GCF_015228065.2 Penaeus monodon | reverse complement strand
TGCTACAGTCGTAACCTCATTGCCATAGACGTGTTTCTTCACTGCGTGGGTTTGTGTGTTACCCCGACTACGCACTTGCTGCTGTTGTTATGAGGAGTTTCAATAGGTATCAC
>NC_051419.1:11753400-11753706 GCF_015228065.2 Penaeus monodon | reverse complement strand
GCGATACTTAATGAAACGCCTCCTAACAACAGCAATAAGAGTCAGGGCACATACAACCCACGCAGTACAGAAACACGTCTGCGGCAATGAGTCACGCCTGAAGCAGCGGCGCTTTCGCGTGACGGGCCAAGGCGCAGCGCCCAGGTGCCATGCACAGATTGTCATGTTTGCAGGAACAACTTGCTAAAAACAACCATAAATCTGACTCCATTACGGTTCACGGGCGCCGGCGTCGCTTGCATGAGACACATCAGCCAACTTGAGTTATGGCCACAAACCCTTGTGATTTGCTTTAAATTTGCATTT
>NC_051419.1:11752605-11752797 GCF_015228065.2 Penaeus monodon | reverse complement strand
CTCTGCGCCTCTCAGTCTCTCTCTCTAGTGTATCTTTACAGCTAACAATCACGAATGATATGTCTTTCCATGTCACGAGCATATGAATAAATAGTAATCGTTATTCTAAAATGTTAATATAAAGCCATCCGGCATGCCTGTCGCAACAGACCACAGCCAGTCCCCGTGTCGATACCCATACAAATGTGATAG
>NC_051419.1:11751696-11751927 GCF_015228065.2 Penaeus monodon | reverse complement strand
CTTTACGTATGCCTATTTACATACACGATCACATTTGTATGAGTATCGACACGGGACTGACTGTGGTCTGTTACGACAGGCATGCCGGATGGCATTATATTAACATTTTAGAATAACGATTTACATATTTATTCATATGCTCGTGACATGGAAAGACATATCATTCGTGATTGTTAGCTGTAAAGATACACTAGAGAGAGGAGACTGAGAGGCGCAGAGTAGTAGAAGGAT
>NC_051419.1:11750844-11751141 GCF_015228065.2 Penaeus monodon | reverse complement strand
AAATGCAAATTTAAAGCAAATCACAAGGGTTTGTGGCCATAACTCAAGTTGGCTGATGTGTCTCAGGCAAGCGACGCCGGCGCCCGTGAACCGTAATGGAGTCAGATTTATGGTTGTTTTTAGCAAGTTATTCCTGCAAACATGACAATCTGTGCATGGCACCTGGGCGCTGCGCCTTGGCCCGTCACCGACGCCCCACGTGATATGCCGCACGTGTCTGCTACTCTTATGGCCCGTGACTCTTATCTGTAACTTATTAATATCGCTTATAAGTATTACGTAAGTAATAATAAAAAT
>NC_051419.1:11750660-11750744 GCF_015228065.2 Penaeus monodon | reverse complement strand
GGGTTTTAAATATTGTATGATAAAATTTAGGTTTTTATGGGATGGCTACACACAACCAACACCATATTTGTGTGTGTTTTTTTG
>NC_051419.1:11750025-11750292 GCF_015228065.2 Penaeus monodon | reverse complement strand
TATGGAATAATCGACTCTCGTGACATAATTTTGAACCGGAGGGAAGTTAATGGTATCCGTTTTGTCAAAGGAAGGAGAGGAGGGCCATTGTTTCCTCTTTACTCTATTTTGTTGTCATCATTTATCCCTGCTTTGCGAGAGTATCAGTGTACAAAATGAATAAAGAAAACAAAGAGAACAAGAACGAAGTAGATACTGGTGGCTTATTTTACCTCCGCTAATTGCACCATCCTCCTATACCTTTTGACACCCTTATAATGTGACTTT
>NC_051419.1:11748718-11749902 GCF_015228065.2 Penaeus monodon | reverse complement strand
TGTACCCATTTTCCTTTTCATCACCTTCATTTTCCCAATGGTTTTCACTAGTTGTTTAGGGTTCTACCACGTGAACAGTCTTGCTTTCACAGGTAATGGCAGTTTCGTCTAGAGGTTGGAAGCGAAAGCATAAGATGGGATTGAGTAAGGAGAGGTGGGGAGGAAAGAAATGAGAGCAGTGGAAGAGAAACTGTTAAGTACATAGCAAACGATGGTAGAATGAAAGACAAGGTAGGAGAGAAGGAAAGAGGGAAACATTCGAAGACAAAAAACAGCCATTACTGTACATTTGATATATCCTAAAATTCATTCGTCGTTCCACAGATTGTACCCATAAACAAATTGTTTGACTACCTTGGTTTTAGAGAGTTAATCGCATCTCTTTTTAATATATACGGATGTGTATGAGCAGCCCGGAATGGGCTGACCATCACAGTTCTTGAGACTTTCCCCATTTAAACTCTGCAGATGGAATGAGTGAAGCGAAACTATTCCAGACTTGCGTTTATTTTGTTACCATTATTAATGGATGTTATCACAGCAGCAAATAGGTCTAAAGAAGAGAAATGACAAGAAAACACATGAGGAGAGGGAAAGGCCGAGCACAACAAAAACAGGAAAGAAATGGTAGAGGAGGAGAAACCGGGAATGGTGGGAGGTATGAAAAGGGAATAAGAAGCTGGAGAGGGGAGGATAGGAAGAAAGGGGGTAGAAAGAGGGGAGGGCAGAGACTTGAAAGACGAGGAACGGTTGAGGTTTGGATGAGAGGAGAGTAAGGGGAGGGAAGAGTGGGAAAGGGGGATGCAAGTAAGGAATTGGAGGGGGTGAAGGAGGGGCGTCAGGGAAAATTGGGAAGAAGAGACAGGTGAGAGGAAGGGATAGAAGTGGGTGGGTGCAGCAGAGAGACAAGGACTCAGCGACACCGCAGAGGTATACATCTACGTCTTGTTACTTGCTTCCCTACGTCGAGGCCGAGCACAAGACTGATGGCTGAACTGGGAAAGGGACGGCAGTTGGGGCGTAGGAGAAGAAGGAAACGGGGAAAAGTGGGGAAGGAGGAATTTTGAATAGTGTGATGCGAAATGCGGAAAGAGGATGAGTATGCGCATGCTTGTATGAGTTTGTCAACACCGGCGTTGACGCTCATCGGGGTCGCAGGCCCTTCGGTCTGGTTCTTGCACGCC
>NC_051419.1:11748393-11748648 GCF_015228065.2 Penaeus monodon | reverse complement strand
CCCGCACTTACTAGTGTTGCCTGACCTCGAAGCCAGGTCAGGTGGGATCACACGGGCGGGGCGGAAACGACCCTCTCACTCGGTTCATGATCCGGAAAATGTCCCAATAAAGTGATTTACAGCAGGGATTACTCTACTCCTGACGCCAATATCCGTGCCTTAATTGTTGGCATTAAAATCGTTAATTAAGTTTTTAATCGTTATTATGCTCTTTGTCCGGGTTTCCCCCCTCCCTCCTCCTCCACACACTTTCCA
>NC_051419.1:11748240-11748343 GCF_015228065.2 Penaeus monodon | reverse complement strand
TTCTCTGGGGTAGGTTTTTCGTCTCGGCTTGAGTGTTTGCTCTTATTCAGTTTTTGTCTACACATGCAAACACCAAACTTGAAGATGCAAATGCATGTTTGGG
>NC_051419.1:11746867-11748075 GCF_015228065.2 Penaeus monodon | reverse complement strand
GCTTCATTCATATATTAGTTCTGTATATTTTTGCGCAGTTATCTTCCAGGGAAAATGTGATTTATAGGGACGTACTTATTTTGCTACTTAATTGTTTCATTTTATGTTTTACTGCTTTCTGTATGTAATGCAAGCCAAGGGATATATGTATCAAATATTCAACACTTTCCCAAAAATCTCCTTATCTCCCCGCCAACAGTAGTAAGAATTGAAGAAGATAGAAGAATTCGCTTACAGTAGTAAGTGAAAGCGTAGAACATTTCCCGTAGATTTCTTACCACATTCTGCAGACGAAGATTGCACTCGGT
Organism: Penaeus monodon; assembly: GCF_015228065.2. Lineage (NCBI taxonomy): Eukaryota > Metazoa > Arthropoda > Malacostraca > Decapoda > Penaeidae > Penaeus > Penaeus monodon. Next base: position 11,747,767 of record NC_051419.1, on the reverse strand, counting down.
CTCATCAGAGCTTCTTCCTGCGGCAATACGACCGTCCCTTGTCAGTTTGCCCGTCCAGGGGGCGTCATTATGAAGGGATTTGAAGGCTTCATAATTATCCCGCCAACTAGACTTGTAAGTCTTAAACTACAGGGCCAGCCCCCTTGGGTCAGTCACATTTGCCAATAACTTTGTCCTGGAACTACATATCTCTTCCTGGATTTTGCTTCCTCTATTTGTATTACTGTGATGGTTGATACAAGAGGTGTTTGCTATGGTGTTTAGTGGTTTATTGGTGTATTTTTTTGTTTTCGTTTTCCCTACGGTCTTCTTTCGGACTCATTGCCCCACCTTCTTCATCATGTTACTTTAACTTTTGCGTAATCCGCTCACGAACACGCACACACATACTAGTTGGCATACCTATTGCTACATTCCATCCAGGCCATACTTTGCAGGGTATTAAACCACTTCAATCTCTCCCTCCCTCCTCCACACGGTTTCCATATGACCAATGATCTGGAAACTATGTATTCACTTGTTTTACTAATAATATAATACACATCCTTACAATATTGTTTGTTACGCAAGAGTGGAAGCGAAAATTTAATGTTATTATACATGTGCTATCCTTTCCCCATCTCCCATGACACCCATGGTAATTCATCCGTCCTCCCACTCAATTATTCCTCGTTCTCCTATTCACTCACCTACCCGTTCACTCGCTCACTGTCTTATTCTCATGTCCCCCCTCACTTTCTCTTTCTCGCCCTCTCTTTATTCTCTATGAATTGCATAGGCTGTTGGCACTTACGACTCCATTGGCGGGTTTAGGGCTTGTCGTAAAGCCCTGTAACAGCCATGTCGTTATCCAGCGTCTCGGAGAAGGCCTTGGGGACAGCTCAGGCGTCGCCCGCTCTA
>NC_051419.1:11745185-11745404 GCF_015228065.2 Penaeus monodon | reverse complement strand
TCTCTCTCGTCTTTTACTCTTCGTGTCATTTTTCCTCTCTTTTTTTTTAATTTTCTGTTCTTTTTATCTTTATTTTTCTTTTTTCATTCATCTGTATATTTTTTTAAGTAGGATACAAAAGGAAACACGTGTGTATTTAATCTTTATTTATTTGGCGCATATAACAAGCTGTTTAGGTAACAACATGACACGGATGGAGGGGTTGGTGGAGTTAGGATA
>NC_051419.1:11744878-11745133 GCF_015228065.2 Penaeus monodon | reverse complement strand
TCAGGAGGGACTGGGGTATGGGGGAAGGGGGAGGAAACAGGAGGTGGGGGTTGAATGTCCAGGTTATGATTATGAATCCGGCTTTAGGGTGAGGGCGGTCTGTAACCGACAAAGAAAACGGGGGAAGGGGATATCCATGAGGGATTAGGGAGGAGGTAGTAATGGAATGAGAGGAGGGGTTAGGGGAGGGCGTTCTCGATGTAAATAACGAAACTTAAAGAAACAAGAAACAGGAAAGATGATGTATTCTAACTG
>NC_051419.1:11744447-11744837 GCF_015228065.2 Penaeus monodon | reverse complement strand
TTTGGGTAGTTACCATTTTAAAATCCGGTTATAGTGTACAAGTATTTTCATTTTGTTCAAGACACATACGATAGGGATAATTTTACAAATCCCTTGATGAAGGTTTCACATCAAGATGCTTCACCTTTTGATCTGTATCCCCCCGATTGATTAGTCTGTCTGACCGTCTGTTTTCGGACATATACTTCCATAATGTTACACGTACAGCGAATGAAACTTTTTATAAAGATACGTTATGCTGTAGTTTAGCATTAATGTTTTTATTAACTATAGCCTTCAGTGCTTGGAGCATTACACGAATACTTTTTTATAGTTCATACATGGACGCGTGTTTGTGTACATGTTTATGTGTACGCTTGGGTAGTTGTGGGATATTTGGATGGCTATATA
>NC_051419.1:11741488-11744419 GCF_015228065.2 Penaeus monodon | reverse complement strand
GTATAGTGCGCCAGATGTGTTGGTGTTAAGGCTGTGTATCTGTACGTAATAATAAAAAAAATCAACATTACATACTATCCAGCAATATCGAGGATCATAAAAAATGAAAAATTGATTGAGAGTTAATTGGATAAGTGATAATTCAATTTGATGGTCAAGTGAAAATATAAAGGTTAAATATTATAATTTGATTATCTAATTCATACCTTCCTCTACTAACAACTGTTATATTCCTCTTTTCATGTACATAAATCCACGTTAAATCTTGTACATTTATAAAAGCTTCTAATAAAATGAATGAATTTTAGAAAGGATTTGGATTAAGTCCTGGTTTAAATGTTTTACGAATTTATTTTTTGCCGTATGGATTTGTGTTTTTTAAGCCGTTATTTTTTAAAATCATGTACAGAAATTATTTGCCCGGCCCCCCAAAAATAAAAGTAGAAAAAAATCCTTTGCTTACAGGATCCTTTTTAAACAACTGCCTCGCCGGCGGAGAGTTAGTTTGATACATCGTGTGCTTTTTTTGCTCTACACACACACACATAAATAAGTCTTAAAAATCTTACCTGTTTATTATTTAATGCCGAAAGGTCTGTCTCTCGAAGGACAAACCACAACGACACTCTGAACCCGCATTGACCTAAGTTTACATGGGCTATCTGTGGCCAAGGCAAAAGACGCGCACGTAGCGGGGAAAGGAAGGGGGGGGGGCGCAGCGGAGGGGGTGCTGTCGAAGGCGTGAGCGCGGCTTTCGGGTCATGTTGGCAGAAGTGATGATGGTTCTGACAGTAGTAGGTATGATGGCTTAAGTTTAAGACTGGTTAGGATTACGAAAGACTTCTCATTTGCTATGATTAGGTCGATTTTAAAAGGATTGCGATTGATGGTGATAACTGATTAATTTTTGTCCTAAAATTGGTACACCTAAGGCAGGGATGCTTGGAAAATTATTTTTTTGCATTGATGGTAACTGTCATCATCATCTTCATGACTGTTGCAATGATAATTTAGATTATGAACATTTTCATACAAATGATTATACAATAATTTATTTTTTGCAATAGTAACTGCTGTAATTATAGAAATGACGATGACTCCCGACATAAATCTGAATTTAATATTAAAAGTTGATAATCATGATAATGTCAAAGATGATGTTACTAACGGTGAGCAAATAATAGATTTTATTTCAACAAGAATGGGTTTGTATGATAATGCTTTATAAAGATAATGATGATCATTGAGTGAAGACTTCTTTGAATTCAAATATTTTTTTAAAGAAACAGTAATGATTAAGAAATATAATTTTAATGACAAATATAATAGAAGTTACGATAATAATTGACGTAGTGCATAGTAACATGAAACATAGTAATAATAAAAATAATATAATTCTGATTCATCTTAAGGTCGTGATTGATGGCAATAGGTAATCGTGATGGAGGAATGGAAGGAAATTTTATTTTGTCTTACATTTGAAAGGAGGAAAGGTTTTGAAGACGTTGATGATATTTAATTTTGGGGTTTAAATTGAATAATTGATAAAGCAAATAATATAGTGGTTATATTGAATATAAGGCTTAAATTTTAGTACCATTATGGTTCACTAAAGTTAAAATCTTGAACATGGTGATTACGATGTTGCTCTAAGTTATCTCTTTATAACACTAGTTGTGATGATATTAAAAATAACAGGATTAATGATTTTTTTTCAACAAATGTGATTGTAACAAAAATGGTGATGGCGATGACAGTAATCGTAGTGAAAATTTTAACAACACGGAAGAACAGCAGCAATAGCTAATCAATCCCTTTGTAGCGGCCACAGCTAACTTTGTAAAGGGAAAGTATAAAATCACTTCTGACTTCTGTAGGAGTAAGCTCTTATTTTAGTATTTTTCATTTCTAATTTTCCCATTTTCGATTAAAGTCTCTCTCTCTCTCCCTTCCCCCCATTTTCTCCCTCTTCAACTTCCTTGAATCGACATTAAGGAAAGTTTTTCGTTGAAAAGGACGGATAAGTGGAAATCTAGGCTAAATATGCGACTTTTAATGAAGTTGCCGCTTAAAGGGCCCAATCGGGTAACAGAAAACAGAAGCAAGATGGACGGTTGTTCCGAGGGTTAACACATGTAAGGATAATGTAAGGTTTAGGGGCTTGTCAGGCCTTGTTTGACCCCTTGCGTGACCCTGGGATTCTCTCGACGCAGAAACGGGCCGGATCCTTGCAAGTGATGACTCCGAGCAGGATGTTTTCTATAGTTTTTGCAGTCCTTCGTTTTCTTCTTTTCAGAGAGAGAATAGATTTTTTTTGGGGGGGGAATTATAGGCACGTTTTGTAAAGAGTGCTGTATCATAATAGCTGTTCACATTTTGCTTACTTTTCTTAAACGCTTAAAGAAAATTGTCAGAAGTGATGGGCAAAATATTGTGATACAGGCAATAATACCTCAACAGACATACCGCGTTACCATTGAGTAACCATAACGTTGTGGCATCGTAACATTCTTATACTGTAACACAGTGTAGTGGCAGCACTAACATTTAAAAAATGAAACGATAATGTTATGAGACTGATTGTAAGACTGTAACGTTATAGTACCAACGTTATGATGCCACAACGCCATGCTGTAACGTTATTCTATAATTCAATTAGACCATAAATTTGAAACAATGTAACTTTGTGATGCTATACATCACACATTTATGCCGTAAAACTGTAAAATCGTAACATAACAGTGACGCTGTAACATTCTACCTGGTTGACATTTCAACTTTTGCCTATTTTTAGTGTTCAATGTGAGTGTATGTCTGTTTATGTAGCACGATGCGCGTGAAACTAAAACTGCATGTTGGTATAAAAAGGGTAGAAGCAGTGTGTATCCTAGTTTATAAATATTAATCTAACCAGCTATATCACTACCGGAC
>NC_051419.1:11739538-11741084 GCF_015228065.2 Penaeus monodon | reverse complement strand
GTTTTTTCTTTAGAGATTAACACTACCCCGTAAAGAGGTCTGGCGATGTCTGCTCTTGCGCGCATCCTTGGCGAGGACTCGTTCTCAAGGATGGAAGTGGCGTGGATTTCCAGACTATGGTGAAAAGTGTGACCCTTTCTAGGAATTTTGTCATATGATTTTTACTCGTATCAGGCAGCGGATTACCTGGATTGGCAGTTATTTTTGGCTTAGAAGTTTGCAATTGTAATTGTAACCGGAAGAATATGTCATTTATGATACTAATGAAAGTAAGATTAGGAATTATAATGGCTCATTTCACTTGTGAAGAAAATGGTGATGATATAATCTTACTAATACCGTCACTATATGCCTTGAGAAATCGCAGTGGCATCATTCTCTTGCTGCATCATTCACGAAGAGTGAATGATGCCATTAATTTGCAAAAGACAAATCAACCATGGCGGTAAATATATCGTATCCATAAAATATACAGAAAATTACAATAATCACTTCTATACGTCATCCAAACGCAGGTTCCTTAACTATATCATTTTTATTGCCTTATTTATTTGATGAATTTATATGATTACTACATAATTCGGGTCACACTGGGAGGCTTTGTTTGCTCCTTATTTCCACAGATTCTTCGCCTCTGGGATTGCGCTGCGTGGCTTCCCTGCGGGCGGGTCAGTTGTTTCAGCGGGATCCTGTAACGCTTAATTTAGAGTGGAGTTTTTACGACTTTTTTGTTATGCTTGGTAGATTATTGATGACTGATGGATTAGTTTCTTCATGAATGAAATACATTCTTAACTTTATCGTAATCATTTCTGTAAAATGCTTCGGCAGTTGTTTTGAATATTCATTGTCAAAATATTTTTCCTTTCCCCTTTTCAACTGTTTGAGTTCGCATCAGGGATATGTAATTGCACTTCAGAAGTAAATGTTTTGACCATAAAAACAATTCATTCAAGTTTTAGTAGAGACGCAAACATATCCAAATGGATGAAATGAAAACTGCACATACACTGTCAGATGGAAGTTTATCTGACAGAACAAAATGGAAGTTCAGTTGATTCAAAAATATATTTGGAGATTAACGTCTAGAGGAGTACCTGCATATGTAATAATATCCAGTAGTTCATATTATAAGCCTCTGGCCCTTTCCCTCCTTTCCTCTCTCTCTTTTCCCTCTCCCTTTTTCCCATCTTTATCTTTTGTTGGTTGTTATTTTGGCTAGTGAGTAGATTTTGTATTCTGTAAAAGGCATTGACATTTTTGTTGATATTATACGTATTGCCTTTTTGAAAACATTGTCTGTTGCACGAAAGAGTGAGGGGTATACATTTTTTAAAAATCCGTTTTCATTTCGACACTGAAACAGGATATTGCAGAAAAAGTATGTAATCATCTTTTCCTTCATGTGATAAAGCACAGTGTCATTGATTATTCTATATGACACTTTTGTATAAAGATGATAGGAATAAACGCAGTCTATGGGAACACTAGGTCCGTAATGGCTTTGTTATCTTATTGGTGTCGGCAAACCACCCTTGCTGTTTGA
>NC_051419.1:11737154-11737844 GCF_015228065.2 Penaeus monodon | reverse complement strand
ATGTACACGTTGTGCGCTGTAGGCCACTCAAAATTTAAAAGACAATTTAGATCAGAGTTGATAAGCTCTTCGATTGCATATGATGGCAACGAAAGTGATCATATTGCTTCACTGGAAATCATGGATTGTGTACAGCAGGAGGAACAGAGGTGAACTGCAGAAAGAATAGCGCTCGAAAAGTGCCAAGCAAGCACTCTATTTCAGTGAATATTTTGACATTATCTGCATCACTGGGGTGCCGACAAGCGAATCCGGCCGGTGAGAAGTTAGCTCATACGGATTGAATCGGGAGTGCCTTATCGGTAACTTCGACCTTACGGTAAACTTCTCTAAAAGCTCAGAGTCGCCTGACACGCCGCGAATACTGGTCAGAGACAAATGGTTTCCCCTTCGAATACTTCTCACTCCTTATATAGTTTTACGATATATACAAACAATGGAAACAAACACATTTACATATGAAATAAAAACACTCCTATTTGTACAAACATTATGTCTTCCCGATATACAATATGCGAATAATTACAATTATATTCCCAGTAAAGACACCAATAGCACTGGTGGTTTCGGAGAAGCGCAGCCAGCAGGCGGGCGGCGGGCGTAGACACCCTCGGCACGCGCCCGGCGCTCGGGCCGACACGACGGCCGCTCGGGGTCAGTCAAGTCACTTGGGAGAACAGTGAGATCGGG
>NC_051419.1:11733974-11735537 GCF_015228065.2 Penaeus monodon | reverse complement strand
GTTAGGTTAAATGTGAAAGTTTAAGAAATTTGGAAAAAGTGCCGATTGGTTTATCAGAGATTGTTCTTTGTTTCGTCCTTATTTTAATGATGAATTGCGATAAAATGACATTGGTCCTTAGGCCAGTTAATGTCGTCATACGAGACTAACTACGTTTTCTATGGTATCGTTCGTATCTGTGTTTCCAGTATCATGTATATACCCTTAAGGTCGATGTCTGGTTGATGATTCAATAAGAGGTCATCCTTAAGTGTTCCAAAACACTCCTGTTCCGTGGCTTTGGCTCGAAAGCTTCTGATGCGTGGGGAAGATAAAAAAGATAATACTTCTTTTAGATCAGTAAGCGCTTGCAAGCATCCTCAGAGCGAGATGCCGAATCTCAATCAACACGGAGTAACGTTGTGTGTCAAAGAGTCAGCATGCAGGTATCTTACATGGGGCATATCACTGCCTGCACGAGGTCGAGTCACTCTCTCTTTTTCGCCTTTCGTCTTCTTCCTCCTACCCTCTCTCCGCTTTCTCCTTCGTCTTTTCCTTCTTTTTCGACTAATCCTTCTTCCCTTTTCTCCTCATTTCCTTTCTCCCTCCATCCATCCCTCTTCGAGAAACGGAAAAAGGAGGTGAGGGAGCTCCCGCGGCCCGTGGGCGGGGAGGAGAGCCTCAGGCGGCGTAGGACTATGTACAGTATGCCTGCGCGCGCATCCTGGACTACGAGGGGTCACGTGACACACATCGAAGCACCTTAAATAAGTATTAACCAATCACAGACGACTTCTGTCCTTAGTACTATATAGCCCTCTACCGGCCGTTGCCACCACTACTTCGAGAATCCATGGAGTCTTTTCCCATGCTAGTGACATCGCGACAGCGTTACGACGCTGAAACGAAGTTCCTCACGCATTACCGTCACACCCATGATAATGTAGATTTTACGATCCCGATGCTTGATCGATGCACGTATCCGCTGTAACCGCCTGGCACATCCAATAAGAAACCAATGCGATTCTCTCTATTGAGAAGTGCGAGCGTCAGGATCTAAAACCTTGTGCAAACGCGCTCTAAGACCGACTTCCTCGAATCCTTCGCTCCAGGTGGACGATCGAGGTCGTTCGGATCGTGAACTGGCAACTGGCGATTTAGTGCCTTCGTAAGTTACTGTACATGATTCTACTAAAACCGATGGCTGAGTGGCGCCTCCGCTCGCCGAAAGACGATAATCGCCCTTGGCGCGGATTTGGATAAGACTCGCGTCGCGTGCGTCTCGCCTCTCAGTGGGAGACTCTTTGGCGAAACAGCCTCCATTTTTAGTGGAGGATTTAAGGCGGTACTTTAACCAAGAGTTACGAGAGGGCAGACCTTATTCGGGACGTGAATAAAGGTCGTTTCTTGCGAAGACAACTTTCTTTAAACTGATTTCCTTTCTTTATAATTTGCCTGTCTCTTTTTTCCCAAAGTATATGTTTTTTCTAGACTGATGCATAGTGAATTATTGCTTGTTTCAACGACGCTTGCCTTCCGGATGTATATAATTATGAACGGCGTAAACATAGTGTGAAATATATT
>NC_051419.1:11733392-11733929 GCF_015228065.2 Penaeus monodon | reverse complement strand
AAGCAAGGACTTGAATCTCCTCTTGCGTGACAAAACAAGGACCGCGTATCTCCTGCTGCCCAAGGTTGTCACGCTGCATCTCTCCGGTTGCGGGATCTGAAACAAGAAGGAGAAGTGTAAGTTGTGAATGACAAAAGGAAGCGAAGAGCAGTACAGTAGGAATAAGCTTTGACTTGGTTTTATTTTATTCATTCTTTTTTTTATTGCTTTCCATGTGCACATCGCAGTCACTCATGCTTCACAGTAGTCTATTATTGTTATCACATTCGTTGTTCCATTATTATCCGTTCACTAACACTACTTCCAGTATAATTAATCGGACAGTTCAGAAGAACCGATCGTTGAAGCAAAGAACGAAGGAGAAGCAAATGAAAAAGAAACATTTTTAAAATATTGGAAAGTGGGCAGTGCACGGGGTCAATGCCCCGTGGCGTCGAGACACAGGAAGGGGACGTTAATGCACACGGGAAGTGACGTAATTGCTTAAAAAGATGGCGCTGCAGAACTTACAGTAATGCAGAGTGCTTTATAGTGCTT
>NC_051419.1:11730208-11730343 GCF_015228065.2 Penaeus monodon | reverse complement strand
CGGCGAGGCGGAGCGGCAGTGAGGCCGCAACTGTGAGTGTAATTACTCCATGAAATCCATTTTTCCCTTGGATTATCTCTCGGGAAGGCAATTAAGCTCTCGCCTCTTGCATCTCCACTGGACGACTGCACGAGG
>NC_051419.1:11729527-11729763 GCF_015228065.2 Penaeus monodon | reverse complement strand
CTTTTCACTGTATGTCCTGTACAGATTCCTGATATTGAGTATTTGTTTTTAATCTTTGTCTTTCCCCTTCATCTCCTGGCGCAATCTCCCTTTAATCTCCCTTTCTGTTGGTGAAAGCGCATTCTCCCCTCGTCTGGGAGAGCGTTTTCACCCCTTGTTCTTGTGGCTCGCTCTTACGGCGCCCCTTCCCTCCTCCCCTCTCCACCCAGGCGATTTTCGTGTGTTGGAGCTAATAT
>NC_051419.1:11729041-11729455 GCF_015228065.2 Penaeus monodon | reverse complement strand
AGTGTTTTAGGTACTCTTGTTTTTATCTTTTATTTTCATATGCTTCTTGGTCTGTTTATGTGGCTATGTTATTTGTTTATGTTTGTTTATATAGCTGTGTATTTTTTGTCCGGTATAGCTCGGTCTGTTTGTGTGTCTGGGTGTCTTCTATCTCTCTGTTTATGTACTAATATGTCTTTTACAGTCTCCTGTATTCATATCTGTCTATAGTTGCATGTTTCCTTATGTATCTACCCATCCCTGTTTATCTATCTGTGTATTCCTCTCTCATTTCTCGTCCCCTCGCACCCTTCGACCTGCTCTGCAGCCGGCTTTGAGAAGGGGAGGGAAGCCCAATGAGAGTAGAGGGAAGAGGATTCACTTGTAATGTGCTTCACTGCCAAGTACTTGGGCTTCGCGGCCCGGCTCCCTGAG
>NC_051419.1:11728239-11728493 GCF_015228065.2 Penaeus monodon | reverse complement strand
TTAATCTGTAAATTCAGCTATTATAGTTCTTTAATCCGTTGCCAGTTCCCTTGCTTATCAGATACAGTAGGCTGTCGTTTGGACATCATGCAAAGCTTATCAGTATCGGAGACCCCGTGGATTTCGATCAGCATTCATTCACACTCATTCACGAGGGAACTTCCCCGGGGGAGGAGTGTGTGGCACTGGTCATTCAAAAAGGTTATAGAAGCACACGAGAACTTTATTATTTTTTTTTTTAAATTATTAATACG
>NC_051419.1:11727582-11727744 GCF_015228065.2 Penaeus monodon | reverse complement strand
AGTGAGAGTAATTACCAGTAGAATAGACGGCAGTTAAAGGCTGGGGTGTTTCAACCCGCGGCAAAAAATAAATGTAAAACAGCTTTTATACTCGTTCTTGGAGAAAAACTGCCGCTATGATTGCCTCGGACTCTCCTATGTCAGACACAAATGGCGACCTAA
>NC_051419.1:11727187-11727383 GCF_015228065.2 Penaeus monodon | reverse complement strand
AGTCCCCAGATTCCATAGTACAATATATCTAGGTAACGACCCCGTATATCACGCGTCTTGTTCCCGCGGCGCCATATGTCTCACTGCAGTTTCATTCCCACTGACCCGAGAGGAAGTAGATCAAATAGCGACTAAAAAGGAGGAACTTGTCACACTCGCTCATGCACTCACGCATGAAGGTACGTAATATCGAAGG
>NC_051419.1:11726352-11726591 GCF_015228065.2 Penaeus monodon | reverse complement strand
CAGGGATTTCAAGGTTCGATTTCTCGTTTCTCTTGTGTCTACGTTTTATTTTCCTTCTCTTGTCCGAAATAACGCCGGGGGTTTATAACGGCCATTCTTCCAGGCCGCGATGGAGAGAAACTCCGGTCGGAGAAGAGCATATTGGGCGTCCTCTGAGCCGGACTGGCGGGGGAAGACGTGCGGGGAAAAGCCAATTCGGGCGTGGAAGATTCCCTCGGAGCTGCACTCGCGCGCGCGCT
>NC_051419.1:11726124-11726275 GCF_015228065.2 Penaeus monodon | reverse complement strand
CTTTCCTCTGACCCGAAGGTTGAATCAAGCGAGCGCCTCCCTCCTCTCGCCGCGACTAATAGGCTCATCAAAGCGTCGAGCGTTCATGAGAGGGAGTTATTGAACTTTGCGATGTGTTATGCAAGAGAGCTGACTTGAGTGACGGCCCTAG
>NC_051419.1:11725744-11725876 GCF_015228065.2 Penaeus monodon | reverse complement strand
GCATCGGCGGTGCGGTTCGAGAATTTCATCAGCCAGCGCCGTTAGTCGCCCGCGAATGCTATTGGGAATGGAAAAGAGAGCGGGAAAGAGGTGGGGGTGACGCATGGCCCAAGGGAGGCCATTCTCCCCGGC
>NC_051419.1:11724640-11725113 GCF_015228065.2 Penaeus monodon | reverse complement strand
TTTAAGCCTTCCTACCTGCGTTGTTTATGTTACTCGCCCTATTCCATCCCTTTGAAATAACAATACATTTATTGTTTAGGAAGTTAAAAAAGAACAGGAAGAAGCAGAAAAAGTCGTAAAAGAAAGGAAAAATGATCTTGTGATCTCAGAAGAAACAAAAGACTCTTGACGTGACCTTTAATAGGCAAGGATGAAGGGGGGGGGGTGGAGATTGATCGGTTGTAAATATTTTTATTGCATACTTTATTTCCATTTTTTGTGTTCCCTCCTCGACTCTTTGGTTCGTTTAGTAATACTGCATAGTCTGTGTCACGTTTTTTTTTTCTGGTTCCGTTTCCTTCGTTTAATAAGGGAAGAGAAGGAAAATGCTTTTGAAGATTTAAGTGGTGCTGCTGCTCGTTTTGCTACTCTGCCCGGGCGCTTTGGACAGCTCGTCATCTCCTCGCCGTGGCACGAGGACGCGACGCAGGGAC
>NC_051419.1:11723372-11724018 GCF_015228065.2 Penaeus monodon | reverse complement strand
GTTAACCGCGAAAAAACATGAATTCACTCATTTATATGACAGTGCATTGCAGAACTTCTAAAAGAAGACCTAAAACAAAGTTGCTTGTGAACCATTTAACCCTGTGGAAACCAAGCTTATTGTGATCCGCTATACCATCGATCCCAAATTTTTTTTTGCCAGTGAGTGTGTATGTGCGTGACGGCCATAACCCTTTGATCGGTCTTTGTTGTATCCCATAGATGGAAATCATTTAATTTCTCTTATTTTTGTGTGTGTTTTTGTGACATAAATTTTTATATTGTGAGCATTACTTCTGTTAGTGGCCAGCTTTGTTTTTTTTATTACCAAGCACACATACTTGCATGCTCACGCACACAGGGAAAGGTCAGGGGAGGAGGGGGAGTGAGGGGGACGGTGTTGCCCGGTAAGGGAAGGGGGCTTGCCTGGCATCAGAGACTACATGCACAAAAGAACTATTTTTACCTCCTGCGAATCTTTTGTTCTAAAGACTTTTAAAAACATGCAGTCGTTGCAGTACGGATGCAACATCCCATGCCATTCTGGATAGTCCAGTGGTAGGCCTACACGGGCAACAAATGTTTTTTCTTCTGCTCTGAAACTGCAGTTGCATTACTGGAATTCGTTTCGTTTCAGAGACGTTTTT
>NC_051419.1:11722682-11722855 GCF_015228065.2 Penaeus monodon | reverse complement strand
ACCAAACTTGTGCAGACTCGACCGTGTTCCTTCCGCCCAGCGTGGCGTCTAATACAAAGCCTTTGAGCAGCGACGGTAGTGGTTGGTCTGGGATTGGTCGGGTTTTCAGCATGAGAAAACGTTCACATGGCATTTTACATGCCGGTATAAAACAGACATGCGAAGACTTTCCG
>NC_051419.1:11721540-11722593 GCF_015228065.2 Penaeus monodon | reverse complement strand
CAATTTTCTGTATTGTTATAAAGGTTAAATGTATTTGCGAACTATTTTGTTATATATTGGTTTTGCTTTTGGGGGATGGGAATGATGTACATAGATTAAAATGATATAAACGTTTCCCTTATATGGTAGTCGAGAGTTATCACTCGGTCTACAACATTCAGGTCCCAAGAGAAGAAAGGGTGAAGTTACATAAGCGTTTCTTATTATTTGTGTTCGCATCGCGCAACGAGAATAGTAATGCAGAACCACGAGAGAGAGAGATAAAGGAAGAGGAAGAGGGTTTATCCGCTCTGTTTGCCATCGCTATTGATTTATGCATATAATAGAAAAGATGTACTCTAGATTTTATAATCACCATTGTTTTTTATTGCTAATTTGCATAACTGTTTTTGCATCGTGTACGTTTCAAAATATACATGATTATGCTTACTCTGCAAGTATACCCTCTGCAAGTATACATACATATTAGTTACATATGCCTCATCATTTCCTGTTTATTCCATTTTACCGAAAACGCAACATCATGTGCAGTGTTGGCGATGTCATTTGTAGCGTTTAGAGAAGAGTCTCCCGCCGCGCTCACTTTACACGTGTTATCGAATGCTCGGTGCCCGATTGTGCTTCGAGTTCCCGAGAAAGACAGCTACACGGGCATACAGAGGGGAGTGAAACAAGAAAATAAAAGAAACAAAATAAAACTTTTTTGTACGAGGTCGAACGATCGTGTACTAACATCCTGTCCCTGGTTTCGCCTGTCAGTCAGCACCGCGTGTGGTGGCGACGCGGTTTACATTCGCATCTAAAAAGGCCCAGACAGCAAGGCGACGACTCTGGCGTGAACAGCTGACAGCAATGCGGCGGCTTCACCCCGGGAGCCGCCAGGTCGCGTCGCCGGCTCGAAGAAACACACACTTCTCTCTCGCGCATTTTCAGCGTTAAGAAAGGCGGCATGTTTGCCTTTCAAGGGGGCATGGGTACGGGACGGGAGGAAAGGGAAAGGAGTCTATTAGTTAATTAGTCCTTTCTGAGGAAAACAGTACCCTCTCCCCCAAG
>NC_051419.1:11721323-11721419 GCF_015228065.2 Penaeus monodon | reverse complement strand
TAATGTGTCCATACAAAAAAAGAAAGGACAAAAGGATGAGGAGCGAAGAGATTACGCCCGAGGAACTTTGCTCAACAGGATGATAATAAGGAAGTG
>NC_051419.1:11720758-11721295 GCF_015228065.2 Penaeus monodon | reverse complement strand
CGAGGTAAGGTGAGATTTGTTGAAAATACAAAGATTTAGAAGACAGATAAGCGAGAAATAGCAAAGTTAGAAGAATAAAAGGAGACAAAAGTACGAGTAAGCTAAGAAGCTTGATCAGGACCCGGAAATAGTAATTAGAAGGCGGGAGAGCCAAGGGAGAAGGATTTCGGAAGGAGTGAAAGGCTCTGAAATCCTTTATTGACACCGTAAGTTCCGCAAGGATGCACAGGCCGGTGCTGGAGGTTTCTCGGGACCCGGGAAGGCGTGACCAATTACAAAATAGCGGGCGCGGGTGGGGGGTAGGGGTGCGTCCTTCGAGATGGAATTGTGTCCCTGCCCACCCTTTTGACACTTTCATTTATTGTTTGTTTTTGGAAGGGAGGGAATGTTTTGGTGTTAGCTGTGCTTGTGTGTACCTGGGCGTCTGTGAGGACGCCTGCTCACTTTTCATTTTTTGCTTGGTTGTCAGTTTTAGCTTGAGGTTTTGAAGAGCATACTTTCCCCTCGCTGTTTATATATCTGTCTACCAATCTCTTT
>NC_051419.1:11720461-11720618 GCF_015228065.2 Penaeus monodon | reverse complement strand
TTGCAAAGGCATACAGGCAGGTAGTTTATTTAGCTTCCCAAACATTTCCCTTGTGTTGCAGTCTCTGGCAGGTTTGCATGCACCCTTCCCTCCCCCTCCTCTTATTTCCCCTGATTTATGGCTCTTGTGAATTGGTAATTACAAGATAAATCGGAGG
>NC_051419.1:11719624-11719925 GCF_015228065.2 Penaeus monodon | reverse complement strand
GCCCTATAAATACCTCTGGCGCTGCTAAGACTCGCATGGAAATTGCCTGCTCCTCACGCAGGTACACTTGGCTTTTCCTGACATCTTCCCATTGGCCTCCCCTATCCCCTCCCACCTACCTCCAAGCCTTAGCACTACTCAGTCATTAACGCCCGCGCTGCATTCCAGAAGTTTCTCCTGTCACGAAAGTTTTTAATATGATTCGGGAATCGAGGAAGGAATGACGGGGTCAATCTTTTATGCTTTAGTTTCGTTTTATAAATGGAAGGCTTAGTATTGAGTTTGGATGATTGATTTTGGC
>NC_051419.1:11717020-11717302 GCF_015228065.2 Penaeus monodon | reverse complement strand
CAAACGGAGGCAACGTGTTCGAAAGGTTGGTTCAGGGACTTCGGCTAGAAAAGGGGAGATGATCAGTATAGGACTACAGTTTTTCTTTTTCCTCTTCGTTTATCTTTCTCGTGCTTGTTTATAACCCCGCTCTCGTAAGAAAAAGGGATAAAAGAGAAAGGTAAATGAAACGAAAACAAAAACCAGATGTACCTGTCGGACCTCAAACGGAACCTTTGATGTAGGCTTTCCAATTTTGATGGGGTTACCGTCTTGTTCATTCATTCGTCCATTTACTCTTTT
>NC_051419.1:11716443-11716514 GCF_015228065.2 Penaeus monodon | reverse complement strand
GGCGCCAATTTAACTGCCGCATGAACTCGTTCCAGCTCTCATCCCTACAAAAACGGCTTACAAGACGATGC
>NC_051419.1:11715533-11716166 GCF_015228065.2 Penaeus monodon | reverse complement strand
TTTGTCCCTAACACTATTGTAAAGAAGAATATCAGTACTAAAAAACGATTGTTTCCGACGCCTCGAGATGAAAATACATAAATCAGTTATGATGATCACGTTCCTCTTCCTCCTACCGCCGACATGTCTTTTTTCCCGCTGTCAGCTGGCAGTGTGGCTTCTTTCACCCGGCTCCCTCTTGCTGGCGATAAGGGAATAGATAAGCAGTGTTGGGATGTCACCTTATGCCTCGAGAGGAAGCGGAGACCAGGATGGCCGGCGCCAGGTCCAGTGTCTGTTTGTATATGCAAAGGAATGTGCATCCTTAAAATAGAACGAAACATTTTTCTCCTCTTATTTGGCTGTTTGACAGACAGTGACTCATAGGTCAATTAACTTTAAAAGACAAGCCGATCATTATTTCATCCGCCAGTATCTCCTCAGCATTTCTTACGCGCAGATGGCGTTCCTGTAGCTGGTGGTATCTGTAAGTACAACATAGTACAGCGACAGAGAGAAGGGAATGAAGGAAAAAGAGAAATGACAAGAAGGAAGATGAAAAGAAATAAAAAAAACGCAATACAGAACCCGCCAATAGGTAACCTGAACTTGAAATATTGACGAAAAGGAAATGGAAGATCTGTAACGAATACG
>NC_051419.1:11715270-11715446 GCF_015228065.2 Penaeus monodon | reverse complement strand
CGTGAAAGACGGTACCACCATCGAGTGAATTCTTGGAATAAAATGGTGTTTTGACGTGTACATAAATAAAGTAAAAATGAAAGGCCATAGTATAAGACATGAGCGTCAATTTTACCAAAAGGAACAAACTCTGTTTTCTCTTCCAGTGATTCTTCTCTAAATCTTTCCGCGTTTTC
>NC_051419.1:11715143-11715231 GCF_015228065.2 Penaeus monodon | reverse complement strand
GTCAGCCCCGGCTTAAAACGGGACGCTGTGAAGCCCAAACAACAGGCAATTACCAACCTTAAGTGCCTCGTCAGTTTTTCCTTTACCG
>NC_051419.1:11714139-11714975 GCF_015228065.2 Penaeus monodon | reverse complement strand
ATACGCATGGGGGCAATAGGGTGCAAAGCAATGGATTCCTCTTTGGCCGTAGGATCCGTACCTGCGCCATGGTAAAGTAATCGTATCGAAGAGTGCATATATAGCTACTTGATTAGAGGTCTCCTGAAACCATCTGGAAATTCAGATTTTTGAAATCCTTTAAAAAAAATAAAGATAAAAAATAACAGTTACTAATGGTTCTAAGCCGCTTTCTTATTGATTTATTTTCCTTCATCTTCATTTTTTCCTTTTTTTCCGTTAAATTTTTCGTCTAGCATTTTCCAACGGGTCTGATTTCTTTGGGCTTTCTCCCCTCAATTACATGGACGGTCAGACCATTCTGCTTCCCATATTCTGCTACAGCACGTCGAGGTGTTTTGTTCTATATATATCATTAAGTTATTTTTTTTTTTGATAGCTGACTTTCTTTTTCTTCTTGATTTCCATGATTCAGACTTATCTATATCACTTATTCTATTAGTATCATAGAAGGCTTCCCCAAAATTATAAATATCTAACTTATACTAACTAAGTAAATTCGCTAGCATTCGTCACCTTTGAAATTTCTAGAAGGAGTTCCTATTAGCGACTTCAAAGGCTCGTACAAGATCACCCTTGGATTAATCTGCGTTTAGATGCAAAGAAGCCTCTCCCCCACCCCAAAATTACTAGCGTATCCTGAGCGTCAGCGACATAACCTAGAGATGTCCGAGCATTCCGCACGCATGGAAATCAGGAGCATACGGGTGTACAATTTACCCCGTTTGAATCTATTAGATGAAGTCAAAAAGTCCTATTGCATCACTGCGACTGCAGGCGCGTGCGCGACTCCCAAT
>NC_051419.1:11713400-11713630 GCF_015228065.2 Penaeus monodon | reverse complement strand
TATCTTTGCCGTGATTTGTATAAATGGCATGGAACTCCGTCCAGATGGTCTTGTTCTAACACAAGATCGAGCCAAAATTACACAGGGTCACCTTTTGGTGACCCTGAAGAAGGGGAGGAGGAGAAGCAAGAGGGATGGACGGAACATGGGAGGGGAAGAGAGGGCAGGGGGAGATGGAAAGGGGAAGACCTGAGACAGGAGATGAATCTTTCCTCTCCCCTTAAGGTGCA
>NC_051419.1:11712739-11713112 GCF_015228065.2 Penaeus monodon | reverse complement strand
TGATAACGTGAGTCGAGGCACCTGAAGGCTATTAATAAGAGACAGCGATTTATATTCTTGTTATTCTTGTAAGCCCATGGCATTGCAGGCTGACGGGAGAGGGGGGGCGCAGAAGAGGAAGGAGGGGGGTTTGGAGAATAGGGAAATGGGAAGAGAGGAGGAGAGGGGAAAAGAAATAAATGAGGAGAAAGAAGATAAGAAAGCGTTGGAGGAGGAAGTAGGAGGAAAAGAAAATTTAAGAAGGAAAGAAGAGATGACAAGATGCAGATAAGAGTGGTGAGAGATGGAGGAAGAAAAGAAGGAGAGGAGAAAAATTAGGGGCGGAGGGGGTAAAGGGAAAGAGATAGACGCGAGGGCTCGGGATGATGTGCAG
>NC_051419.1:11712024-11712204 GCF_015228065.2 Penaeus monodon | reverse complement strand
ACGCGCGCACAAGCACACAAGCGAGGTGGTTCCGGCTGGGTGACAAGTGAATAAATAGAATGCGTATCACAGGTGTTCCGCATGTGTGGTTTTGCTGCCGAACTCACCAGTCTGTTTTCATCTTTGCCCGGCTATCAAGATAGCTTGGCAGGTGTATTCTGGCTCAGATGAAGATGAAAT
>NC_051419.1:11710572-11710850 GCF_015228065.2 Penaeus monodon | reverse complement strand
CCCGCCTCCGTGTCGCCCCTCCCTCGGCCGGCGATGAGCACGTAGGTACTCCACGGAATCCGAAGTGGCAGTGCGCGGTGCGAAAGCTTAATAGTACCTCCAGCGAAGCGTCTCGAGAAACCGCTTATCGCCCATCATTCCGCTATTTAAGGGCGCCAGCGTACACGTGCTGGCTGAGCGGCGCTCGGGCTGCCGTCCGAAGGCCCGACATGCGGATACGTGGCTTTTGGAGCAAAGGGCAGGTGGTGTTTGGAGGGCCGGAAGTTGACTCGCATAGG
>NC_051419.1:11710249-11710420 GCF_015228065.2 Penaeus monodon | reverse complement strand
ATAACTGAGCATAGATAAATCGCACCCCCACACACACACACAAAGGTATTTCCACGCGTAAAGACAAAGTTTTGTTCGTCGTAAATTGCGAAGAACTTTCCACGTCGTTTCCTTTCCTTCCGAAACGTAAACAGGTGAAGTTCGTGTCTCTCGAGATCGCTTTCGTTTTCT
>NC_051419.1:11709565-11709723 GCF_015228065.2 Penaeus monodon | reverse complement strand
ACTAAAGTAATTAAATGTAAGGCTAAAACGATCAAACAAAATTGTTCTCGAAGTTTTAGTGCCAATTTCAACAAAGAGATTTGGACAAACAGGGAAAAGCGTAATAACGAAACGGCAAGAGAAAAAAGAGATGCAAAGGGAGAAAATAAGTCCGCCTT
>NC_051419.1:11708873-11709410 GCF_015228065.2 Penaeus monodon | reverse complement strand
AGCTTGGAGAGAAGCTCATAAGAGTAACGGAAAAGAGGAGCAGGCAGAATGTGACAGAAAACTGAGAAGGGAATAACCTTGCTTTGATGTAGAAAAAATAAAGGAGCAAGAACTAAACCGTAAAAAATGGCGAAGCGTCTGGCATAGAGAGAAATTCGCGCAAAAACGGGGGAATAATAGAGCTCTGATAAAGGAAAAGAAACGCACGAAGGGAAGAAAAGTTGAAAGGGTGGAATTAAAAGTGAAGAGAAGAGCAGCAGCCGTGTCTTAGAGCGAAGGCCAGGAAGAAATCCGGGCGAAAACTGCAGAGGAGTCGCCTTGCTGCAGAAAAGAAAGGCAGGGCTGAATGCCTTGCGGCAGAGGAAGGCGGCGGCTTCCGTGAAGGAGGGCGAGGAAGGCCTCGGCTGCAGCGAAGGCCGTGCAGGCGGGGTGTCGCGTCGTGTCGCTCTTGCGGCTGCTCGTGGCCGGGAGGCGCACGCCGCAGTTCTCCCTTGTTAGTTCGCCGCCTGTGTGCGCATGTGCGTGAAGGAATCCCAA
>NC_051419.1:11708551-11708731 GCF_015228065.2 Penaeus monodon | reverse complement strand
ATGTGTTTACATAACCATATATGTGAGAATACAGCAAATGCGTTTGTGTCTTTCCAGCACCAAGCCTTTTCACCTCTGCGTTTTTCTCTCGCCAGTTTCACCTTAATTTGTTTATGTGGGCGACCGTCGGAGTTCTTATATTTTTATAACAAGAGAGAAAAGAGAAAGAGCAAAGTTTTT
>NC_051419.1:11707541-11707678 GCF_015228065.2 Penaeus monodon | reverse complement strand
TGGAAAATCGTATCCGGCGACTGCAAGCAGATCTTGTAAAAAGAAGCAAAAACCAGGAGGCAGGCGAAGGCGAGGCAGAGGAAAACAAGTAATTTATAAGACGAACGTCAACACGCGAGACAAAGCTACCAAACGAC
>NC_051419.1:11707235-11707483 GCF_015228065.2 Penaeus monodon | reverse complement strand
CATCAGGAAAATTTCTTGTCTGAGCTCACAAAGGATGTGGGTGACCTGAATTTCACAAGAAAAAGAAAAGAAAAAAAAAGTATGAGTGAGAAATGAGCGAAAGAGAGGGGAATGAGGGCGAGTGATGAAGAGATTTTATAAATCGGTCGAGGCGTCCTGAATGATTACGGCGTAGTCAGCCCTGCGAAAATGATAATCTAAATGTGTTTCAAAAGCGTGGAGCGAGGACGAGAAGAGAAGGAATTATT
>NC_051419.1:11706336-11706708 GCF_015228065.2 Penaeus monodon | reverse complement strand
TGGACCAGTGTCCAAGTAATATGAATTTCTTTCATGAAAACAGCTACCGTAAAATCATAACCTTTCAAAAATGAAGATGCCTCAGTATGAAAACGAAAGCGTTTCGAAACATAACCCGAGGTATTTTAGTGGACTGACGAATCTTCATGTTACATGATGAAAGCAACTTTTCTTCACCTCTTCCCTCTCGTAACGGAGGGAGAGCCGTAAAATAACAAAACAGTGGAACGTTCCCACTTATTTCGAAACTTGTGCGCTTCGAAGAGACATTTAAATTCTCTGGGGGGATTACCGTGTCCCATTCAGCGGGGGCTAGAGGAGGGAGAACGACAAGTATTGGGGAAAACAGAACGGGGAGGTTATAGGACATCG
>NC_051419.1:11705666-11706176 GCF_015228065.2 Penaeus monodon | reverse complement strand
CGACACGGGTTGAAGTAATATAAAAGAAAGTAATTTAATCGCCCTCACTAGTTGCTTTAGTGCCCCCTAAGGATTCCACGGCTCCAGTTTTCCTTTATGTTTGTTAGGCGACAACAACCGAAGGGGAGAGGGAGAGAGATTGAGGAAACAAGGGGGAAAGGAGGGTAGGAAGCTAGGAGTGTAAGAAGAGGGAAAGGAGTGAAAGAGCAGAGATGAAAATAAGAGGATAAGAGAGAGAAATACAAGAAGGTGAATAAGACAGGGGTGAAAGACAACAGGCAACAGACAGAAGGAGTGGCAAATGGACGGGCAACACAGACAAGGTCAGAGCCAAACGGTGCTGAAAAAAAGGTAATACGAGGCTTTCGCGTCGAACCGACACGCTGCCGAAATTAGCAATAAACCTCGATGATAGAGAGCTGCTGTCAACATTCGCATTCATAACTTCTTATTTATGCTGACCGAAGCGAGATAGTTATTGGTTTCGGTTGAAAAGAGATTTGCACAAAA
>NC_051419.1:11704566-11705592 GCF_015228065.2 Penaeus monodon | reverse complement strand
AAAATGCTTCCTGTTGTTGTGTCGCCAGCCGTTATCACCCGGTGCATGCGTCAGTAGTGTAATAAATCCCGAACTCTATTCGGTTCGCGGAGGTTTTTGTCATTTTTATTCTCCATTGTTTATTTTCATGTTCTAAAGGTAGTAAGTGTTATTTGAATAGTTATTGTTATTTACTACCTGCTCTACATATACCTGTGTAAGAAACCGAATTGCAAATGTGCAAAATACTCGTGCGCCGGAACTTGAGCTGATAATTCCCCCCTTAGGCCACCCCTTCATGCGGCAAAAACAAGTGACACTAGCCTAGCTGACCTGACCTCTGACCTGGCACGATGGAATAGCTCACAGCGTGATACGGATTCGTCCATTTCACTATTGGCAGGCACAGTCAAGGAGCATTCCATTGCTGTCAAATGTCGACTCCGCGCTCTTGCCATTTCCTTCCGCGAGGGACGAGGGAGAATATCAGATCAGTGGCGCCGGTTGAGACACGCCGAATCCACGGAGGGGTCGATTAAATCTGAATGTGTAATATCAGTAGAGACTAAATAAGAACATTTGATAGAGATTAATCAGCATAGTGCATAGCAAATGACTCGACACATCACTAGACGTATGCAAATAGCATAGTCGGCAGAGATGCCCTGTTCAGCTGACAGGCTGAACTGTAGTGTCAGCAGAGGCCATACCAGCTGACTAATCTCCCAAGTGCACTCCAGTCAATACACATCTGACCCTTGGACAGCCGGGAGTTTAAGCTCATGATTTGTGTCCTTTATATTTGTTGGATCGTATCTCTTCCATTTCTTTTTTCTTCTGTTTGCAAAGTTGAAGTGTTAACTTAGATTTATTAATTTCTTTTCCTTTTTCCTTCCATACCTCAAGATTGCAATTTTGTTGATACTCATTATCTTTTTTTTACTAATCTCATCTACCTTTTATCCTATCTCTTCACTACATTCCAGTCTATTTCCCTCCCTCAGCTTTCATGCATCCATCTTTCCCACTATATCTGATTTTTCTGTC
>NC_051419.1:11702255-11702588 GCF_015228065.2 Penaeus monodon | reverse complement strand
GATGGCCATAGTGATCCTGTGCATGTTGGTGTTATCTAAATTATGCGAGCAAAGAAATGGACGTTACTCTCCCCGCGTGCCACTTCGTACGCCCGTGCCCACGACAGGCACTCAGTCTCCCCGGGCGCTGCATCTCCTGCGTTCGGTGCATGATGAATGCGGATGCAGGCGGGAGATAAGCATCTCGTTGGTGCAGCAGCAATGTGGAATCCGGCGCGGGCACGAATTTGCGTCTCTCTTCTTCCGGGCGGCTGTAATTGCTCCGTCCGCCTGGCCTTATTTCCAGCACGCGGTCCGGGCCTGGCAGATGGTTTCCATTTTTTTGCATTGCCA
>NC_051419.1:11701937-11702208 GCF_015228065.2 Penaeus monodon | reverse complement strand
AATGAAGGTCCCAAGAATCACGGATTTATAATTTATTGCATATATAGTTAATATATTTTTTTCCTTTATTTTCTCCATTTCATTTAGTCTTTAATCTGCGTGATTTTTTAGACGGTGATTTATCATATTTTATCCTTTTATTCCTTTTTCTTTCAATGTTCACTAATGTATTTTTGTCTCATTTATTTGGTATTTAATCATATGCCATCATGCCATTTCCGTGTTCCCGTTTTCGCATTTTTTTTCTTTCTCTTTTGACTAAGAAACCCTC
>NC_051419.1:11701153-11701675 GCF_015228065.2 Penaeus monodon | reverse complement strand
ATCCTTTCCACATTTGTTTTCCTCTCTTCTGTTCTCTTTCTGTCTTCAGAGGAAGCAGGTGAAGGAGATAAAAAGAAGTAAAAGAGGGATTAGGGAGATCTAAGGGCCTCTTAAATAGGCGTTAATGGAAGGCAGGCGGCTTCTGTGAGCACGACTCCTCTCAAAACAGAGTATCGGAAACCTCTTTTGAATCTGTAAAAAGGCTTCTTCTAATATATGTGAGTTTACACGGAATCCCGTCGGTAGAACAGCAAGTGGGGTGAGGGAGGTGGGGAGGGGGAAGCTTGGTCGTGAGGGAGATAGGGGGATCCGGAGCGGGCATATTCTTTCCCTTCTTTCCAGCTGCTCCTCCTCTCCCTTCATTCTTCCTGCTCTTCCTCCCCCTCTCCTCTGCCCCTCCTACCCGCTCCATCTGTCTTGATTATAATGACGTTTGACGTTTCTTTTTCTCATGCTTTTGCCGCGTGTTTCTCGGTCTGTTAAACTGCGAAAGGCCCAGACTAGTGAAGACACTTTCATGTG
>NC_051419.1:11700187-11701068 GCF_015228065.2 Penaeus monodon | reverse complement strand
TTTGTAGATTTTTCATAAGATTAGTAATTCAATCTTATTGTAAATACGACACGTTATTCGTTGTATTTCTCTGCTATTTCAATATATTTGAGTTTATTTCCTTTTGCTTCGACTGTGGTTTTCATCTAACACCCTGCGGTCGGTTTTCATAAAAGAATCTGTTAATTCCCCTTTTATTGTTTTTAGTTTTATAAAGTCTGAAATGAACTCTCAACGCCTGTTATACTCTCTTAAATTCAGCTCAAAACTTTGTCTCGCTGTAATCTCATCAGCAGAGATGAATGAATAAAAAGGATTTGCCTCACCTCCACCCTTATGCCTAAACACATTAATGATTAAAAATTTAGGCGTCGGATTTGTTTCACCTCCACCGACATTATATCTAAATTCAGTATTCATTTTTTGTCTCGCATCCGTTGAAAGCATTTCTGAATGAAACCAAGTTATCTACGAATAGTGAAGTTGGTCGTCTCACATTCTCCGTGATTGCCTGTTTATTTAGCTTACTAAAATTTACCTTGAACTTTATAAGATCAGTTAGTAGAATTATTTAGGTTTAGGTGAATGATTTGCCTTGCTGTCTGCCGAAATCATCGCCAAAGCAGACGCAGACAATTTAGGCCCGAGTCCGCTTTCCGATATTGTGTTTGCACAAAGCATTTAAAAACGTGTTCTGTTTGGTGCTTCCTTTGTGGATCCCTTGTCCCCTGTGCCAAAGGGCCGGGTATAGTGCGGATGTGCACTGCTTTCGCTGCTGTCTCTTCCTCTTCTATGTCATTCTCTTAGTGTATGTCTCTACCTTCCTCTTTCTGTATCCCTTTTGCCATCCTCCCATATTCTCACTCGTCACCTGTACTTAAAATGCTTATCTTTGTGTGTAG
>NC_051419.1:11699422-11699961 GCF_015228065.2 Penaeus monodon | reverse complement strand
AATTCAAACAAACACACATCTATTCATTCATGCATTCAATAATTTATCTATACCTCTCTCTACCTCCCTTCCCCTATTTGTCTCCTTTCACTGCCAGGTGAAACCAAAATCAAAATGCTAGATACCTTGAAAAGTAATGATAATTATAAATAGATACATATTGACTTTTGGCATCTGTTGATTTTGAAACAATTATTAAAAAACAGTAGCCTTCTCAGCTTTCAGCTTATAACTATAAACACCTGTGTAGAGTAGAGAACGGTTAATATTTGATGATTTATTTGATATATTTGACTAAGAAAGACATGCATGCTATGTAAAGATTTTTAATGATAAAGATAAATTAACATGATATCAAACGTCAGAAAGAGTGAGCATTAAAGATAAATGAAGACAGAGTTCGCGCAAGAATATTTGCTTTGTGATATTTCATGCCGCTTTGACAGTTATTAACAGAATAGCATATACGCATGTAATGGCATTCACTTCACTTTGATATCCGCCATGCCTTCTCGTGACATACGATACGGGGCATTTAA
>NC_051419.1:11698987-11699123 GCF_015228065.2 Penaeus monodon | reverse complement strand
AAGAATACTCGCCTGAAGTTGCACTTGATAGATTCTCTTACCTGCAAAGAAACAAAAGAAGCAAATTTAATAAAGAATATTTGCGTTTTTATTGGCACATATAGCATGCGACCCCCCCCCCCCTACACAAATACAC
>NC_051419.1:11697747-11698799 GCF_015228065.2 Penaeus monodon | reverse complement strand
CGTGATAAGGAATCTAGCGAAAGAGTTCGCCGAAATTCGAAGATGAAATGAGGAATGCGCGAGGAATAATTCTTGAGAGAAGGGCCTCCTCGCCTCCCAAAGGATCGGATGTAACCTCCGGCGGCCACGAAAGTTTGTCGACTTTTCCGCGCTGAGATTTCATTGCAACGAGTTATATTTTCGAGACACACGCCGGAGAAAGAGAGAGAAGTGGGAGGGGGCAGAGGATAAGGATTTAAGAAAGATATATTCAAACAAGAAAGAAAAAGGTTGACGCATAGAAAAACGTCAGTATGAGAAATAAGTCAGCACGCGACTTCAAGAGAAAATGGATGAAGGCAATCAAATGACAGAAGAAAAATCGAACTATGAAATATACTTCAGTATATTTTCATAGTTCGATGTTTGTGGTGTTGTTGCGAAAATTGAGAACGTACCAACGCTTACACATATTTAACATAACCACCTAAATTAAGAATCGGATAAAGTTTTCGGTTCTTGTAAACACAGTAGGAAGAAAATATATTTTCTTAATGTGATTAATTTCAACTGGCAAAGTGTTTAATTGCTTTTCGTTGTGACAAGATAGATTCAGCAGTTTTAAAGAACCTACACAATATTAAAATTAAGGTCTTGAATCTTTCAAAATAATGAACGGAAAAAGGCACAATGAGTTCCGGGCTTCTGTTGCGATTGACAGAACTCCTGTGTAAACAAAATATGGCGTTCGTATTCGCGTATTTGAGTTTGACTTCGGCTTCCTTTTTGAAGTCAAAACCAAGAGCTTAAAATGGCACCAAAACCAAGGTCAGCTTAGGATGAGTGCGTCCTTTGAAGGCAGACCAGACGTAAAGGTCACCTCCGATCACGCCGCGTGGCTTGGCTGTTTATGTGTGTGGGAAGGGACAGATACTCGAGCTTCTCCGTTCCTCTTTTATTTTCCTTGCCTCCTTTACTTATGCGAGCCGCATTTCATCGCTTTCATTCGCTGCCCTTGCGCTCAACTGAATGCAGGTTTCAACCGGGTTTTAAATTCAAGCTTGCATTTTGTG
>NC_051419.1:11696372-11696573 GCF_015228065.2 Penaeus monodon | reverse complement strand
TGAAGCCCGTCTCATCCCCAAGTGTTCCGAGGCGACGGCGCAGAACGGCAATAACTTCTAGAGTGACATTTACACAGAAGTGATGGGGAAAGGTCGAGGGAGAGGACGATACTAATGATAATAATATTGAGAAAAGAGGAGGTGCAGTGGAAGTGGAAAATGAAGAGAAGAAACGGTAAGTGAAGAATAGGAATTAGGAAA
>NC_051419.1:11695970-11696202 GCF_015228065.2 Penaeus monodon | reverse complement strand
AAGAGAAGACGGTGAAGTCATGGGGTATAGAGGAGCAAGAGGCATAGGAGGATTAAGAGAAGATGCAGTGTCAGCAAGAGGTAATTTACACCTCCGTAGGGGATTTCCATGCATGTCTAGTCCAACCTGATATCTCTCGGGCTCGCCTTGGGGCTCGGCCTGCGCCCTCTCCTCCATCCGGGCTTCTCCTCTCGTTTCTTTGCTTCTCAGTCAGTGCAGACTTTCGCAGCAC
>NC_051419.1:11695820-11695920 GCF_015228065.2 Penaeus monodon | reverse complement strand
CGCGCGCGCGTGTGCACATTTGTCGTAATTGTTTATGCTTCAGCAAGGCAAAATTATATTAATAATAAAGACAATGTC
This sequence comes from Penaeus monodon, assembly GCF_015228065.2. Taxonomy (NCBI): domain Eukaryota; kingdom Metazoa; phylum Arthropoda; class Malacostraca; order Decapoda; family Penaeidae; genus Penaeus; species Penaeus monodon. Next base: position 11,695,842 of record NC_051419.1, on the reverse strand, counting down.
TGATGTACATTATCTCCGAATT
>NC_051419.1:11694171-11694950 GCF_015228065.2 Penaeus monodon | reverse complement strand
CCGTCCATTTAAACGGGGATATTGTCATAGAGTAAAGGCCCCTGTACCAGGATATCTTACTTTGTAGTTATTGTACCAGGATATCACACCATATCGTAATGATACCAGCACGTTGTACACTCGGGTGAGAGGGAGCCGAGGAATATGCTGGAAGGGCGCGAAGGGAGATTGCCTCGCTGATTACTCGCGGACGTCCGGGGTCGTTCGGGAGCTCGTTCCGTAGGATAGGACGTCGGGTGTGGTGGCCGAGGGAGGGGGAGCGGGATGGACACCATGGGAGAGGCTTTGAAGTGTTTGGAAAGGGGCAGGGAAGTATGCATGTGTGTGTGTTTGCATGAGTTCAAAGAATCATCAAATAAGTTCTGTGGAAAGGAAAGGTACCCGTCACATTGCCCATATTAAACATCTATGGATCATTGTCGGCTTAGTATCACTCTGTGTCCCTGTGCACCCTCTGGCCATTTCGCGATTTGCTCCGAAGGATTCGCCACATTCCCCCCGCCCCCCAGCTGCTGAGTTGAAGCGTAGTGAACGACGGCAATGACCGATGCCACGACGTTCGCTCGAAGTCTCAGCGACGTCACGCCCTCTTTAAGTTTCCATTTGGCCTTTTTGCTTCCTGTGCGCGCTACTGCAAGTATCGGCGCGCCAGGCCGAAAATTATGGAACGATTAAAGTGGATTTATTGCTAAAGTTATACACGCAGGGCAGGGGAAAAATGGTTGACTGGGGATTTTTCCTTTCTTTTTCAGGGTTGTCATAAATTATTTTCCTGGAAA
>NC_051419.1:11691366-11692311 GCF_015228065.2 Penaeus monodon | reverse complement strand
TCAATTATCTATCAAAGGCATTTCAATTGTAGAGAGGTCAACATCTTTGTAGATTGTTATTTATTAGCATATTCCGTTTTTTACTAGTAATGGATTTATGAGGGAATTTTAGTGTTGGAATATCGAGTGGAGAGAGAGGGGAAAGGAGAAGTTAACCAATATAAGTGTGGATAGGAAGAAAGAAGAAAGGGAGAAAGAAGGCGAATAGAGGATCATCAGGGAGAATTAGACTGAAAGGAAAGTAAAATAAAGAGAGAGAATGTTTAAAAAGAGGGAATGTAAGAGAGATCCTAAGTGAAGGAGACTTACAATGGGGGAGTATTTTGGTGCGTAATGTTCCATCGTCGACTTCAGTATATGTAGGTCAAAATATCAAATCTCAAGAGCAATCAGTACACAGATGATTATAACATCACCGAAAGCAATCCCCAAAATGCAAATTAACGAGAATGGCTCCTGCGAGTGTAATCGGGGGATTCGCCGTTGAGTCACACCCGGCGGGATCAAGAGGAGTAAATATGCGCAGGGTATTAAGCGAAGCTAATCGACACGTTCGCGGGCGTGCACATAAGTGCGGATGTGAAGGGGCGTGCGGCGGCGTAGGGGGGCAATAATGAGAGAGGACTTGATAAACGATGAATAATGAGAGATGAAAAGGGAGAATTAAGCTAGGTCAGAGGGAAGGAGCGAGGGAAATTGATAATCATCAAAGAGGATAAATATTATAAAGAGGAGAAAGGATACAGAATCGAAAAAGAAGCAACGATAAAATAAGGAGAAGGAATGGATGGGGAAACACGCAGAAGAGTGTTCAGTAAAAAGGGGGGGAGGCAAAGTAAAATATGCAATTTAAAGTTTTCGAATGTTATCTCTACCAGCACTGGAAGCAGGAGGTTGAAAAGGGAGATGGAAAGGTAAACCACATTAGAAAATTAAAGGAGAACG
>NC_051419.1:11690152-11691293 GCF_015228065.2 Penaeus monodon | reverse complement strand
GGACCAAATGCAGAAGCAGACTCGATTATCTCTAGAAATTACACAGTCATTAAATCAAACAGACAGATGGCGCCTTCCAAGACCATGTAAAGTGAAGCAAGGTCAGCCAAAGTCATCCAAGGTCACCGTTCGTCTCCACCACCCGTCGGCCTTCGCTGCCGACCTGTGTCAGAAAGAAAGAGTTTCGGGGAGATGTTTGCGAAGTCGCGAGAGAGATTTGACCCGAGTTGGATCGAGAGGGATTCTGAGCGGGGGATTGGCGGATTTGGCACGGCGGAGGAAGTCATCAGTCAACACGGGGTTTGAGGGAGGGAGGCCGTTGTAACATGAAAGGGGGACATGGGGGGGGGTAGCAAGAATGAGAAATTGAAGAGGAAGAGAGGTGGAGGGGGGATAATAAATGGAGAGAGAGATCCGCAGACGACTATAAATAGACAAAGACAAAGAAGAGAATGGAAATGGGAGATTTCAACATAATCATTTTGTTCTCGTTGCTGCGAGAGCCATAACTCGACACGCGAGCCTTATTACCTTCGTACTGCGTGCCCAGAATAAATGAGATGACCCGTAATCAGGAATCATTAGTTATTATCCGTTATGGCCCCGTTCTGTGACGCCGCGGGTCACGAGACGAGGTTTTAGCGCTTCCCAGGATTTCGGGGAAGGCGCAGGCTATCTTTACATTCTTCTTGCTTGTCTCCTTGTTATTCTTTTTTCCTTTTCCAAGACCAACCCTTTCATAGCAGTGCTTTAGCTTTGTTCTTTATGTGTTTTTTTCTCACTTTGCTCATTCCCTTATTCGTTCTTCCTTTTCCTTTTTTTCTTTCGGTCGAACCTTCGTACCCTTTCGGCCATACGGATTTAGAAAAAAAAGTTACAAGAAGAAAGTACCAGCAAAGTAAGAAAAGAACAACATAACAAAAGTTTAACAAAGCGATTCACATGAAAACAGAGAAAGTGAATGACCTTGACTTCAGTTATTATGTTTTTCATCTCTCTCTCACGAATAGCACAATTCTTACCATAATAGGTAAGAATTATGACCAGTATAAAACGCGCAGTTTTAAGTGGTTATCCTGCCCCTCGTGTTCCGTGGTTCTTCTTACTGTTTGTTCTCGCCTTTCCTCTGCTCCGCATGTTT
>NC_051419.1:11689586-11690123 GCF_015228065.2 Penaeus monodon | reverse complement strand
ACGACTGTCTTTGCTCTTGCCTGTATCAGGATCTTGCCATCCTGTATTTTCTCTTCGTTGTGATATCGTTTTTCCTCTGTCGTGTGATTTTTCTCCTTTCTCTTCTCCATCTCTCTCACTTTTCTTTTTGTTTCTCATCTACACTTGTGTTCTTCCCCATCTATTTCGTCTGTTAGCTCTTCCTTTTCATTTTTTTCTGTTTTTCTTGGTTTTCCTTTTTCACCATGCATTTTCTTCCTATTTTTTTATTATATATTTTTCGTTTTTCTTTCCTCAAAATTTTCGTGCGCGAAGGAGCTTTCGTCAAAGTGTTTTGTTAGCAGCTTAGCCTTATCTTTCTCATTACTATGCTGAATCTACACCTTTGCTATTTTGTCTGGGTTTTCCTTTTGTCTTTTCTTTTTTATTATGATTTTAGGATTAAGTCTGAAATGTTTTCTCGGCTCTCTCTGCATGCCTTCCTTTTCTTCCTCACTCTTTTTAAATTTGATTTCTTCCCATTGTCTACCGCTTGATTTTCCGCCATTTCAATCATTT
>NC_051419.1:11688376-11689414 GCF_015228065.2 Penaeus monodon | reverse complement strand
CTCCTACCGGAGAGGGTCGTGATAGGAGGGACAGGAGGGGAGGGGGTCGTGAAGGGAGAGACAGGAGGGGAGGGGGTCGTGAAGGGAGGGACAGGAGGGGAGGGGGTCGTGAAGGGAGGGACAGGAGGGGAGGGGGTCGTGAAGGGAGGGACAGGAGGGGAGGGGGTCGTGAAGGGAGGGACAGGAGGGGAGGGGCTCTTGAAGGGAGAGAGAGGAGGGGAGGGGGTCGTGAAGGGAGGGACAGGAGGGGAGGGGGTCGTGAAGGGAGGGACAGGAGGGGAGGGGGTCGTGAAGGGAGGGACAGGAGGGGAGGGGGTCGTGAAGGGTGGTGGTCGCAGAGAGAGGGTTAGGAGGGAAGGATCGTGAGAAGTGGGGTGTAACGGAAGGGGTCGTGGAAAGAGTGGTAGGGGACAGAGTCGCGAAGGTGTTGGAAGGAAAGTAGTAATGCAAAGAGGGATAAGATGAGAGGGGTTGGGCTGAGGGGATCATGTAGAGAGGGTATGATGAGAGAAGGTCGTGAACAGGAGGGTAGAAAGGGAAGGGTTTGCAAAAAGAGGAAAGGGGCAGTGAAAAGAGTTGGGGGCAGAGGGAGGGAGGGGGGGTCACCGTATTGCTTTAACCCCTCAGCAGTGAATACTGTTCCTATTATGCCTGTATGATTTTATTTGTTGTTGTTTTGCTGGATCTTTATTTATATTCATAAAATATAAAGAATTATGCTGTTTTTTTCAGAATATGCCCTCCTTGAAATGAGATTTATTGGATATATATGTTGTTGTTAGATTTTTATATGAACGAGCAGATTATTTCGAATTCCTAAAAGCCTTCTAATAGAATCTGTATATCTTCCCACATCATCCCTCTCTTTCTATTTCCTATTTCATTCACTTTTCTCAGTATCTTTTATGATATTTCTCCCCCTGCTCTCTACATTTCCGTAACACCCCTTTCATCTTCCGTTTTTCTCCCTAAGTTCTCATGTCTCCTTCATGCTCCTCGACGCTTCGATGTATCCTCTCCCGAAATTTCACAGTACGA
>NC_051419.1:11687721-11688311 GCF_015228065.2 Penaeus monodon | reverse complement strand
TATCGCCTTGCAGATCACATTCAAGGTCGACCCGAGGCACTCGGAGCACAAAGGGCAATCTCTCCTCGAGTCTGTATGACCCTTGACCTCGTCTGGCCTGGGCACTGAGGTCATGCAATGCTGCTGGAAATGGGTCACTACTTGCTTTCTCATAAAAGAGAAGATTGAGCAATTCTTATCTTTATTGTGCATCGTGTTGTGAAGTGTTCATTGTTAGCTTTTTGTGTAGTTAGTGATGGTGTGAGAGATGTAAAGGCAATGGTTGTGGTTGTCATAGGGTTGTGAAAGCAAGCAGTGTATTGAAATGCACATTTACCTAACATTTTACAAGTAGGACAGTCCATAGCAAACTTTAGTGGATTTAGCCAAGACTCTTTACAGCAGATTGGGGTCTTAAAAGTCACTTACAGACTGACTGACGTACCGTTAACTTCCCTGCGGGCAGTGTGGTAGTAATAATGAGTTCCATGTTTTAACGATGATGATGTATGACTTGTAAGAGTGAGTTTGAAATAAATAAAAAAAAGTATTATTAGGCAGTAAATGTCTGCAGTAAAGATCGTGATTGACATTTGTGGATGGGGATAGTG
>NC_051419.1:11686845-11687184 GCF_015228065.2 Penaeus monodon | reverse complement strand
TCTCTTATGCAAAGAGAGTCTGAGTAAAATAGCGGGTCGATAATTACTGCTCGTTGTGTGGTTCATCGTCTTCCCGCGCGACGCTCGCTTAACATACAGAGCCCAGCGCGCCGGAAGCGACCTGATTTGGAAATGATTCACTTGCCGGAGTCGCCATGAATATTCATCTCATCAGACGATACAGCGGCCGATGGGGGGGGGGGGGGAGTCGTGACTCTATCGGTGGATGCATTTAAAAATATAAAAGCAGTCGTGGAAATGACGAAATGGCGCGTGAAATAGGACTTTCTCCGATTTGATGATCAATTGTGGTTGTAAATGTCTGTAAGTAGCCTATCA
>NC_051419.1:11686347-11686720 GCF_015228065.2 Penaeus monodon | reverse complement strand
CGTGCGTTAGTGCGTGTTTTCCTTTGCGTATGAACACATTGCCACGAACGCAAGAAGGACTACCGCCTAAAAGATCAGCATCACTTACCCGGATTCTGAAAACTTTGCGAACCAACGAAGGAAAGTCGGAACTTTTAGGCGAATGATTCCAGCGGCTTGAATTCGGAACGGTGTCGGAATGCACCTTTTAACGGCTCGCTCCCACTAATAACGGATGGAAATAGGGAAAATTGCATAACTTCTGAATTTCTTTTGCGAAGCCCATGATAAAAGGGTTTAGTGTGTTTGGTTATTTGGCTCATGATTTACTCTGCGGTCGCTGCGGTAGGAGTTCGAACCAGAGGAAGCGACGGGGCTCAGGCAAGCGTTTGTA
>NC_051419.1:11685970-11686062 GCF_015228065.2 Penaeus monodon | reverse complement strand
GTACACACAGACAATCTCATGTTCGCTTGAAAAAAATGAACCTCTTTAGCTATGATAAAGGTGATGGATAGGTGTCGACTGGTTAACGAAAG
>NC_051419.1:11685439-11685841 GCF_015228065.2 Penaeus monodon | reverse complement strand
TGCTTTGCGGAATTAGACGAGACAAAGGCAAGGCAATAAGGACGGAGAAAAAAAAATCGAGGAATATGACGAAAAATAGAAAGTTTAAAGGTAAGAAAGAACGAAAAGAAGGATCCAGAAAAATGAAAGATCGGGGTTAAAATGGCAATTTGCGAAAATAATAAATTAATAAGAATAGATTAGAAAATGTAAGTAAAAGACGAGAATGTGATTTTAAAAAGGAGATGCAATAAAAATATGTGACAAAACGAAGAGACCATAAAACAAGGAAGAAAGGAAGTGTGAAAGGTGGAGCAAGGGTGGAATAAAGGGCAAACGAGAAAGAAAACGGGAGAAACTGTTCGTGCGTGAACTCGTTGACTAACTCGAGGAAATCCTTCATGAGTTACGAGCTCTTTGCAC
>NC_051419.1:11684194-11684279 GCF_015228065.2 Penaeus monodon | reverse complement strand
TGCATTAATATTTTATTTTTTGATACTTTTATCAATAAACATTCGTTGATTTTTTAATGCTTTGCCATCGCACTGACCTTGCTTT
>NC_051419.1:11683927-11684155 GCF_015228065.2 Penaeus monodon | reverse complement strand
GCCTTGCAACTTCAAAACCTGCCACGGCCCGCAATCAGCAAGATGGACCGAGAGCGAATGTATTCATTTCGGTCTATCTTTCTCTTTCTCTCTCTTTTTCCTTTAGTCTCAGCACTTCAAGGTCATCCTCATCGGGATCAAGGTTATGCGTGTTTGGCAAGTCGTTCCCGCCACAGGAGAAGCTGTTGGCTTGTCACGACTCTGAATGTTCGGCGCTGTAAGCGGGGA
>NC_051419.1:11680491-11680677 GCF_015228065.2 Penaeus monodon | reverse complement strand
AGTGAATTGGGGAATTTGAATCTAAATCTATCCACTTATTTATATGCTTGTCTACTTACCTCCCTGTTTGTCTCTCTTTCGATCTGTCTATATTTATCTTTATTCCCGCCGCAGGAGAAGGTGTTGGCGTGCCATGGCCCTGAATGCTCAGCGGCGTAAACGGGGGAGGCAGCGCCAGTGGGCGTT
>NC_051419.1:11679594-11679779 GCF_015228065.2 Penaeus monodon | reverse complement strand
GCAGTCAAAGGGATATATATGGCGACAGGCGGCCCTAGAAAAGGATAAAAAAGGAATCTGCCGAAGTGCCAGAGGACAAAGAGGCCCGTGAGGCAGCGGCAAAGGCGCGTCAGTTCGTTTCCTTATTACATAGCGATGTATATCAACACACGTCCGCGCAGGTAAACGTCACTCAGAATATATAT
>NC_051419.1:11679316-11679546 GCF_015228065.2 Penaeus monodon | reverse complement strand
CGTGCCAGGCCCTCTCAAACCCTCCGTCTCAGTAAAACCCTACATCCCTCCCCGGTCCTTACCCCCACACGCTCCCACTCCCCTTCACACCTCCGCCCGCGAACTCGCGCCCCGTTCTTGCCCCGTCAAGAGATGGTGGGAGAGCGCCAAGTTTCATCTTCATATAGTTCGTCCTCGATAAGTATCTTCCTAAATTAAGAATGATGAGGCCCAGGGGAAGATGAGGAATA
>NC_051419.1:11678849-11679256 GCF_015228065.2 Penaeus monodon | reverse complement strand
ATATTTGTCAGGGCACTTTAAGATAGGTTTAACGGAGGATGGGGGTGATATAGGGAGATGCGAAGGGTGGGGGTGGATGATACAAGGGACGGGACGGAGGAAAAGTGTTAGTGTTCATGGGTAATGTAGGGGAGGTTTCGCAGGGACGTTTACACGCTTGTTTATGTCCCCTCGAAGGCGACGGGGCGCGAAGGGGGCTCGACCCGGCGCTGATTGGATCCTGATGGACTGCAGGCGTGTCGATTAGGTTCCTCTCCCCCTTTCCTTATCCGCACCCCTCCATCTTCGCCCCTCTCCCCCGTCCCCTCTCTTCACCTTTTTACCCCCTGGCGTTACTTACGTACTTGTCTTCATGGGCGTTCCTCGCCAGCCGGGTTGTTTTAAGAGGCATTTGCCTAAATGTTGTT
>NC_051419.1:11678193-11678826 GCF_015228065.2 Penaeus monodon | reverse complement strand
TTCTGGAAAGCGTTTTGAAATGGAAATTATTTTTTTGTATATGGACATGAACGTTCAGTGTCTGTACATATGTGGATTGTACACAATCAAACTATTGCTATATATCACCTGTGGAAAGTAATAAGGAATGCCATGTATATCCAAAGGTTTTCAAAGGAAAATCTTTCACCAAACATTTCGAACAGTACAGCAAAGCGTTGTTTTTCTTGAACGTCTTTCTGCGATCAGTGCCAATTGCTTGTTTTGTGTCCCGTGCAACAGAGGATGTTTGACTATATTTTTACGTAATCTTTAACTTTTTTTTTAATATTGGTTGCCATTACAGTTAGAGGCTTTCTGATAGCAAATGATAACGAACTCCACATCGGCAGTTTATCTTTGAAGCTGATAAGGGTATTAAGAACAGACACCAACACACACGAACTCTCGTTAAAAGGCTCTATTTGCCAAAAGCATGTGCGTGTGTTTGTGCGTGCGTGGAGCACTGGGCATACTCTTCCTCTACGCAGCTTTACAACTCTATCAATAATGGGAGCTGTAATGTTGAGCACACGTTTATATTGCACGTGGGGAGGGCGCGGGTGTAGTGGCTGCAAAGTGAGTCTTTCCTCAGACGGTTCTGATGGTACCTTT
>NC_051419.1:11677134-11678069 GCF_015228065.2 Penaeus monodon | reverse complement strand
ACGTGGATCAGAGGCGCATGTTATTTAGATAATTTGATTATCTTTACAATATTTTTTTTTATAGACGAACTCATCCATCGTGACACATCAATAGCTCGAAATATGTTAAGATTATTCAACGGTTTTCCTATTCTCGTAAGTATCTGAGAACCTGCAATGGCCCGGAATATTTTAAAACTTTTTTTCTGAAGCGTTTAAAGCATCTCCATTAATGCATAACCGAGACAACTCATGAGATCGTACGAGAGGGTGTTAAAAAAGGACAGAAATAAGGAAATGTGGTGGGAAGGATAGAAAATGGCGAAGAGAAAGGTTGCGAAAAGGGGAATGAGGAGAAGAGTGATGTAAACTAATAGAAAAGAGATGGTAACAATATAAAGCAGATGATGGAATAAAAAGTGAAGGGAAAGACTACGAAATGGAATCGTAAATGATGTAGAAATAACAAAATGAAACAAAGAAAAGTGGGATGAAATAAGAAGCAAGAAAAGACTCAATCAAAAATGAGGAAAGAAAGAAAGAATCAAATAAAAATGAAATACATAAAATATGGAAAATCAAGAAAGTTAGAAGCCGGAAAAAGGATACGCTAAAGAACCCGTCCTCTCAGTGTCCTGAATTGGTAGAGCGACGTGTCCCGGCGTTCGCGCACCAGGCCCGGATTGCGCCGACTGCGCCCGACGCCAGGCGTTCTTGCAGGCGGATTCGCGGAGGCGAGATATTGTCTGGCGCTGACACTGACAGATGGCGCGCGCTCGGAGATGCGGCAAAACACATTGATTTCATTATCTGGAGGGCTATTTTTGAAGCCGATTTTCTCTCCCTCGAGCATTCTTACCCGCGGTTTTCTCTGTTCTCTGTTCTCTTTGTATTTTTTAATTGGCTGGGATAGGTTTAAGGGAGGCGGTTAGCTGGGGAAGTTGACATAAAAGAAA
>NC_051419.1:11675697-11676762 GCF_015228065.2 Penaeus monodon | reverse complement strand
CTATCTCTCTTTCCCTCTCTCGTTTTCTCTTGTTCCCTTGTGTAGTTGTTTTATCTTTACCATGCAGACGCGGTCAAGGTCGTAAAAGTGGCATTGTCTGGCGTGCCGACAAAATTACGCAGCAGTTTATGACATTTACGGCTCCTCGTCCACGTGAAGTGTGTCTGACGGAAAAATAGTCATGGGAGTCCGTGATCACCTGCGGTGAGGATGGTGGCAAAGATAGTGATGGTGATGGTGCGGTTAGATAGCAGCGAAATTGTAGTTCGGTCATCATCAGTAGCAGCACCATTTATAGTCATCGTTGTTGTAACCATTGTTTAGAAAAGATAAGCCATGTGCATTTGAGGACTGTATACTTTTAGAAAATGAAAGAAATTGTTCTGCGTTCAGGAGTAATTCGGAATTAGATTTTAGAAAATGCGGTGAAAAATATTAAGAAAAATATGTTACGAAAAAAAGTATATTCAGCTTTGTGGAACGAAAATTGTACAAGAGTTATATAAAAATCGAATAGCAAAAATGTTCTCTGGTTATTTAACCTGTCACCTTTTGAATGAACGAAATAAAAGAAAAAGAAACTTAAGCATTAGAGAACGAAAATAAAAACAAGGTTATGAATCTTACACCTACGAAAAAATGCACAGGTTCGCGAAGTAAAAACTGACATACAAAAATAGAAATAAAATGAGGAAATAAATTGTCTGGGTTACAGAAACTACCATTTCATTTAAATCGCAGAAAAAAGTGGGGATGAGGACGGGAAAATAATTTTACAAAACAAAACGGAAGAAAAATAAGTTACGAAGCACACCAGTTAAAAGGATTATGCATTCAGACGCGCGGAACGAAAATTGACATGCAAGAGGCACCAAGGTACACGATACGCGAGATGGAGTTTCATTTGTTAATTAGAAAGCGACTCAGACGAAGTATAAGATTCGGGCCCCAGGGGATGCAGGGAGTGAGGGTAGGAGACGTGGGGGGGGGGGGGGTAAAGGGATGTTGGGAGAGAAGGAGAGGGGGGAGGTGAGAGGGATTTTTGGTGAGGAGCGGTGAGGGCGA
>NC_051419.1:11675410-11675665 GCF_015228065.2 Penaeus monodon | reverse complement strand
GGTGAGCGGGAGAGACTCGCTGAAGCATTTTTCAAAGGAAGATGGAAGGAAGCTGGAGTTGAGAAGGAAGGGGGAAGGGAGGGGTAAAGGACGGGGAAAGAGGAGGTGTAGGAGGAAGATGCAGGTGGGAGAGAAAGCAAACAGAGAGGCGGGAAGAGAGTAGGGAGTGACGGAAATTTCGCTGGGATAGGGAGGGAGAAAGAGACGAGAAGGAAAAACTAAGAGAGAGATCGGGAGTAGGAAGGAATGGAAAGG
>NC_051419.1:11674038-11675244 GCF_015228065.2 Penaeus monodon | reverse complement strand
ACATTCAGAACGGACCTGAGAGGGAGACATAATAGACAGATGTAAGAAAACATAACCTGGAGATCAAGAGGGAGGAAGCGCCAAAGCGCGATAACGCGGAGTGGGAGAACATATGGACGACTGTTCGCGGCCAGAAGCGTCGTGGGGCAGACGGGGGGCCGAGATCAGTCGCCGCCGGGAGATAACCGCTGAGGTGTTGCCTGGCAATCACGGGGAGCCATTCGATCGTCGGCGGCGAAGGAGGCGAGAGGGGGAACGATAAAGAGGGCGAGGGGAGGATGAGTAAAAGGGTATACTTAGAGAAACAGACAGACAGAGAAGTAAAGTTTAAGAGAGGTAGCAAAAATGCTAGAAAGTGATTTGGACAGGTATGTGGATGTAAAACGGAAATAAAAAATAGGGGATGATAAAAGGAACTGGAACATTAGTAGAATAAAGAGGAAATGCCCTATATTCAATGCAGTTTCCTCGGCCCTCACAGATAAACTTTACTTACAAAATCGTAACTGAATTTTATGGCGGAAAGTTGGGAAGAACCAAGTAGGGAGAAAGGGAGAGAAAACAGGAGAATGGAACATGAGAAAGAGGAGAAAGGACAGAGAAAGGAGAACAGCTGCGAGGGCACGAGGGAGTGAGGGATGAAGGGAAGTGGCGGAAATGAGAGCGTTGACCTAGTGTGCACGGAAGGCTATGCCTCGACCTTGAATGTGGTTAATGTCCCGAGCTGAATGTTTGGAGGGGAGTGCGTGGAGGAGGGGGGGGGTGAGAGGTGCTGAAGTAAGGAAAATGATAAGAATAAGGGCAGAAAGGAAATAAAGATTAGCAGGGGAATGTAGAAAGGTGAGGATAGGAGTATATGAAAAAAGAGGAGATAAAGGTGGCGAGGAAGAACAAAAAAGATTAATGGAAGTTAAAGCGAGTTACTATCTGTAACAAGAACATGCAAAATTAGTGCACGGGAGATAAAGTGGAACATGGGTCCGCATTTCATTCCGAACGTCAACGCATTTTTTATCGAATTCGAACGCATTTTGTTTAGAGTCCCACTACCTTTTGTTTCGCATCGTTATTGTGTTATTCCGATTGGAATTGACGATCACAGTCGCCGGCGACGAGCGCGAGAGACAGAGTCTTAGTAGGGAGGAGGGGGAGATGGGGCCCTGACTACCTAATTATTTATGGCTCGTTGCTATGGATCCTGATTTG
>NC_051419.1:11673644-11673895 GCF_015228065.2 Penaeus monodon | reverse complement strand
AACAGCACGGGACTAAGAGAGAGAAAGGGGTTGAGAGATAGGGAAAGGGAGCGGGAGAACTGATAAAGAGAGAAAGGTGACGTGGAGAAAGTAACAAAGAAGAAGGAGAGGAGGGATTAGAGAATGATAGGAAGTCGGAAACATAAGACAATTAACAGGAGAAAAGGAAGGGGAAGTTAGATGAGATGCATTGGGAGGGAGGGAGTGAATGGAGGAGTAGAGTGAGAGAGAGAAAGAGAAGGGGAGCTTGA
>NC_051419.1:11670932-11671742 GCF_015228065.2 Penaeus monodon | reverse complement strand
ACGATGGAAGACAAAGATTTACATGTATCGAAAGAGGGAGTATTCAAAGTTGAAGAAAAGAGGCACAATGCAAAACCAATAAAGATCAATGGGAAACGAGTTCTGAAGCGAGGTTGAAAGGCCAAAGGACAGTGTTAGCGTCAGCTGTCACTCACCCTAAGTATCCCTTGCCAGGGCCAGCCCACCTTATCTGCTGGCACCCTTCCCCTTCTCTCCCTCATTCCCAACGGACAACCTTAGACTCAAACCTGCCCCTATTCTCCCCTCCCTCCTCTCCTCCCTCCCCCTCCCACTCCCCCCTCTCCTCCTCCTCCTCTTCCTCCCTCTCTCCTCTCCTCCCTATCCCTTCCCCCCTTCTCCTCCTCCTCCCCTTCCTCCCTCTCTCCAGCCTACCTCCCCTCCTCCCTACCCTTCACCCTTACATTACCCCCATACACGGTTGTCACTCTATTTCGGGCCGTGTTGTTGTCGTTGCGACGGGCTATTTCCGACCTGCAAGTTGGAGCAAGCGAGGCTCAGCCACCGATATAGTTATGGGTCAACCAAGGCGCTCGCTTAGGTGCGGTGCCCGGGCTGGTGAAGGGGGAGGGGGGTCGTGCGTTCATGAGTCGTAAGTGCATGTGTGTGTAAAGTCAGGGTAGAGCGAGGATAGTGGGATGTAGCTGCGGATGACGCTGTTGTGTGCTTGTTTCATTACATGTGCCGAGTGGATTTTATTTGCTGAGTAGAGTGTTATTTATACAAGGGTGTGTTTGTGTATTTAGGCACAGGTATGAGGGTGTTTTTTTTTAGTAGGATAGGTATAGGGAC
>NC_051419.1:11669629-11670907 GCF_015228065.2 Penaeus monodon | reverse complement strand
CTTTATATGCAATTTTATCATATGATTAGACGACAAATCTATACAAAAAATAGGGAAGAAATGATAAGCCTTATGAGAAACCCCTCCAAAAAGGTAGGTCATGAGAAAAAACCGACAGAGCGTCTATCCCCTTTGTAATTCCTTCCCCTTCTTAATGGCCGCCTCCCACCCACCCTTGATGGATGATGGCATGGGTGGAAGGGGCGGGGACAGAGTGGGAAGGGATGCTGGGAGGGGACCCCATGAAGAAAGAATCTAGTCGATTCAGCTCGTTAAGACCCTCTGGATATCATTGATCCCCCTCTTTTTATTACACGTTAATATGGTATGGGTGTAAATAAATGAGGGAATAAATTATTTTAGATGATAATAACCATAGGAATTATGATTTTCTAATAGCAGTAGCGTGATTATGATTGCAGTGATAATGGCGGTGCTGATAATGCTAGCATGATATTCGTAGATTTTATAAAGATAATGGTATTATTGCAATGGCAATAATATGACATTCATTCCATTGCCTGTGTCAGTATCTTCAATACTCCTGACTATTACTAGTTTACTGATAAACTATTAATGATATTAAGGATGGGCTAGATTTATGACCAAGACTTGAACTTGAATCCTCTTTTTTATCAGTTTCCATGTGCGTTTCCTTAAGTGCTCCCACGTGCATATGTGTAATTTTCTGCGTATTCATGTTTGTATGCATGTGTGATGCTCAAATGAGGCTGGTGGCTGCATCCTTCGGTCCTGTTGACGTCACTCCGTCGCCAAGGCCTTTCGGGAGCGGAAATAGACCTGGATTGCGAAGCGGGATAAACAGATTCGCCGAAAATAAACGGATAGAACCTAAAATATAATGACTAAGAGTTGACAAAATTCAAGAAAAGGACAGGGGAAAAAATACTTTAAAAATAAAGACGTAGGCACACACGCGGATGAATAAACACGAGTCAAAAGGAAAGGAATAAAAATGCAGACGCACAGATAAAGCAGTATAAAACAAATAGAGAGAAACGTGCATACCCACAGACAAATAGTGTAAGAGAAATAGATGAATACATAATTAAAACTAGAGAAGAGAAGAAAAGTAAAGGAATAAGGAAAGGCTAGACGTGTCTGAGAGCCTTCCTCTCCCCAGCTCTTCCTCGCCGAGCCGCAGGAACTGAAGAACATCACATTAACACGCTCTCAGGCCACGTGTTGCTCTCGCGATGAACAAAATAGAATGTACAAACAAAATGTTAGATGTAGGAGGAAGAGCAATATTGGATT
>NC_051419.1:11669334-11669593 GCF_015228065.2 Penaeus monodon | reverse complement strand
GAGTGGCGTTTATATATTAAAACAATGGCGAAGACAGCGCTTGTTGATTATTTATGCCGGTTATAATTTTCCTGCCTTGCTCTATTACGTAGTTATATAGCTCTTGCTCTTTATTCATGCCACCACGAATTATGTCATCGTGCGTCTCCTTTATTGCAGGTGAGTGCCAAGACGGCGATCCTCTTCGTCTGGTAAGTAATATCTACCTTATGCTCTTCAGGGCTCTAAAGGTATGACATATATAGCTGGGGCGAAGGTT
>NC_051419.1:11668073-11668536 GCF_015228065.2 Penaeus monodon | reverse complement strand
TTCATTTTCTATACATCATCCCTGTCTTGTATTTCCCTCACGCGCACAGGCGTAATATAGGAAGCCGTTATCATGTTCTTCATTATGTTCATCATTATGCCGGAGCAGAAAGGAAAACATTTGTTATTAATTGCTTCCCTTCCGACACAAAGAGTTGAGCCGGAGCTCCCCTATCCCCCTCCCCATTCATCCGCTGGCTGGCAGGTCACGCGACTCCAGCTATCAACCTGCGAGCAATAAAGCGTCCAATAACATTATATGGTATTATTCCTGAGGTGACGAGGGCGTGTGGGTGGCAGATGTGTGCTGTAGATGGGTAGACGGCGGCGTAGGTGAGGGATGGGAAAGTGAAGGACGGAGAGTAATTGGCATTCGAGCGACGTGCCTTAAAGATCTTTCTCTTTATATACCGATAAATTATTAGATAAAGGGTCTTGTACTAGTGTCTTTATGTTGTATACAT
>NC_051419.1:11666286-11666496 GCF_015228065.2 Penaeus monodon | reverse complement strand
GAGTTAATTGCCTTGGATTCTCCCTCCCTGCCAACGAATGAAATTGACTGAAGCGTTAGCGCTGTCTGGCTGGTCGACACTTGCAGGTAAACGATCCTAAATTTATTGAGCAGGTTCTTTGTTCCGCGAGAGCGCCGCACACAGGGTTGGCTCCAGACTCTTTGCTCAGCCAAGGGGAGGCACGAGGGGCGGGCGGCGGTGGCAAGGACC
>NC_051419.1:11665654-11665769 GCF_015228065.2 Penaeus monodon | reverse complement strand
GTGTTTACGTGCGAGCTCGTCTATCACCGTACACCTCTGACCTTCTCAAAAAGATTACAAATGGAGGCAACTTATTCTCAGCGGGCCTCCTCTCCGCTGACATTACAACTACATA
>NC_051419.1:11660921-11661367 GCF_015228065.2 Penaeus monodon | reverse complement strand
TCGGAAATAACGTTAGAGCGACGCAGGCGATGGCAGTGTAACTTTCTCAGCGATTAGCTTGTTGAGCGTCGATAGATTCTGTGTCCGGGGCAATATGGATGTCATTATCCCCTGCCCTCTCCCCTCTTTCTCTGGCATTTTTGTTTCCCTTTTGCCCCGCCCTGTTATTCTCGCCTCATCCTCAGTTCATCCTCCATCTACATATTTCTTTTCCCTACCTTGTCATTTTTCCCTGCCTCTCCCTTCCCTAACCCCACTTTCTCGCTCTCCTGCCCTGCCATTTTCGCCTCTGCTTCCGTCCCCTCCCCGTCCTCCCATTCTCCTCTTGTCGCCCCCTTCCTACTTGGCCAGCGCGCCTTTGATATCAAAATGGGTAGGCCTATAACAGGCGACGAGGGATCGGCGGAGAACGAGCCTGTCTGCGCCGGAGCAACCTCGGGGAAGAC
>NC_051419.1:11660215-11660823 GCF_015228065.2 Penaeus monodon | reverse complement strand
TGATTGTGTGGGATTTTTTTCGGTAGATGTAATTTGTTACTAGCGGCAGAAAATAGAAATACAAATTGAAAAGTGAGACAAAAATGAACGTAAAAACTCCTGTCCAGATAAGAAAAGCAGCGTACGCCTTCTCCAAGAATGCCTTTGACGGCCATATTTCACCGTCACCACGAAGCGCCTAAGGAGAACAGACTCTTTCACGCTCTAACCTCTTCAAGCTTCCTAATGATGACTGACTTCTCCGAGCATCGAACCAGATGCCGAGAACAGACTTGTTTAGGTGAGTGCGAGGCCAGATTTCTCCAGACTTGTTGATAAGTGCTAATTTTCTCAGAGCCTCTAGCCTTGCGTCCATCCATCTAATAATCAGACTCCTCAGATGATAAAAATCATAGAATTCTGGATATATCCTCTGGGTCTCTAAGCCGCCACCCATAACACATTCCTTCAAAAGATAATATGAGCCGTCGCCATCAGACTCGTTAAGGTTAAGCGACTTTTCGAGAGCCCTCGACCGCCCTATCGGCTGTCACGGGTCAAGATACAGCCCGGCAGCGCCTCCCCCGACGCACCACGGAGAAACCGGGCCGGGAGAGGCGCGGCTTGGT
>NC_051419.1:11658984-11659244 GCF_015228065.2 Penaeus monodon | reverse complement strand
GCATACGCATGTATAAATATGTATGTGTTCTGCCAAATACTTACAATGTCAGGTATTCGCAGACAAAATGGAATGTCTCCTTTTTCGAGAACTTTTCCCGTTTCACTGACTTTCAAGTAAATTTTTGCTTCCTTGCCGGCCTAAGAAAATTAATGCGGAGTGATACTCGGGAGCGAACCCAATTTGCCTTCAGAAATATCAATTAACGCAAGACTTCGTTGGCTTGGCCGATAAATTGCCAGTGTTTTAAAGACACGTCA
>NC_051419.1:11658867-11658951 GCF_015228065.2 Penaeus monodon | reverse complement strand
ATTGACAGCCCGTGGATGAGTAATTGTTGCTAGGTGACATGAATGTTATTTTTAAAAACTATGTTTTGTTTACTTAGAATTGGA
>NC_051419.1:11658421-11658565 GCF_015228065.2 Penaeus monodon | reverse complement strand
CAGATGGTATGTGGTCGCGCCATGTGACGCCGAGCATAATTCTCTCGTGTGCTCTTTGCATGGATCTTTGCATGGTGACCGTGGGTGTGATGCATTGATCATAGACTTGTCGTTTTAGGACCAATGGAAATTCTTTGTTTTTGC
>NC_051419.1:11657352-11657759 GCF_015228065.2 Penaeus monodon | reverse complement strand
CGATCGTCCCAAATGACACATGTCAGTGGGTGTTCCGCGCCGCTTCTTCCCCTCTAGGGCAGGAGGAAGAGGCGGCTCCTGCCCACCACCCTCCAAGGGTCGTGGGCGGGAGCCAAGACCGCAGGGGAGCAGAATGGGCGGGGGCTAGTGGGGAGGGGGTGGATGGGTTAAAGGTGGTAATGAGGCACAGGGGGTACAGGGGGGTGCAGCTGTAGGGAAGAGGCTGCGAGTGTTAAGGAAGAGAAAGGGGCCTGGGTATAAAGGGAGGGGCTAGAGGGGTTAGATGGGGAACAGAAAGGGGGGCACAGCCTCTGACGAGGAATATATCTTATATCTTTTTTGGCTGAATGCTTGGGTATGGGGTGTCACTGACTCATGCATACCGTATGTACGAGGGGTACGTGTGA
>NC_051419.1:11656074-11657171 GCF_015228065.2 Penaeus monodon | reverse complement strand
TTCTAAGTATTCGTTTATACAGGGTGTAGGTTTTAGTGGTAGTGACAAAGGGTAATTCCGAAGTTGATTGAGAGTACTTTGAAGGTTCATACCCAGCATTGTACTGATATTACAACTGTAATATCAGTACTGTAGAATACTGTGCTGATATGTGAGAGAAAAGGTGGAAAATGTGATATTTTTCCATTTGATGATATACAAATTCCAAGGGAAAAAACTCCACGATAATCAAGAAGTCAATCTCCTTACCTTATTGAGTGATGAGGTTGTGATGAGATGAATAATGAGGTGATGGCAGTGTGCTGGGAACTTCTTGCCGTCGTTGCTGTTGTTGTCGCTACATCATCATTTTTTTCCCGATTTCCGTCACTTCGCACTTACTCAGACTCACCCGCCTGATCCCTTTCGTTCCCGGAGTTCAGGCGGGTCACACGGGCCTTTCGGGGTTACCTGAGGTCACCGAGTCCGATTCCCTGCGCACACATTCCCGGTTCCGGAATCACACACTTCCGGTTGGAGACGCGGGTGAAGCAGCGAGCCCTCCCGGCGGCGCCCGGGGGTCACGCCTGCCTGCGTGGGCGTGGTATAAGGCCAAGTGAGAGGGGGGCACTGAAGGCGTCCCCGGGTGGGCGTGCAGCGACTCAGGAGGGCGGCGTGGCGTGGGCGTCCTCGCAGGTCGTGGGGGCCGCGGTCGCCCCGTGTCCTTGGTGTCCTAGATGAGCAGGTGCGGGGGCGGGGTCGGGGGCGTGGCAAGGCCCGGCGCGGCGAGGGCGGCGGGCGCGAAGGGGCCGAAGGGGCCTGGGGCGAGGGCGGGGAGCTCCGCGTGGACAGCCAGGCTGCGGGGCGGCGGCGGCGGCGGCGGTCATCATATCTGCGTCTGGCGCACGTGGCGCAGCTCACGCAGCTCTGTCACGTCGTTGTTGTTGCCGTTGGGCTTGCGCTTGTCGGGCTGCGGGCGGCGCACGGGCGTGTCCGTAATGAGAGCGCAGTGCGAGTTGGTGTCGGACTCGGCACCGTCCGTCGGGCCGGACAGGTGGTTGAGGCGCGGCTGCGTCAGCGGCGTGTCGGCCACCGACTCTGCGTCAGCGTGGGCGTCC
>NC_051419.1:11655117-11656009 GCF_015228065.2 Penaeus monodon | reverse complement strand
CGAGCTGAGCAGTCCGCATTCGGCCGCTTTGTCAGGCGACACGAGGCCGAGGGCTGCCGCCAGCTCGGGGTTGGGCGTGCACTGCGTCTCGCCTTGCAGCACCTTTGATCTTCTGGATCATCTCTTGGATCTCGAAGCGCAGGATGCCCACGAAGCACAGCTTGATGAAAGCGATCACGCAGAAGCCCAGAATCATCAGCGTCTCGGCCGACGTCAGCAGCCACTTCTCCAAGTGCACGACGCAGCCGCGCGTGTAGTACTCCTTGTCGTCGCCGTTGGCGCACGTTAGGTTGCGGTCCCGCCCGCGCCCGCCACCGCCCCCGTACGAGTCGGCGCGCAGGCGACCCTTCGCGTCGGTCTCGGGGTACGCCTTCACGTGGCGCACCTTCTGATCGGCCTTGATGCCCGACAGCGGACGCACGCCGGGCTCTGCCGCGTCGCTCTCGTTGCGCTGGCAGCACGACGCCGGCAGCCGCAGCACGGAGAAGCGCTGCCCCGCGTCCCACCACGTGGTGTTATAGTCGCGCGGCGACGCCACGCCGCAGCACTTGGCGGCGCGCTGCAGCGTGTCCCACGCCTCCGTGACGTCGGGGTCGCGGCCGTAGCGGTCGAGCAGCGTGGCGCGCACGTGAGGTGTGAGGCCGTCAGTGAGGTGCGAGAAGCGGTAGAGCCACACGAGGCCCACCACTACGTCGCCCAGCAGCAGGAACAGCAGTAGGAGCCAGTAAATGTTGAGCAGCCGCTGCGAGAGGCGGAGCGCCCCTAGGCAGCCCAACGCCTGCAGTACGCCAGCCTGTAGCAGCAGGGCCAGGTAGCCGTAGAGCAGCGTCGGGTGATAGGCGGGCGGCGCCGGCACCAGCGACAGGTACGGGTGCGAGGCCACGCCCCCCGC
>NC_051419.1:11654976-11655082 GCF_015228065.2 Penaeus monodon | reverse complement strand
CGGCATTGCACGTGTAAATCCACAATCGGTAGTAACGCATTGCCTTGCGCAGGAACATCACCGCGGCCATGCGAGGCCAGGGGCGGCCCCTCCTGCAGGAGGTGAA
>NC_051419.1:11654800-11654939 GCF_015228065.2 Penaeus monodon | reverse complement strand
TCCCGCCCGTCCCGGCCTGAGTTCGGGCACCAGTTCTTGCCTCCACCTCACGATGCCCGGGTCGCGCTGGGTGCCGCACCTGAGACGGTGCCAGCCTAACTGCCGCGGCACTGCTAGCTCAGGGGAGGCACTGGCGCCA
>NC_051419.1:11653968-11654702 GCF_015228065.2 Penaeus monodon | reverse complement strand
CCACCTGTCGCGGGTGGTCGGCGCACTTCTTGCCTCCGCCCTCGCTCACGCCCCGAGCACCATCGCCGCGCACTACCTCTTCGGAAACCCGCGGCTGCTGCGGTCCAGGCGCATAGCTACGGCTCCGGCGCACTCGTGCGGGCGTTCGGGCTCGGGCACGTCCCTCTGCGCGGAAGGCGTAACGATTCGCTCCAAGGCCTTGCCCTTTGACCTCACACTTCACAAGGCACAGTCAGACGACGTCGATAGAACGGGCAGTTTGCAGAACAGTTGGGTCAGAATCACTCTTTTTCTATCTCACAGTATTAGACGTCTTTTAGAGCGCTGACACTCGGATCGTGCATGGGCGGGGGCGGGAACCGAACTCGGCGTGGCGTTGCTCTCTCGCCGCTCCATCGTGGCGTGCGACGCCCGCATAGCATCGGCTGTGCTGCAGGAAGTCCGCTACGCGCAAGTCGGCGCTTGCATAACCCTTTTCAGTATTTCTTTTGCCTTTTGAATTCTGCAACATTTTCTCCTTTCATTATGTTACTTCCATAGATCTTTTTTATTTGTCTTTAACGTCTGTCCTACCTTTTTCTTATGCAATAATTATTAGTATAGTGCTTGTCCATGCCGTGCTTGGGCGCTCTGTTCCCGCTGGCGTGGCGATCCTTGGCTCATCCTCGAGGGACAGAGGGCAACCTGAAGACACGACCCTGCGAATCTGGAAGGAAGAAGAAGGCATTGTTAGC
>NC_051419.1:11652861-11653265 GCF_015228065.2 Penaeus monodon | reverse complement strand
ACTGTCGTTCATATTATGTTATCTATATGTTCTTGCGTTACAGAACTGTTTATAGGGACCGAAAGATTTACCTGACTATGACTGGCACGCTGTTTACACGTCGAGGGAGGGCCAGGGTCAAGGAGGAGAGGGGATAGCTATGGAAGAGGCAAGGGCAAGGGGAAGAAGAGGAAAAGGGACTGGGTATGGGCGAGAGGGGCTAGTGACAAGGGGTAAGGTTAAGAGGTCTGAGTGGGAAGGGAGGTGAAGGGGAGGGAACAGGGCAGGGGGAATATCAGAGGGACCGATGTGGATTGGTATCCATCACACCACCCCTTCCCCGCTCTTCGTTTTTTTTTGGATCTGAACTTGTCATGCTGCTGTCATGTCACTGAGCTCGGTTGGCGAATTTAGCTGTCGTCAGT
>NC_051419.1:11650546-11651594 GCF_015228065.2 Penaeus monodon | reverse complement strand
CGGCAGCCATCCCGTGCGAGGCCGAGGGACGGGCCTCTCCTTCCATGGCCAATTACGCACGAAGAGCCGGCATTCCCTACCTCCCTGGACACGCAATCTCTCGGCGACATCGTGCACACGCGACGGCCGCACTCAGAGGGCGCTGATTCGCAAACCCCGCCGTAAACGGCCACGCGAGTGAAATTAATGTAATTAGTATGGATTTTTTTCTTTCAGCATGAGATTGGGTTCTTTTCAAACTGTGTGAGTTGATCATGCGGTAGCGAGGGCATGTAAACATGCAGGGTCTTTCGTCAGCTTTCAGGAAAGCAAATATTAGAGGCGGATATCAGTTTCCGAAAGCAAATTTACAAATGTTCTTGGATTCGAGTCACAGACCTTGCAAGAAACGCTTTCGCCAACAAGTAAGCGTCACTTTCATGGAATCTTCAATTATAAATTAACGTCATTTAAACGCCTCCTACGTCTTTCTCTTCGCTAGTCATATTTCGGATTTCTATTTCAGTGGAACTTCCGTAAATACATTTGAGGGTACAGTGCAAATCACAGCCTGCATTCCTCCACACTACTTAGCAAAACAACTGGAACTCCAGTGGAAGCACGGCGAATTAACCCCCATTAAGCAAATTAAATGTGGGAATAAGTCTCCTGTTTTTCTTATATACTCAGCGGTCGCTCCGTCCCCCCAAATTAGAACGCGTTTAAATAGCAGCGGCAGCGGAACATGACCCAGGATGAGGCGGACACAGAAGGCGGTGGAGGCTGAGGGGAGGGGGGGGGGTAATTGGCGGAAGAACTGAAAAAGTAGGGATGGAAAATACGAAACCTAAAAACATAATGGCAAGTGAAGCAGTTTATCGACACATCAGTAGTTATAACGAACATAAATGAAGAACTTCTCACCGGCAAGACTGATGGGGAAAGTGTGGGCCCCGAAAAAATAATTCGGCCGGGGGTTTTGGCGGGACTCCTCGTCTCCTGACAGCTGGTTCAGTTGATCTCGGAGAACAGGAAAGCACGAGAACAAAAGAAGCTGTTTAGAACGAAG
>NC_051419.1:11650353-11650515 GCF_015228065.2 Penaeus monodon | reverse complement strand
ACCCCTAACTAAAGTAGCGCAATTATAAGCCAAAGCAAGAGACGAGGAAAACTATACCAGAGAATGAAAAATGAAGGGAACAAAGTAAGAAAACAAGAATCCAAAACAGGACGATAAGAAAACGAAGAGCCAAGAAAGCCAAGAAATCCATCAGAGTAAACA
>NC_051419.1:11649620-11650047 GCF_015228065.2 Penaeus monodon | reverse complement strand
CAACTTAGTTATGGCCCAATCTTTTGTCTCTGAGCAAAATGATGAGTGCCATTGTGATTAATTGCCCGCTGGCTTCTGTGATGCTAATCAGTGCAAACATAAAGCCGGTGATGACTTGCCGATCGTGTAGGTAAAATGAGGACTAACAAGGCGCCGGGGGGGGGGGGTCTGGTGGACCGTCGGGGGGGGATTAACGGGCCGCGAGGTGAGTGGCTTCGGAAGGGGATTGGGTCGGATTTGGGATTTATTGGTGTTCATTGTTATTGGGGCCGCTGCGGGTGCTGTCGCCGCTGATGGGAGGATTACTTTTATTTATCGCATCGCCATCATGTGTTGTTTTCTGTCAGTGTTATTGTGTTATGAATGATTTTCATCTTCGTTGTTGTCGTCGTCGTGGTTGATTTTAAAGTGATTATCCTCATAAGGA
>NC_051419.1:11648734-11649295 GCF_015228065.2 Penaeus monodon | reverse complement strand
TTGGTATACATGGTTTTACACCCCCTCTCCCTCTCCTTCTGCCCCCCATCCGTGGACAAAGAAGGCCGAGGCGCCGCGGCGAGGGCGAGGGATCCGCATGGCCGGCGACGTAATCGCACAATAACGACTAAGAAATCCTCCCGAAGGACCAGCGAGCAACTGCTCACTGGTCGAACGCATCGATGCCGAATGGCCGGCCGCCCGCGCCTTACCGTTCTCCTTCCCTCATGTTGCTCATGGGATGATCTTCATTTTTTTATGATTATTGTTTCTTTGCTTTTCATTTCTTTCATTTTTTTCGTTCATTTCCCCGTCGTTCTTATTCTTCTTTATCTTGTTTTGTGTCTCCCTCTTTTATTCGTTATTATTTTTCTAATTTCTTTCTTTTGTTTTTATTGCTCACATTCTATTTTCTTTCACGATTGCTTCTCTCATATTTTCGCCTTTATCTTTCTCATTTCTCCTTTCGTTTTTTTCGCCTCCGTTTCTGTTTCATACTTTTTGTTTGTTTTTATTTTTCTCCTATGTTTAATGTTTTTCATCTCGTTCTTTTTTCCTTCG
>NC_051419.1:11648371-11648707 GCF_015228065.2 Penaeus monodon | reverse complement strand
ATCTCATCTTTTTATATCCTTTTGCCCTACCTCCATACGGTAACAAAATTCGCCTCTGTCACGTGTCTCGTTTGTCTTCCTGTTCTTGGGCGAACAAAGACGAAGAGGGAGAAAAGGTGAATGAGAGTTCTTCGCCGTCCATCTGTCAGGCCGAACAGATGGCGCGTGATCTCGAGCTTGTCATATTCTCCTTGGGTAGAGCAATGAATGTCCTGGGGTGGTAGATGTCTTGGGACAGTAGATATCCCTGGGTAATAGATTTCCGAGAGAATAGATATCCTGTGAGTCCATCTTCCCTACGCCGTGCCCCCTTTTGTCGCAACGCGGATCTCGGAG
>NC_051419.1:11646030-11648248 GCF_015228065.2 Penaeus monodon | reverse complement strand
TTGATTCATGTATTTTATTACCGCCTGTCATCATTTTTCTCCTTTCCCTCTTTTTATTGCCGAATCGGGAGGCAGCGCAGAACAATGGTGGCGCCGGATCGTGCGGGCTAATCACTTGTGTCGCCGACGAGGGTCAACAAGCCAAAGTCAACGAGCGTGAAATTATTATTTTTTAGCTGAACGCCATATGTCAGTGAGCCACAAGAGCCATACTAGCGTGGCATTCAGTGCGATCGGCAGCGTCCTGTCGGCTGGCGTTCGGTCGTCCGGCTTACAGTGCGAGGACATTAATGCGTCAAATTGAGCATTTTGTGCGTCGTGTGCACATCACGCGCGAGAGAAGCATTTTTTGGTGCGGGTGGATTGCGCTTCCTGTTTGAAATGGGCGGAATGTGTGGACTGAGCGTAGTGTGTGACATCGACCGCGAATGGAAATAGCCAGTGGTGTAAAAAAGATTGGGAAATGTGCGAGACATTACAGTGTAAAGTTAATATAGTGTTTGCATTTTTTTTCTTCGTTTGTGTATGTTTTCCTGCGTTCGTACCGCAAGATACTTTTAAACGGCAATGGGTAAGAAAATGGCCCGTATCCGACAAAATTAAATCGATTGCATGCCAAAGGTAGTATTTTATTTTATGAAATGAAATGGACAAAAATTGATGGACTTCTGTGTGTGTAGATCAGTAAAATTATTATTTTTTAATCGATTTTCAGTTTTGATTTTTCTCCTCTGGCAAACTAAGCAGTTATGAAACAATCATGACAGACTGTAAATTAAAATCAACGTGAGAGGGAGGTAATCAGTGAAAAATAATTACATCAATTAACGGATGCCAACGATCATCATTTCATGAACAGCTGATAATGGTAAAAAAGACTCATCTCCCTTAGATAAATGGATAACTGTGGCACATTAGTAAATAGATTGAATTATACGTGTAGGTAAACAACTGAAGCAGGTGATTACCAGGTCGTGGAACCTAGCGCATTCGTTTTTGGCCTAATGAGAGCGCCATAAAGGGATACAGAAGATGTATGCAGGCAAGCACGCTTTGTCTAGATTCCCTCCTTGTCTCCTCTCCCCCCCCTCTCCTCTCCGGTCTTATCCACCAGCCCTCCCCTTCTCCTCCTTCGCCTCCCTGCCCTCTCATCCACTTCCCACGCTCTCCCCTCTCTTATTCACTTTCCCTCTCCTTCCCCTCCCTTACATACCTTCCTTCCCCTCCTATTTCTTTTCCACGTCCCATCCCCCTCCACTCTCTTATCCACCTTCCTTCCCCTCTCTTTTCTTATCCACCTTCCCTCCCCTCTCTTCTCTTATCCACCCTCCCTCGCCCTCCCCTTTCTTATACACCCTCCCTCCTCCTCCCCTCTCTTTTCCACCTTCCCTCCCCCTCCCTTCTCTTATCCACCTTCCCTCCCCCTCCCTTCTCTTATCCACTTTCCCTCCCCCTCCCTTCTCTTATCCACTTTCCCTCCCACTCCCCTCTCTTATCCACCTTCCTTCTCCTCTCTTATCTACCTTCTCTTTCCCTCCCCTCCTCCCCTCTCCGCCGGCAGTGTCGTGCTGGATTAGGGGATTGGTTGCGTCCGTGACAGATCAGCTTGTTCTCGTGATCCATGGTCTTGTTCTCGGGCGCAGAGTCTCGCGTTCTCGTGACACATGTATCGCGTTTTCTGGCACGCGTTCGAGGGCAGTGAATGACAGGTAGGGACTTATTATTATTCGTACTCGGTGTACGGCTGTCGTGTGTTGACTTTGTAAAGAGTTCTGAAACCTTCACTTTGTAAGCACGATATATTCGGCATATTTAGTGAGCGTGAATTTGATTTCAAGTCATACAGGACGAACGCAGTTCACTAAGCTTGTAATGGTAATGGTTTCTGCTTGACAAGCTTATGGGAGCTGTGCATAGTGGTTTGTGTAGAACTAGTAATATAGAGTAGCATGTTCATTAATTATTGACGTATTAAAGTCGACTCTCGTCGATTAAAATAAATGGCGTCGATTAAAGTGATGAGTAATCTTTGTTTGCAAGCTCCTAATGCAAGTCCACGTGATGGATATGCTGGGAAATCGGCGCTGACTGACTTTCGCTTCGTTTTTAAGTCGGAGCGGCATTAGCGTCGCTCTGCGCTTCCGCCGCTTCGTGATTCGGGAGTTTGCTTCTGCACTCGGCAAGATTATTTATTACTTCCATCTGTCTATTTATTGAA
>NC_051419.1:11645559-11645759 GCF_015228065.2 Penaeus monodon | reverse complement strand
AAATATGCACCGAAAGAGCGCAACGGCTTCCCTTCCTTGCATGAGCGTGATCCGAGGAAGCGTCATACAGGGGAGAGGGGTACGAGGCGCCAGTTTGGAGGCTGACAAAATTTTAGCAGCGAGCGGTCCCTGGCCAGCATGCTCGAGCAGGGACAGGGAAGGGGGGGAGGGAATGCAATTTTCGCACTTTCGAAGCTGAT
>NC_051419.1:11645108-11645285 GCF_015228065.2 Penaeus monodon | reverse complement strand
ATACAGCGATAAGAGCGTCCACCGTCCAATCACCCTTTCCGCGGCCCATCAGCTGATTAACTGCTCTGTCCATTAAGCTCTCATGCGCGAGAGGGAATGCTGGCGACGTAATTCCTGTTGGCCTGGTTTATACTGGTTTGGAGTGGGGGATGGAAGAGCAAAGAGGGGGCATTTCTG
>NC_051419.1:11644440-11644929 GCF_015228065.2 Penaeus monodon | reverse complement strand
ACATCCCTGGCTTTACAGTTGCAGTGTCCTGGGTTCGCGCCGGTCGGGTCGCCTCCCGCGGACTCAGCTGCGAATAATTTCGGCATTAGCTGGTCGTGGGTCACGGAGAGGGCCTGGCCATTCTGCCGCGTCCTCCCGCAGCTTGGCACGCAGAGACAAAGAAATAAGAGCCACGAGGACGGAGCGCGCGGGCGGTCGTGCATGCTCGCGATAAGGAGGCTGAAGGCGTCGCGCCGCCCTTGGTCTCTCCTCGTCATGCACTCAATTCCTTGGCGTCGCGGAGAGAATCAGTGCTCACTGATACTTGGCCGCAGCGCCTAATTGCCTGACTGCATTGGTGGTGTTAGGCGGCTCATGGTTGTATTCTCCGGCGAAGGAGGGCGGGAGCAGGGGGAGGGGGCGATGTGGGGCTGAGGGGCTTGGGGGTTGGACCTTTGCATCGATCAGACGTCGTTTTCTGTGATTGTCTTTTCTCCACCTCCTCTTTTC
>NC_051419.1:11643319-11644073 GCF_015228065.2 Penaeus monodon | reverse complement strand
TACCGTTATTCACACAACGCAATAGCTGTTGTCAAGACTGATCCCCGTAGAGGCTCCTGCATGTAGCACTAACGCCCACGTCGAGGGACTGGATTTGCGGCCTATTGGCATCGAGGTGTCCTAAGGAGGCTATTGAGGCTTTTGCAGTGATGCAGTTTTCTCGGTGGAGGCTTGGTATGGAGGCTGTGCCCGAGTGCCACGGCGTTAAGTGCCAAGGGCATTAAGCGCTCAACTCAAGGAGTATACCCGTGCCACGAGGTGAAAGGTTTTATTGCTAATCTTGCAATCATAGGCGTAACAGAAAATGCCAGTGCTTAGTCCACCTCATTGTTCCACACCGAATAAGTAGAACCCACGCCCGCATTTCCACCTCGCTCCACACGCGGGCGGAGGGGACGCAGGGGCGTAGTCGAGTCAGGCCGAATCCAAGCAAGTCTCGTCAGATCGAGTGTGAGTCGAGACAGATCGAGTCGAGCGCCGAAGATCCCAGGACTCGTCCTCGGAGCTCATCGTCGAGCGGGAAAGGCCTGTCATCCGGGATTTGGGTCGGACTGGTCGCGCGGCGGCAGCTGATGGGGTTCCAATGGGGCGCTCGCGGCGGGAGTGGATGGGGCGGGGCACATCTAGTTCTCTCTCTTCCCGCTTACGTCCTTTCGTGGGCATAATCCTTTCTAGTGTTTATTCTTTTTGTGGCCACATGACTTATTAACCATTGCTATTATTGCTGTTATTTATTTTTTGTCACCACAGTTAC
>NC_051419.1:11642903-11643113 GCF_015228065.2 Penaeus monodon | reverse complement strand
GGTGGTGAAGGTGTTAGTGGTAATGAGTGGTCATTCTAGTCAGAATGACGGAATGTCGTCCTTTGCCGACCGCACTTCCTGGCTACTCTTGATTAAAAGTTACATCCTGCTTCCCCTCGTTATTCATTGTCATCTGAAAGGCTGCAGATGCGGGGAATCGCTAATCAAGCCCCATGTAAACCCTCTTTCTAATATCCACTCACACACTCA
>NC_051419.1:11642557-11642791 GCF_015228065.2 Penaeus monodon | reverse complement strand
CCTCTTTTTTCCTCCTCCTTTTCCCTCTCCCTCTCCATTCCCTCGCTCCATACTCCCTCCCATCTCCCAATCCCTCCTCTCAACTCCCCACCTCCCAATCCCTTTTCCTCTCCTTTCTTTCTTTCCCCTCTCTCCCCTCTCTCCTCCTCTCTTCTCATCCTCCTTGGTATACATGGTTTTACACCCCCTCTCCCTCTCCTTCTGCCCCCCATCCGTGGACAAAGAAGGCCGAGG
>NC_051419.1:11641839-11641937 GCF_015228065.2 Penaeus monodon | reverse complement strand
CCATATTCCAATTCTAAGTAAACAAAACATAGTTTTTAAAAATAACATTCATGTCACCTAGCAACAATACTCAAACCCCCGGGCTGTCAATAAATGAA
>NC_051419.1:11638993-11639061 GCF_015228065.2 Penaeus monodon | reverse complement strand
AAGTAGAAGAAACACAGAGCTAAATTAATTTCTGGTTCGACTTTGAAAAATGGCTAATAATATATATG
>NC_051419.1:11638696-11638965 GCF_015228065.2 Penaeus monodon | reverse complement strand
AAAATTCTGGACTCTCTTTGTGGGCGGATTTTAGAATGGGACATGGATTAATTATTTTTCAACATTTTTCTCTTCTAATTTTCATTCATATATGTAAGTCTCAAGGATAACTGTCCAAAGCTGAACTTGAAAGGGGCCAAATAAGACACAGCGCACACATGGACACTATCAGTGCTTGCGGAAGCACGCGCACACGCATACATGCACGCACGGATTCTGTCATGAGAATCCGCAAGACATGAGCTCTACGGCCGGCGTTTCTGCGGTTG
>NC_051419.1:11637786-11638647 GCF_015228065.2 Penaeus monodon | reverse complement strand
GGGAGGGCGCTAATGGAGAGTCGGAGGCAGGGCTGGAAAAAGTTGAGGACGAAGGAATTTAAAAGGAAAGAAAGAATAGAAGAAGAAGGATATGATAAGTGTAAAGGAATATTGAAGGTAGGTGGGGGAAGCAAAGGGAGACCTGGGTACCGAAGAAGAGGGAGAAGGTGAAGGAAATATAATAAAGAGATATGTAAAAGAGAGGGAAAGCAAGAAAAAATAAATTTGACAATGAAGCAGGAGGTATGGAAGAAATATAAAAGAAACGAGGTGGGGCTGGAAGAGATATAAAAGGTAGAACATTTTAGAGAAATGGAGGTGTTGGAATAGTAAGAGCGAGCAGGAGGAAGGAAGAAGGGGAATTTGAGAAAATAGAAAGAAAGGGTCTGAGAGGACGGAGATAGGGCAGGAAGGAATAGAGAGGAGAAAGCGTACCAGACAGGAAAACAATGCTGAAAGCCACGTGCAATAAAATCGGTTGAATTCTATAGGACCGACCACAATTTCAGTACACATTTCCTTCCGTATTGTTTATGCTTTCCAAAATTTAGAAACATTTGACGCAAAGGCTGATATGAAGCGGTGGAAGTAAAAGGAAAAGGGGATAATGATGATTTAAAAGAATATAGTTTTGTATGACGATGATACAATTTCTAAAGTACTAATGATTCTGAAAGCGGGTGACAGCAAATCAACGTAAAAAAAAAGAAATGGAGATACCCTTTCGAAGACAGGAGGGAGAAGCACGTGGCAACCGTGAAGCCCTGAAGGTGTTTCGTAGAAAATCCAATCTCGGGAGGCCTAGATGCCGGATGACATATCTCAGCCGGGATTATGAGGGTAATAACGGGAGGCGGCGCC
>NC_051419.1:11635975-11637144 GCF_015228065.2 Penaeus monodon | reverse complement strand
GCGGCATATTGGAACCATCAATCATGTTTACTTATGCAGTCAGAAATTTGGTGATATAAATTATACTATGGTAAAGGGAAGAATGGGGGATTTTGACCTTTGTATGTTGAGGTGATAAGGGTTGTAATGCCACAGTGAATACTTATTGAGAATTAAGAGAAATTTATACAAGCGGTTTATTAAAAGTAAAAATATAATGTATGTATTTGGGGAGAAAAGCTAGAGAGAGGCGACGCGCGCCTGAGAGCCAAAGTTTGAAGGCATCGTTGCGTCAGTCTGCGCATGAAATGCGAGCTCAGCTTGAAGTGCCTGCCGTCGATGCATTATGAAATCACGAAAGGCAAGAAGGACCAAGTTTAACTGATTTCCATGCATACTTCCGACAGCAAGACTCGAGGCCTAAGATATTAAATATTTGAGGGTAAAAACAGAAGGTAAAAGTATGCTCTTTTGAAGCTGGATTTATTGAATAATATGCTGTTCCTTGATTGGATAGGCCTGGACGGATGAAGGGGAATGAAGTATTGGCTCTGTGTGAATAATCCGAACTGATATTTAACACATTGTAAACTTTTATTACAACAGTAATCTTTTCTATCAACATTATCGCCATTTTACAACAAGCAGGATAATAGTCATCACTTTTGCCATGTGTCAAATATCATTTCAGTTTACTCACCCTCACCATAGCTAGTCGTTCCCTCATTACCATAATTACTAAATGAACAGCGACAAAAACAAGACAAGCGGCAAATAAAGTTCCATTAGCGCGGTAATATCGCCGCCGCCCGGCTCTTAATAGCACTTAGAAGCCACTCGACGCCGGGCCATTCGCGCACCGGCTTGGCGGCGTGTGCTCAAACAGGATCCCAATTCGCCCACAAACAAACCGCAGCCTCTGATCTCGAGAGTGCGCCCATGAATTACGTATTTCATGCGACCGGCTCACATTTAGCAGGGGGGGGGGGCGAAAGGGGGGGAGGGTAAGGTAGGAGACAGGGATGATTTTTTTGCCATCTTGATCTCTGTTGCTTTTCGTCAACTCGTTTAAAGGTTCTGCCATAAGGATAGAGATATTGGCGATAACTAATGGGTTTCTTGTGTGAGAGAGGGAGGTGAAATTAAGGTGAAAGGGGGGGGGGGAGTTGTAATATCAACGCTCTGTTACA
>NC_051419.1:11635532-11635681 GCF_015228065.2 Penaeus monodon | reverse complement strand
TTTCTTTCTCGATACGTCAACGTCAGCCCATGTGTGATAATGGCGATAACAGTTAATGGATGTTTTAGGTGTGTATGTTTGTATGTCGGTGCCTACACTTTTCCTGTTCTTTTTTTTATAGTCCGTACATATTTACAGACGTTTCCATT
>NC_051419.1:11634558-11635497 GCF_015228065.2 Penaeus monodon | reverse complement strand
AAAAGTTACAGTGAAATGGCCTTTATGTATTGTTTGTACATGAATTGAGAAAAAAGATTAATTTTCTTTTTCATTTAGATAATATTTTCTGGAACAATAAATATACCATTTACGATGCGGAGCCTGCATAGGCCTCTTTTTTTACACAAAGTTGAGCGTTTTTTCGTTCTTCTCTTTCGTCCTTGAAATATAATATCTTTATAGTTCCTTCTTTGAGAACGCTTTTTTTGTTGCGAAGCCCAAATCGTCTTACCAATTCTTAGTATACCGTGCCTGTTTCCTACTTTATTCTCCATTCGTTCGATCTTCTATGCACCAACATCATTTTCCACTCTCAGCATATTCCATTTTTACCCTCTCAATAATCCTTCCATTTCATGGCCTCCTCCCTTTGTTTCCATCCCCACTGTTTCCACCCATCTTTCCACTTGTCTGCTTATATCGTGTCTTCCCTTCCATTCACTCCCCTTCGGTTGGCTCTTTCTACGTTTCCCCTTTTCACGCCTTTCATCCAACCCTACAGTCATATTATCTCTCCTTGTTTACGTCTTCTCCCTTTTTCTGGCCGCTCCCATCTCCCTATTCACCCTTTCCGTTCATGCGCTCTTTCCGCATTCGCCTCCCCCCTCTTCCTCGGGTACCCCTCTACCCCTCCCGTAGCTTTGCCTTGCTTCCCTTAGCCATGACCTGGCTTCCTCCGTCGCCCCTTCCAGGACACTCAGCCCGAGCCTCAGGCGGATTTGTAGGCCTAATCCGGGCCGTGCACTCACCTGGGGGAACGCGAACACCTCTTCACCCAACGTGAATGTTTAATGGACCCGCTCAGGCCTCTCTCGACCTCCTGGCGTCGTGTTCAGGTTGTTGGTTGCACCGGGAAGGTTGCTGGCTCGCTCTCCCTTGTCGGGTCGTTGGTGTTACCATTATTATTCATTTTAGTTG
>NC_051419.1:11633502-11633648 GCF_015228065.2 Penaeus monodon | reverse complement strand
GTTTCCCACCGCCGTAAAACTCCCTCCGGGCGGGCCGAGCGGCTGCTCGTCGTCGCCGCAGCTGCGAACGGCCCTTGACGAGCCTCCTAAACAAGGAGACAACGAGATTCCCACGATGAAAAAAACAGCTCGCTTTTGCCCCGGGT
>NC_051419.1:11632171-11633146 GCF_015228065.2 Penaeus monodon | reverse complement strand
CAGATCTGTATCGCCGATGAGTACATGAGCATAATCAGTTCCATGTACTGACGAACACTTTTCAAATTGGACAGCTGATAACTTTTCTACATGCTCCGTACTGATTGCTCATGGTGATCTCTAATGTTGTGGTCTCATGTACATCCTGCGTGATGAGCTTTGTTGAGGGCCCGTTTGATATTCTCTATGTTGTATTGTCTCGTTGACGATCATACTGTTCGTCATCGTTAATATGGCGAGAATGATCTTGCTGTGCCCACACACCTCGTTTCCTCTTCTCTATAGTTTTTTAACATGGCTTCTGCTACTCTTCTCAGAAGACTATAATTGGCAAGAATGAAATTTGCCTGGCCAATGAACTGTCGAAACAGATTGAAGCGGGCATGCACTCACTGATTCAGGAGAAACACTTATTTGGGTACGCTGACTAACGAGTCGCCCAGATGCTATGAATGGAACTGATGTGAATATGGCTGAAGAGTTTGAGTGAGAGACTTTGATGAGGGAAGGAGATGACCAAGGCTCAGTGAAAATGTTAGTGGTCATGTTAATGGTGACGGAGAGGATTGTGAGGGCCGGTTTGATATTCCTGATGATGTTTGTAAATTGCTGTTGACGAAATACTGACGGTCATCAGAATGATAATAATGGCGAGGAATGAAATGCTTGCTGTGCCCACGAACACAAAAAGACTCGAATATGTTCCTCTTCTCTAGTGTTTTTAGACAGGCTTGTGCTACTGATGGAAGGAAGACTGATGAATTGGGAAGGAAGAGAATTTGAAGAGGGAATGAACTGGTGTAAACAGAGTTGAAGCAGAGGAGCGAAAGAAATGTATGGGTAATAAGCGCGAACTTGAAGAACGATGTAGAAAATCAGTAAGAGGAAGGAGAGACTAGAAATAGATTTTGAGTGAAGAGAACTTTGGAGAGGCAAGAATAATAAAACGGGAGCAACATG
This sequence comes from Penaeus monodon, assembly GCF_015228065.2. NCBI lineage: Eukaryota > Metazoa > Arthropoda > Malacostraca > Decapoda > Penaeidae > Penaeus > Penaeus monodon. The sequence goes on along the minus strand of NC_051419.1, from coordinate 11,632,186 downwards.
AACCAAACGGGAGTA
>NC_051419.1:11631305-11632121 GCF_015228065.2 Penaeus monodon | reverse complement strand
TTCGAGGCAGGCTAGGTTGTCGCCGCCTAGCCACTTTAAGCATGAAATAATCAAGGCAGAACCTGACCGCCGGGAAGGGAAATCGGCAGCCTCGTGGAGGCATGGACGTCGCTCAGGTCTGCTTGTGTGTGTGTCTGTGTGGATGCATTTCTGTCGGTCAGAGGCTATTCTGAAAGTATCTGTCTGCCTAGCTGTTTTTTATCTGTCTGTATGGCTGCATAGCTGTCGACCAGAGGCTAAGCTGTAGGTGTCTGTCTTTTTGTCTGTCTGTGTGGGTGTATGGCATGCTAGTCTGATGATGCCTGTCTGTTTTCTCAGTTAGTTTGTATGTCCGTGTTATTGCATAGCTATCGAGCAGAAACTAGCCTGTAGGAGTCTGTTTTTCTCTGTCTGTCAGTCAGAAGGCTGTCGCTCAGTGTGTTTGTGTGCGTGCGCACCTGCGTGTACCCATGTGTCGATTTAAGCCATGTGACATACGAGCTGTTTGTTTTGCTTATCTGTATGGCATATTATTCTTGTACTTATACTTTGGTGTTTCTTATCATTATATTTTTCGTAAATTGCCCATTTCTTCTCTCATTTCTCCATCATGTTGTGTTACTGATAATCCTTGCTTGGCAGAAATAACGACGTGAGGAAGCAAAAGATAATGAGGGAGGTGAGCCCCAGAAGGGCGAGAAAGTACAGGAAACGGCCGATAATGATAACGGGAAATGGGCATCGTCGAAGTAGGGGGTAGGGATGGAGGGGTAGGGGGTCCATGAGGGGAAATAAGAAGGCATCCGAGTAGGTGGGAGGTGGTTCTTGATCTCTGAA
>NC_051419.1:11630887-11631258 GCF_015228065.2 Penaeus monodon | reverse complement strand
ACATATATATGTATAAAACCAGTGAATATATCATATATCATAAGGTGTACTCAGAAACCTTTTTCTCGTAAAAGTATTATTACCGATCAAGTGATATTCCGAGCGAAAGAAATGAAAAGGAAAAAGGGGCGGGAGATGGCACAAGGAACTATTGACAATACAGGCGGACCTCGACTAGCCGATAAAGGTTTCTTTCGGTGTGATTTAATATTCTCACTTCTGAACTTTTCATAGGATTTCAAATCATTCATAATATAAGTAACACTGATTACAAAATATAATTACTACATCTATTATCAGTACCTCCAATGTCATTATCACCTTGAAAAGGAGAACATTAAGAAATATCGGGATTTTTACAATCGCCAGAG
>NC_051419.1:11629684-11630083 GCF_015228065.2 Penaeus monodon | reverse complement strand
AACATACAATATTACACTACCATGGCACATTGCCCGCCGAGGAAGAGGGAGCAGGAAAAGGAAAAGGCACGAATAACGGAAACCTAAACAACAGAGGAAGATAGATAAGCACAGGGCAGTGACCCAGGAGGGAAAGGGCTTGGGGTTGGGGGTAAGAGTCCTAATGGTTCCCTTGGGCGAGGCTCATCGAAAGGAATCCCGGGACCAATCCCTCGTGTCTCTCTTTCCTGCATTTTTCCCTCGGAAAGGCGAATTACTGCCTGATATGAGCACCAATTTGCAGCGGTGCCGTATCGCCCCTTGCCTCCCTCGCCGGCCTCCCTCGTGGGACTGTTCGCGGATATGTGTTCGCTGATTGGCTGCTAATCCCGGCCAATCCAGGGGCTCTCCTGGGCGAGG
>NC_051419.1:11629367-11629457 GCF_015228065.2 Penaeus monodon | reverse complement strand
TCGACACCTCGTTATGGCTAAAACATGAAATCCATATTTGCAGTTTCCGGAAGGTTGTCACGGCTTTTAACACCTAGACACGAATATTTA
>NC_051419.1:11628963-11629068 GCF_015228065.2 Penaeus monodon | reverse complement strand
ATCAACGTCGCTTCCATCTCCTTCCGGGTCACCTATCCCTACGCGCCAGGGCCGGGCCAAGCGACGGGCGGCGGGCAGGGATGCAGGCGCCACGGCGGGCCGGCG
>NC_051419.1:11628707-11628923 GCF_015228065.2 Penaeus monodon | reverse complement strand
TTTTTCATTGTCTCCATATTTCTCTGTCTATATTCCATCTTTCCGCCCGTGATCATTGCCCTTTTTATTTAAGGGCCCCGTGTAAGAACTACTGCGGAGCTAATGTGATGTCAAGTCTTAAGAAAAGAACTAATGGGATGATGATATCAGCGGTGCTGGCACCAATACAACCACAACCAATTCTTACATTACTAATATCACTGTTATCGTCATCGC
>NC_051419.1:11628113-11628251 GCF_015228065.2 Penaeus monodon | reverse complement strand
ACGACTACATCATCATAATGCAAGGGCGACTGCTATCAGGTTCTTATTGATTGAGATAATATTCTGATAATCTAATTACTAATAACGAAACTAATGGGCGACGTCATTAGCATTAATGAGCTTTATTAATTCAGGCTC
>NC_051419.1:11627699-11627972 GCF_015228065.2 Penaeus monodon | reverse complement strand
GCACGCATAGCAAATAAGATATCCATTTCTCAAATAGAAAGAACACACAGACAGACACTACCACACGATCCGAAAACTTTGCACACTAAGACATAAACACACATACAATCGCGCGCAAAGCATCGTGGGGAAATAATGGCCCCCGTGAGAAAATATATTTGAGACAGCGTTCTGGTTTTATTGTGCTCGTCCTGAAACTCCAATAACTTCGCAATATGTGCTTAAAGATCCCCAAGAATTATGGCTTAGATGGGACAATCTGCCCGGGGCAAG
>NC_051419.1:11626284-11626539 GCF_015228065.2 Penaeus monodon | reverse complement strand
GGAATACAGGAAATAATGTGGCAGAAAGAAACAGCAATAGGAAAAGAAATAATGAGGCCAAGAAGGAGAAGAAAAAAAAGAAATCTAAAGGAGAGAAAGCGACCGAGATAAATGTTGAACAGCGCCCCATAATCAACTAAGCAACAGAGCGACGAAGTTTTAAGTAGTTTTTTCAGTTGCTTAATAATGATCTCGTTTGCCAAGCGCCGCGCGTGACTCGCTTACTGCACGACTCGCTGCTCTAGTGACGTCACG
>NC_051419.1:11625878-11625952 GCF_015228065.2 Penaeus monodon | reverse complement strand
ATAGAGAGATGAGAATAGAGATGAATATGGGTATATAATATGCATGAGAAGTGGGGATGAAAGGGACAGAGTTC
>NC_051419.1:11625562-11625829 GCF_015228065.2 Penaeus monodon | reverse complement strand
AACATGCTTATGCACAGATTAAACCTTCCATAGAGTCCGGCAGAAGAGATGCCAGTGTGAATCTGGCGTCATCGATTTGCATGACGTGTGAGCAGTGCGTTATCACGTCAAGGTATACGTCTGGCAGAGTAAATAAAGTAATTAACTGGTATGTTGATAGTCTGTTAGTCTTTTACTAATAGGCCAATATGTATCTTACTTTGCCACGTTTACCTTCAAGTTCACTGGATCTGGAAATCAGCTGCTCCGACTCCTGCCTGCCTTGTG
>NC_051419.1:11625066-11625402 GCF_015228065.2 Penaeus monodon | reverse complement strand
ACTTCATGCACTGACGCAGCAATAAGAGAGCCTCATGCACTGCGACGAGAGGGCGAAGGGAGGCCAAAGGTTGACGACCTCCATTATTCAGAAGTTGACCTCAGATGCTCTTCCGGCAGAACGGTTGCATAGAGGTGGGGTGGGTAGGGGGACGGGCGTTCTAGTGGAATGAAATGAGAAAACAGGAATGTAGATGTTAGGGAAGAGAGACACGGGAGGGGCAGGGAAGGAAAGAAGGGCGGACGGAGAGTAATAATTGGTGACGAATGTAGTAGAACGAGATGAAGGAGAAGGGGAGGGAGAGATACCATTGACATGCAGACCGTGGGAATTATT
>NC_051419.1:11624062-11624205 GCF_015228065.2 Penaeus monodon | reverse complement strand
CATAAAACCCGAGCAGAATTGCGGCCAACCAAAGGGTTGACAGGAAAAAGGAGCAGCTGCCGCCATTGCGAGGGGAGACGTGTGTTGAGGGGAGACCGGGAAGGAGAAAGGGGAGTGTTAAAAGATGAGCAAATATGGGAAAT
>NC_051419.1:11621837-11622060 GCF_015228065.2 Penaeus monodon | reverse complement strand
TTCAAATTTATCAAATCATGCTACCAAAGTGAGCTTCATATAGTCTCGTGATTATTTCTGTTCTTGCATAAAGGGAGTTACATTTTAAAAACGATAGTCAAAAAATGAAAGAAAGGACAGAAGGTGCAGGCGACATAAAACGAGATGGAGAAAGGGCCAACAGGAGCTCTGCGGCCGGACTTCGCTGGATTAAACGGTATTGTTGTTCGGTGTTGCACGACTC
>NC_051419.1:11621500-11621630 GCF_015228065.2 Penaeus monodon | reverse complement strand
ACGTATTTTCGATCTTTTGGAGCAATTCCCTCTACCCCAGGCGCCATGGGAAAGGGGGAGGTCGCAGGCCAAGTTCAAGCTCACGTGTCGCCTTCACTCAGACGTCCAGCAGGAGACTCAAAGGATGACT
>NC_051419.1:11621175-11621424 GCF_015228065.2 Penaeus monodon | reverse complement strand
ATATTGAAGGAAGGGAGCAGTTGCGGCAGGGGTCGGGGGAGGCCAAGGGGATGAGGGAGGGGCATGAGAAAGTCCATACGGAAGGAATCCTTTGTTCCTCAACGTAAACAAATTCAATGCCTCGAGCGCGTTTTGCCCGTTTTCTTTTGAGAAGCTTTGCCTCGACTTTTTTTTGTCTTTTATTTGATAGACTTTTTAGGATATGCTCGTTTTGATGATAATGAGGCAGACAATTGTTCGGTTATTTGT
>NC_051419.1:11619238-11619414 GCF_015228065.2 Penaeus monodon | reverse complement strand
TGTTCTCCTTGGAGAGAATGCTCTCTACTTGTTGCATCAGCTGGGGATCGAGACTTGTTACGTAGTGAAACCAAAGTCGATATTCATTGGAAGTTGCGGCTGGAGTGCTCGTTGCAGGAGGCTTTGATATGATCAGCTGATTCAGATCACGATGGCTTTGTGCAATACTTTCAGCA
>NC_051419.1:11618506-11618671 GCF_015228065.2 Penaeus monodon | reverse complement strand
CTCCTTTTCAGTTGCTTTGGTATATTTTTCTGTCTTTTTCTATTTTTGCTTTCCACCTCTCTCCTCTCCCGAACCCTCTTGGCTTTGTCAGATGAGTGAGTTCCTTATCGTTTTAGGTTACGTCACCGATGATATTGCGTAACTCTGCCCCCGCTCCCGCCCTCC
>NC_051419.1:11618208-11618386 GCF_015228065.2 Penaeus monodon | reverse complement strand
CCCACACTCTTTCCATTTCTACTTTATTCTTACTTACTCCTTCTTCTCCCCTCTTAGTTCATGTACTCATATTTTCTCCTATACTCCTCTACTTATCCTTCTCACCATCTTCCCCTCGTTTTCCTCTTATTTCCCATTTTTCTGTTCTATGTTCTTTCCCGTATGATCCGCACCATCT
>NC_051419.1:11617919-11618064 GCF_015228065.2 Penaeus monodon | reverse complement strand
CATTTTATTAACAGCTACCTTAACCCTTCCTGTGTGTCTTCTTTCTCCTATTATTTTCATTGAAACTAAACGATTATAATGATGACAATTTCCGTTTGCATTAATGATATTTCTATATAATTACGATTACAATTTTAATGATGAA
>NC_051419.1:11617125-11617386 GCF_015228065.2 Penaeus monodon | reverse complement strand
TGCTCATCTGATTGGTTAACTTACCTTTGAGTATCGAAGTCATAGATATCTTTAACCTAAATACTATTTGGAGTAAAGATAAAGTCTTTGCGGGAAGACTGAAATGAGTCGTAGCCTTGTTGGCGCGTGGGGGTCGAGGTTGTAGTTTCAGTTGATCTTCCGGTAATATCAATATCCAAGTTTCATTGTTGTAGTTCTAATTGTGGTTATAATGGTGTGATGTTAGTAGCTAATATGAAAATAACATTACAATTAGTGCTA
>NC_051419.1:11616762-11616904 GCF_015228065.2 Penaeus monodon | reverse complement strand
CAAGAAAAAAAAACGGATTACGAAAGCACATTTCCTATTGTAAACAGTCGCACATAAACTTTTTTACGTGAATTCACATGGTCACCCAATAGCATTATCAAAAATTGTCCTGACCTTTAAATAGGCCTGAAGGTATATTCCC
>NC_051419.1:11616452-11616722 GCF_015228065.2 Penaeus monodon | reverse complement strand
CGAAATGCTTGTGAGTGCCTTGGAGCTGCCAATCCTAGTTTTGTTCGTGAATAATACACATTTTTCATTCTAAAGATACAGTGCAAAAAGCGTTGCGTGTTACTTCCCGAAGACATCTCTTGGGCGATATTGTGTTGTCGTCCAGCTGCTGCTCTGCAGTGGAGTGGCAGACCTTTCCCAGGATTCTCCGATAGCACGGGCAGGGCTGCTGCTCGCCCGGGGCTTTGGTGTCTGTGCGTCCGTCTTGGGTTTTCCCGCTTATATGGCTCT
>NC_051419.1:11614365-11614631 GCF_015228065.2 Penaeus monodon | reverse complement strand
ACAATAACAAGGAGGGAAAGCCCAAAAAAATGTAATAGTTCCCCATTTTATGCTAATGGCCTGGGATTAGGAGGGCGAGAGAAAACCGGGTGTTTACCCCTAACGCGCTCGCCGTCTGGCACAAGGGGAAACAAAAGAGAGCAAGATAGTGATAGAGGGAGAAGTGTAGGCGAGAGGTATGGAGAGTCGATGGTAGAAAGTAGGGGAGCGAGGTAAAAAATGAAAGTGTGAGATCCAGAGAGAGGGTAATGCAACTACAAAGCAAA
>NC_051419.1:11614022-11614289 GCF_015228065.2 Penaeus monodon | reverse complement strand
AATTCGATTCTAAGGCAGTATGTGGATTGGCTCAGCACCATCCCAGTCTTAAGCCCTGGAACTCACGTAGGTTATTATGCAGTTGATCTTGTAAACATTTGTATAGTGGCAGATGTGGTGCGTCGTCCTGAGGGAGCATGGGGGAGTGCTGGGTGGGACAGAGGAAGCAGACTGTGCTGGTGTGAGTCTTGTGCTTCGTGTTTGGCTGCTGTTCTGGACATGCAGGCGTTTTTCATTCATGCTTATTAATTTCCGAACCCCACCCCT
>NC_051419.1:11613611-11613917 GCF_015228065.2 Penaeus monodon | reverse complement strand
GGGCGTCAGCATCTGAAAGACGTATGCAGGGTGAGTGCGATATAGACACAATACATCGTAAATCTCCAAATTCTCTTCCCTCTTTTTCTATGCCTGTCTCGAAACTGTGTTTTCTACCCCTATCTCTCTCTCGTCTGCTCTTGCTACGAAAGCAGTCTCTGGGGACCCTCGCGCTCGAGCCTGGTCGCCCCCTCCCTCTTAAACTAAATGTGTCCAGGGGTCTCAACTACATTCAATCGGAGCTGCGCTCTATGTACGGTGAACTTCGTCGGTCCGTAAGGTCAATCATCTAAGGCATCATGTCAT
>NC_051419.1:11613434-11613524 GCF_015228065.2 Penaeus monodon | reverse complement strand
CTGGGACTCATGAGCTGCGGCAGGGTCTCTGCTGTCTCTCTTTCTCTCTTTGCTGCTGTCTGGCTCGCGTTTCTCTGCTTTTAATTTCCA
>NC_051419.1:11612927-11613043 GCF_015228065.2 Penaeus monodon | reverse complement strand
AGTGAGTATTAATGGCCTCCATAAACTGCATTGAAGCGCTTCTCGCGAAAGTAGATCGTTGAAATGACCCTTTCAAAATAATTGCATTTTTGGCTCGAGCTGCCACACACTGTGCT
>NC_051419.1:11612334-11612543 GCF_015228065.2 Penaeus monodon | reverse complement strand
GGAGTGACTTTCGCATACAAGAGCCGGGAAATATCCCCAAATCCTTTATTTACGCGCGCAGTCTCCCGCCAGGAGGTGTCGTGGCGGCCGCGGAGCGAGAAACATGTCGCAGCGAATAAAACATTTGTTTTCGTCTCCTTGGTTGGCTTATTGCTGACGTTTTTCCGCCGCGTTTCCTTTTCCGGGACTTGCCATGCATGTTTTGCCTC
>NC_051419.1:11612043-11612290 GCF_015228065.2 Penaeus monodon | reverse complement strand
GATTATCAGAGTTTTCCTCTCGTAGTCTTGTCTTCAAATATTTATTTATTTTTTCTTCCATTCTTGCCATGACATTTTTTTCTCTTTGTTTTGGTTTTCTGTCGTCTCGTTTTATCTTTTTTGTTCTCTGTTTCATCCCAACCCTTCTTCCCCGTTCACCTGTGCTTTTTCTTGCGCTTCACACTCTTTGTCTTATTTTTTATCTTTCTGTCTGTGTTATTTTTAATTTGCGCTCTCGACTCTACCA
>NC_051419.1:11611900-11612007 GCF_015228065.2 Penaeus monodon | reverse complement strand
GTGCTTTATATTTACTCCTTTCTTTCCAGACATCTTGCCTACTCGTCCGTGGCATGCTTTTTTACTGCTTCTTTTTATCGGCACTAGTACTGACATTTATATTGCCA
>NC_051419.1:11611612-11611752 GCF_015228065.2 Penaeus monodon | reverse complement strand
ATTTTCCTCTTATCGGCTGATTGCTTGCAGCACTTGCATTCCAGGGAAGGACAGACTCTCGCAAGCACTTAAGAACGGTCCAAAAGATAATTATAATTTCGCCTCCCCTATATGACAAATTGATTTTAATGGTGATGGTG
>NC_051419.1:11610063-11610286 GCF_015228065.2 Penaeus monodon | reverse complement strand
CATTCCTAGCTTCGCTCCAATTAACATGCTATGGCCGATTCCTAGGGGGCGTCGGGCCCGCCGATGGTCCTAGCTCCCTCTATTCCTATCTCTTCGCCCCTTTCCATGCTCGGCGGGGACTCGTCAGCTAACTCGAGCAGATACACCGGCAGAGAGCTGCTCCCACTCCGGAGCGCAGAGATGCTTGAAAAGTTAAATGCGGAATTCATATGGAGTGGTATAC
>NC_051419.1:11609914-11610021 GCF_015228065.2 Penaeus monodon | reverse complement strand
TAGTCCCTGCTATGATAGTATTATTTGATTGGGTTTTGGGCGTTGGTTGGTATCATGGTCGTCTCTCTTTTCTCCTCCTCTCACTCTTCTTATTTTACTATCATCTC
>NC_051419.1:11608251-11608717 GCF_015228065.2 Penaeus monodon | reverse complement strand
CAAGTAAAACAAGGTTTTCCAGAAACAATACCAAGCGAGAGAAAGTTAAAATGGAATTTAGAATAATCAGATTTCGAAAGGACTCCCTTTGTTCGAACTCCGAAGGATACTCATTCCTCTGGGACGCTTTTCGGGATCGCAGGAGGAAGAGGGCACGGGGCAAATTGGCGGCGTAAATTAGGGTATTTTAGAAGGCCAATTAGGAGGACTTAAAGCCACGTGGCTTCGTCGGGGAGTGGGGGTACTGGATTACTTTTTTATGAAGGAGGAATATTCCGAAAAGGAGCTGGAGAGAAACGGGACACACTAGTGAAGAGCAGCAGGGGATTAGAAGGTTACTAGAGGGAAGGGAACGGAGGAGGGTCCGAGTGGGGAGAGATAAAAAAGATTCAACTTATTATTAAATCTAGCTTTTAATTGCATTGCTCTCGGAGAGGGAATGTGAATCTATGACGGTGGTCTTCTA
>NC_051419.1:11607723-11608211 GCF_015228065.2 Penaeus monodon | reverse complement strand
GACGGTTGGAGGAGAGACATGTTTAAGGGAGATCCTCGTATGTATTAAACCATTTTCAGTGTTTTCCTCTTCCCCCTTCTTTGCCCTTTTTCTCGAGTGCTATGGTATTTTTTGTCGGGGGTAATCAGAGGAGGGTGATTTAACGCTAAGTGGTCGGAGAAAGGGGGAGTAGAGAGAGGGTGAAAAGAGAGGAGGGAAGGGGGAGAAAAAGTGGGAAGAAGGAGAGGATAGAAGAAGCAGGGGGAGAGGGAAGTAGAGAAAGGGAGGGGGAGAAAGAGGAAGGGGAGGATATAAGAGTAGGGAGGAGGAAAGGAGAGGGAGAGAAATGGAAGAAGGAGGGGAAAGAGGGAATAAAGAGGGAGTCAAACAATTAGTTAGAAGATTGAGATTTGATGGCGGTGTCCGTGGCTGGAGTGAACAGGGGGGGGTGTATTCATCTATTTCCTTGTCTTCTTTTAAGGGAGAATTAGAAGTTTTGTAAATAGGAG
>NC_051419.1:11607489-11607581 GCF_015228065.2 Penaeus monodon | reverse complement strand
TCCCCAAACACACATATCAGAATATCTGGGAATACAATCCGACACATTGTAGGCGTAAGAAATGTTCCCACGAAGATCTTTTTAATTCTTTA
>NC_051419.1:11607153-11607347 GCF_015228065.2 Penaeus monodon | reverse complement strand
GCTTGTTACATTTGTCTTCATTATTATTTTTGGTTAGTATATGAATATGTCTTTTAGCGTTGTTGCCCAAATATGTATTTTTTATTATACCCAAGATGTATATATTATATACTGTTTATTGAAACAAATAATTTCACGGTAATTAAAGTCTACGGTCCAGTCTTGCCGTGTTTTAGTATGTCCTGCGGATTCTC
>NC_051419.1:11605099-11605345 GCF_015228065.2 Penaeus monodon | reverse complement strand
GGCTCGCTTCGAACCCAAAAGACGTGCCAGAAGCAGGCAGTTCCACTCGGTGGTCGGTCGTTAACGAGGCGGTCGAAGGGAAAGCCTCCGATTCTAATGCGCCCCTTCCACACGCCCTTCTTCCGTGGGGAATTTGCCTAGAATTTATGAAGAGAACGAAAAGAAAAGCTTTCGCGGGCTCTGGGCTGCGAACCCAGTGCGGAAGGAAACGGTCGGTGAGCGGAATAACTTGAGAAAAAAGTGGGC
>NC_051419.1:11604864-11605000 GCF_015228065.2 Penaeus monodon | reverse complement strand
AGAAGAAAGGATGAATATTAGGAAAAGGATAGTGGGAGACAAGCTCGCGGATGCAATAGTATTAGTTACGGAAAGTGCATCCCGTTTAGCGGGTTTAAGCGGAAATAAGAAAACTTCTGTTATGTCTCGCCGCTGA
>NC_051419.1:11604003-11604260 GCF_015228065.2 Penaeus monodon | reverse complement strand
CAAGGGAGAAACAAGACCTCTCATATTCGGCCCAGCACAACCGCAGCACAGCCTGCCCTCCTACCCCCTTCCATGTAGCCTCCACCCCCTCCAGCCGGTCTCCCCCCCCTCCGCCCCGTTCAGTATAAGGTAAAATGAGCCCAAGGGACCGCCAGTGGGTCAGAGTCCGCTTCCAACCAACTGAGATCTTCGACGTGACGGCGGTGCGGAATCCGGCTCGCCTCCCTCCTCTTGCCGCCGCTTCGTCTTCATCGGCT
>NC_051419.1:11603511-11603853 GCF_015228065.2 Penaeus monodon | reverse complement strand
TCTCGCTATAGGTAATGCACGCTAAATTTTGGATTTATTATGTTCTTATGCTGTGTTTGATTTACATTTACTCTTAGTCTTCTGAACTTCAGTTAAATATTATCTTGTCCGGAATTTCAATTTTGAAATACATAATCCCCTGAAATTGTGATTTTTATTTTTTATAATTAATGATTATGATAAAGGTCCTTCACAGATCCATCCATCTACGTTAAAGTAATTACTGATTTTTCCCCCGGACGAGTCGACTTTCCTCTCGTTTCCTTTTTATTTAACAGCAAGAAAATGGAACTCACTCCCACACTTTCCCCTCAGCTTCTCGGGCTCGAGGGGTCTGGTTCC
>NC_051419.1:11602887-11603076 GCF_015228065.2 Penaeus monodon | reverse complement strand
ATTATCCAGTCTTGTTACATTATTCTGAAAAGTTATAGGAGAACATTTGGTTTGGATGCTTGGGCTCGTTTTTAATGGAGTTTATTGTTGGTATCGTTATTTTCAAGACTGCTTTGCTGTTAGTTTCATCAGAATTTATGTTGTCAAAATTAGGCCCTCAGTATTAAAAGCATGCACACGCACACCTCT
>NC_051419.1:11602279-11602866 GCF_015228065.2 Penaeus monodon | reverse complement strand
GTTTTTTTCACTCATACGTAGAACGAGGGCCTACCTTCTTAAAACAGGAAGAGATTGAAAAATAATAAAACACTTTAAAAGCACGTGGTCAGTCCGGCGCGTGCATCTGAGCAAATGACCGACCGTTGAAGAACGGTATTTAACTGCATTGTAGCTGCGCCGCAAGATCCGAGCTAGACGAAACGATTTATTTAGGCCTCTGTTATTTATCATATTTTTAGAACAATAGGCAAGGAGTATTTTTATTGATTCTGTGATTACAGTGAGGAAAGTTCTCTTAACAAGTGTTATTATTATTGAGTGGAATAATGATATGTATCGGATTTGTGTTATTATGAATTATTGAAATTTATTTGATATTTAATGCATTAGTCCGAATCCGATTAAAAGAGAAATGAAAGTATAGTAGAGAAAAACAGAAAGGAAAGGGTTGAAATCATGTGAGAAGGAGGAAGCGTTCGGAGTCGAAAACACTCGAGGGATGAGCAGGTGAAGGGAGGCTGTGGGAAACTAAAGCGGTGAAGCTTCGAACGCTGAGGCGCCTGCAGGGAAAGTCAAAGGTTTGAGAATGAGGGGGAGGAGGTAAG
>NC_051419.1:11602068-11602244 GCF_015228065.2 Penaeus monodon | reverse complement strand
AATTTGAGGGACTAATTGTTTATGATCGAGGGATAAATTATTGAAATATTTTTTTTGTTTTAACGGTAGAGATGATATTGAGGGATCGAAAGCGATTAAATTGTTAGGATGATCTTCGGAGTCGAAACATCACTCGGGTATGAGAGTGGGGTAGGGTAATCACATAAACGGTTGGA
>NC_051419.1:11601620-11601897 GCF_015228065.2 Penaeus monodon | reverse complement strand
TGGGGGTAGAGGTATCAAAAACGTGACTACCTTCCGTCCTGCACCCACCCGTCACACTCGCGGGGGCGTTACTCAGTTGACACAATTATTCTCAACGTCATCATTACCTTCTAGCGACGCAGCTGCCAGTCGCGCGACTGCCAGCGACTATTGTTGACCAAGACGAATGCGCTAACGAGACAAAAGGCCAAGACCAGGGGGAAACTTCGAGAAGTTATGTTGGCCTCAAGGCAGGAGGCCAGAGCTAACTCGAGGAAAGCAAAGATAGAGACAGATT
>NC_051419.1:11601296-11601589 GCF_015228065.2 Penaeus monodon | reverse complement strand
CTCTCTATATAAGAGTTTATGATGTATAAATTGGCATGGTTAATAAAGGCAATATAAAGAGGAAATATATTGCGTAGACTTATAGTTATCTTTTCATAGACATAGGCTTTATAAGGGCTTGCCTAGATTTGAACATTTGACTAGGAATAATGGCCCCCGTATGAAAGTATGCTGCAGTGCAATAACCATACTACATTGCTGCATTAAGGTGTTTTTAAGATGAATATTGAGCGTGACAACTGGGCCCCTTTTAGTGTGGGATATACAGTTTGATCATTCACTTACTTTGATCA
>NC_051419.1:11600743-11601021 GCF_015228065.2 Penaeus monodon | reverse complement strand
TGCCTTTTCCCCCTTTGTATGACCACATATAGAAACATATCTGAGGCTTCCCTCTGTGCATCTGTTCGCGAGCCACTGAAGGCGCGGAATATTCATCGGACTCTGAGCGGCCGCTGTCTTGCGCGCTGAATATTCAGGGCGTTCCGCCACAGGAGTTCCGGCCAAAATCTCGGCTGTTCAGCGCGGCGCTGACGCCATGAAGGACAGACTAATCTCCAGTGCTCCTCGACAAAGGAATTCACTCTCCTCCCCAGCTTACCTCGTCCTCTCCCCAAGAA
>NC_051419.1:11600443-11600603 GCF_015228065.2 Penaeus monodon | reverse complement strand
ACGAGGTATCGAGGGAGTGATGTCACTCGAGGTTCACTGACCCCGCTTAGGAGGGGGTGGGGAAGGGAACCAGGTTTGGGGAAGAGGAAGGGTGGGGGGGTTACAGCACGAAACCTCATAAATTCCTCCAAGACGAAGATATCGCGTTACGCTCACCGTC
>NC_051419.1:11598867-11600263 GCF_015228065.2 Penaeus monodon | reverse complement strand
GCTTCAATCCTGTGAAGAAGGTATGGCAGCTAGGAAGGGAATGGAAATGGGGCAATGGGGGAGTAGGGAGGTCTTAGCCTTCCATAACAGGGTGATGAGATCCGCCTCGAGCTCCTGCGCTGACCTACATCTCCATGCCTTGCACTCAACAACTTTCTTGTTTTCATTTATTTTTCGTCATTCTCTTTCTTATCCCTATATTCCTATTTAAGGTTTTTTTTTTATTTCGTCTTTTTTCATATTACTCTTTCGTCAGTTTCTTTCCTTCTACCTCTCCTACTACTTTTATATCTACTTCCCTAGCCCCTTATTCTTCGCCCTCTTTGTTTTTTTTTCTGCTTAGTGTAAAAGGAAGAGAAGGGAAGGATTCCCCAAGGAACCTCTTACGGTCTTTGAGGGCCAGAACAGGACCACTAAGAGCCAGCAAGAGATAAAAAAGAAGGGTCCAGTTGTACCAGCGCCAGCAGGAGGGCGAGGAACCTAGAATCTGAGAGAGGGCCACATTGAATAAGAGTAAAACCTTAAGTAGGACCGCGTTATATTACAGTAAAACCAGAAAGGGGTCACTTAGAATAGAGCAATATCGAGCCTTAAAGAGTACCATGAAGAATCGGAACGAAGGCCAGATAGACGCCTATTGAGAACTAAAACCCAGAAGGGTTCAGGTAGAGTCCATTAAAAGTCAAAAAGACGATTGGAGAAGAGGGAAAGAGAAGAGAGCCAAGTCTAAGAAAGGGCCAAAGAGAGAGACAGAGCGTCTTTCCAGAGCCAAGGAAAGGGCCAGAGAAAACCAGGGCGCGTTCTTACCAGATCCACCGAGAGCCAGGGCGTCCTTATAGAGCCAAGGGGAGGGCCAGAGAGAGCGATGGAGAAGCCAGATGTATCCGGCCGAGCCTCGGCTGGCAAGAGAGATGGAAATAGCGTTTTTAGCCGGCTGAATGGCTACTTAAGATGCTTTTATCGTGGCATTCCGTTTGTATTGTGATATTCTGAAGCTGTCGCCTTTTTCAGACATGTGGTGTGTTTGCCAGTCTGTATGTGTTTGTAAACGTTGTGTTACTGCAGTGTAGTTTCTATGTATTTACGTGATTGTGTTCAGTCACGTGTTTATGTTTATTTTAACTATTTTGTGCATAAGTAAATGCGTGTATTCGCGTATCTAATGTGTTTCATTTTTTGTACATGGCCATTTGTGCTGCTCTGCGATAGGGCATGGGTGTGAATATATTTGTGTAAATTTCAAGCAGTATAATACGTAATGCCTACATTTGCATATCGTGATGTATATACATAATTTCACACACGGAAAGATTCGCAGACATGTATGTGTCTCATTAATTTAGGCGAAGCCACAGACCGGTGAAGAATTTGGCTCATGTATATGTAGATTAGATCA
>NC_051419.1:11595422-11596731 GCF_015228065.2 Penaeus monodon | reverse complement strand
ATTGTATTGGGGAGCTGGATGATGAATGCGCCACGAGCCGTAATATCGGATGTGATGTGGTCTTCGTAGGGGTCTTTCGTCAGGATGACTATCAAAGTATGTTGGGAGGTCTGTAAATATGAGTAAGTCTAATTATATGAACAGGAAGAAAAATCAGGATCGAGTTAACATACCCAAACGATACACATTCAAATGCTCCAGCTGTAAGCAGAAGAAACATAATTGGAGTTGAAATGACTAGTAATCTTTTATGTTGAATGTTTTATGTCGAGTACTTTGGGGGGCAATAGGGTAGAAGATTATCCATCTTGTTACATTAGTCTGAAAAGTTATAAGGATATACATGTTGGGTTTGGATTCTTGGTCTTCGTTTTAATGGAGTTTTATTGTTTGTATCGTTATTTCATACTGTTTGCTGTTAGTTTCATCGCGAATTTATGTTTGTTCAAAATTAGGAGGCCCTCGTATTAAAAACACATGCACACGCAACACCTCTACACAAACACACAACAAAACAGTTTTTTTTTTCACATTCATCACCAGTAAGAACGAAGAAAAAACAACGCCCTAACCTTCTTAAAACATGAAGATATTGAAAATAATAAAACACGTTAAAAGCACGTGGTCAGTACCCCTGGCGCGTGCAAATCTGAGCAAAATGACCGACGACCGTAGAAGAACGGTATTTAACTCTGCAAGTTAAATCAGCTGCGAGAGGGGGCGCCTGGCCGCAAGAGATCCGAGCTAGACGAAGACGATTTATTTTAAAGGAGCCTCTGTTTTATTTTATATCAATTTTTTAAGAAACAATATGCAGAAGGAATATTTTTTATTGATTCTGTGATACAGTGAGGCAAGTTCTCTTAACAGTGTTATTATATTGAATGGAATAATGATATGTATTGGATTTGTGTTATTATGAATTATTGAAATTTATTTGATATTTAATGCATTAGTCCGAATCCGATTAAAAGAGAAATGAAAGTATAGTAGAGAAAAACAGAAAGGAAAGGGTTGAAATCATGTGAGAAGGAGGAAGCGTTCGGAGTCGAAAACACTGTCGAGAGGTATAGCAGGGTGAAAGGGAGGCTGTTGGGGAAACTCAAGCGGGTGAAAGCTTCCTTCGATTTTCGGAAAAATGTACGAAAAACACGCCTGAGGCGCCTGCAGGGAAAGTCAAAGGTTTGAAGAAGAGGGGGGGAGGAAGGTAAGAAAAGCAAAAGCAAAAAAGAGGCAAAAGGAGAGAGACAAGGAAGAAGAAAAAGAATTCCTGAAGGATACTGAAGTTGAATTTCATGATCGAAAGGCG
>NC_051419.1:11594708-11595003 GCF_015228065.2 Penaeus monodon | reverse complement strand
TGGGGGTAGAGGTATCAAAAACGTGACTACCCTCCGTCCTGCACCCACCCGTCACACTCGCGGGGGCGTTACTCAGTGACACAATTATTCTCAACGTCAATCATTACCTGCTAGCGACGGCAGGCTGGCAGTTCGCCGGCCGAGCTGCCAGCGACTATTGTTGACCTCAAGACGAATGTGCGCTAACGAGACAGAAAAGGCCAAGACCAGGGGGAAACTTCGAGAATTTATGTTGGCCTCAAGGCAAGGAGGCCAAGCTATAACTCCGAGTAAAAAGCAAAGATAGAGAACAGAA
>NC_051419.1:11594309-11594662 GCF_015228065.2 Penaeus monodon | reverse complement strand
CTCTCTATATAAGATTTTAATGATGTATAAATTGGCATGTTTAATAAAGGCAATTAAGAGGAATATATTGCGTAGACTATAGTTATCTTTTCATTCATAGACATAGGCTTTATAGGATTGCCTAGATTTGTTGAACATTTGTGAACTAGGAATAATGGGATGGCCCCCGTATAAAGGATGCTGCAGTGCAATAAACATACTACATTGCTGCATTAAGGTGGGTTTTTAAAAAGAGAGATATTGAGCGTGACAACTGGGAATAAACCTGGGCCCCTTTTAGAAGTGTGGGATATAAACGAGTTTGATCATTCACTTAACTTTGATCACCCTCCCTCCCTCTAATATCCAACACC
>NC_051419.1:11593273-11593896 GCF_015228065.2 Penaeus monodon | reverse complement strand
CTCTCTCACCTGCCGTTTCCCCTTGTATGACCCCATATAAAACATATCTGAGCTTCCCCTCTTGTGCATCTGCTCGCGAGCCACTGAAGTCGCGGAATATTCATTCATCGACTCTCTAGCGGCCGCTGTCTGCGCGCTGAATATTCAGGGCGTTCAGCCACAGGGGAGTTCCCGTGCTAAAATCTCGGCTGTTCAGCGCGGCGCTTGACTCCATGAAGAGACAAGACTAAATCTCCAGTGTCTCCTCGACAAAGGAATTCACTCTCCTCCCCAGCTTACCTCGTCCTCGCCCCAAATTCCTCCTTTTTTCTTTGCCTTCTCTTTCTTTCTTTCCCCGTTCCCTCTCCTCCCCTCTATCTTCCTTCGCTATCTCTTTTTCTCTTAATTTCATTCTTCCGCCCTCCGTTTCCTTCCCATTTCCTTTTTCCTCCTCTTTCTCTTCCTTCTCAGGCTTCCATCCTACGAAGGTATCGAGGGAGTTGATGTCACTCGAAGGTTCACTGACCCCAAGACTTGAGGGGGTGGGGAAGGGAACCATGTTTGGGGAAGAGGAAGGGTGGGGGTTACAAGCACCGAAAACCTCATAAATCCTCCAAGGGACGAAAGATATCAGCGTTACGACG
>NC_051419.1:11592847-11593090 GCF_015228065.2 Penaeus monodon | reverse complement strand
TTCTTCTACTTTCGCCCTCGCTAAATCCTGTGAAGAAAGGTGATGGCAGCTGGCAGGGAATGGGAAAATGGGGCAATGGGGGAGTAGGGAGGTCTTAGCCTTCTTATAGCATGGGTGATGAGATCCGCCTCGAAGCTCCTTCGCTGCCGCTCCGATCCTCCATGCCTTCACCTCAACAACTTTCTTGTTTTCATTTATTTTTCGTCATTCCTCTTTTCTTATCGCCTGTATTCCTATTTTAAG
>NC_051419.1:11592709-11592818 GCF_015228065.2 Penaeus monodon | reverse complement strand
CATATTACTCTTTCGTCATTTCTTTTCCTTTCTACTCTCCACTACTTTTATACTCTTCCCTAGCCCTTTTTTTTTTTTTTAGAAGAAGAGGGAGAAAGAAAAGGGAAAA
>NC_051419.1:11591481-11592626 GCF_015228065.2 Penaeus monodon | reverse complement strand
TTATTTCTTCGCCCTCTTTTTTTTTTTTCTGCTTAGTGTAAAAGGTACTAGAAGTGAAGGATTCCCCAAGAACCTTCTTAAGGTCTTTGAGGGTGCCCGAACAGACCACTAAGAGCCAGCAAGAGATAAAAAGAAGGGTCCATTTTACCAGCTCCAGCAGTAAGGGCGAGGCCACCTAGAATCTTGAGAGAGGGCCACATTGAATAAGAGTAAAAACCTTAAGGGGAGACCGCGTTATATTACAGTAAAACCCAGAAAAGGAAAGGGGGTCACTTTTTCTGCATTGTGTACTTATCCAATTAGAAAATATAGAGCAATAATCTGAGCCTTAAGAGTACCATGAAAATCGGAACGAAGGCCAGATATAACGCCTATTGAGAAATAAAACCCAGAAGGGTTCAGGTAAGTCCATTAAAGTCAAAAAGAGGACGATTGGAGAAAAGAGGGAAGTAGAAGAGAGCCAAGTCTAAGAAAGGGCCAAAGAGAAGATACAGAGCGTCCTTTCCAAGCCAAGGCAAGGGCCAGGAGAAAGCTATGGCGCGTTCTTACGAGATCCCCGAGAGGCCAGGAGGAGGGCGTCCTTATAGAGCCAAGGGAGGGCCAGAGAGAGCGATGGAGAAGCAGATGTATCCGGCCGAGCCCCTCGTCCTGGCAAGAGATATGAAATAGCGTTTTTAGCCGCTGAATGGCTACTTAGATGCTTTTATCGTGGCATTCCGTTTGATTGTGATATTCTGAAGCTGTCGCCTTTTTTCAACTGTTGCCAGTCTTATGTGTTATGTAAACGTGTAGTGCAGTGTAGTTTCTATGTATTTACGTGATTGTGTTCAGTCACGTGTTATGCTCTTATTTTACTATTTTGTGCATAGTAAATGCGTGTATTTCGCGTATCTAAGTGTTTCATTTTTTGTACATGGCCCTTGTGTGCTGCTCTGCGATAGTGCTTGGGTGTGAATATTTTGTTAAATTTCAAGCAGTATAAATACGTAATGCCTACATTTTGCATATCGTGATGTATATACATAATTTCACACACGGAAGTTCGCAGACATGGTATGTGTCTCATTAAAGGTAGGCGAAGCCACAGACCGGTGAAGAATTTGGCTCATGTATATTGTAAGATTAGATCATTCGTGTTGCTTAAG
>NC_051419.1:11586770-11586853 GCF_015228065.2 Penaeus monodon | reverse complement strand
TCCGGGTTTTTGGGGTTTTTTTTTATGGAATAGGTCGATTATGGGGAAGGGGGGGACGGGACAAAGGGAAAAAATAAAAAAAG
>NC_051419.1:11585699-11586531 GCF_015228065.2 Penaeus monodon | reverse complement strand
GGGGGGGGGGGGGGGAGAGGGGGGAAGGGAAGGGGGGAAGAGAGGGGGAGAGGGAAAGGGGAGGAGGGGGGGAAGGGACAGAGGGAGAGGGGGGGGGAGAGGGAAAGAGGGGAGAGAAGGGGAAAAGGAACGGGGAGAGAGGGGGGAAAGGGGGAAGGGAGGGGTGGGGGAGGGGAAAAGAGGGGGGAGGGGAAAGGGGAGAGGAGGGGGAGAGGGAAAGAGGGAGGAGAGGGGGGAGATGGCTTTTCTCGCGCCCCCCCGCAAGTTTTCATCACATAGTGAATCCTGGCCTTAAAAAAAACTTCATGTCAAGGCCAAAGGGGCCATAACGTGGGGCTCTTTAAACTGATATTACTTTCTTGCTTTTAGGGAAGTTTATTCCTTAAAGACGGCTTGTCATATGGGTAAATTTGAGCACGAAGGGAAAGAGAGAGAGACAAACTAATGGGGAAAAGGATGTAGAGATGAAAAGGAGGGGATTGAAAAAAAACGGAGAAAGAAGAAGGTTGTAATCCCTTGGAGAAGAAAAAACTGAAAAAAGGAAAAGGGGGAGAGCCAGCGTAAAGAGACAATGGGTAGAAAAAGAGGGGGGAGGGGGGGAAAGGGGGGGGAAAAAAGAGGCGGAAACAAAGAGCGAGACTGCAATCATCGATAAAAATCGTCGATCCAAACAGTGCTTGGAGAAATATCAAAAATTATTAGCCCATTAGCGACGTATTTTTGGGAAATTTCCCCGGCCAAAATTTACCCATCAGTGAGCCATTATCTGAAATATTCTTTTAAATGGGGAAAAAGAAAAATATACTGTGTTATGTTGTTTTTGTGAAAGATA
>NC_051419.1:11585304-11585452 GCF_015228065.2 Penaeus monodon | reverse complement strand
TTTTTTGCAAAAATATTTCGAATTTCATTTTTATTGAAATAAAATGTAAAATTTTTTTTTTGTTTAGTAAGTTTTTGTGAATGTATGTGCCGGGGCCCACTAAAACACACCATACTCACGCACAAGATTCTCCTCACTCCTCCCCCAC
>NC_051419.1:11585064-11585208 GCF_015228065.2 Penaeus monodon | reverse complement strand
CCCCCCCAAACCACACACACACAACCCCAGGCACTGCGAAAGCCACAATGCCAACTTAGTGTTCAAGGGGCGAATTCGGGGACGATACGTTGTAATCGGCGTCGCCAGGGGCCCCTTTTCCTCCCATAATTGTCATACTAGGAA
>NC_051419.1:11584754-11584897 GCF_015228065.2 Penaeus monodon | reverse complement strand
TGGGGAAACCAAAAATATATTCTAAATCGGTCAAGACCATTATTCTTATCTCTTTTCCCCGCTTTCAGTGCACAAAACCCAATCAAGCCTTTTCTGTTCGGACAAAAGCTCGTATAATTCCTAGTCCCCCTGTTTTTTTCCTT
>NC_051419.1:11584470-11584603 GCF_015228065.2 Penaeus monodon | reverse complement strand
ACCCCGGTATCCGTAAATTGTACACCCCTTTTTTTTGGCGAGTTTGGGTCCAGTGCGTGTTCCATCGTCGCCAACGACCGGGGGATTTTCCGCTCGTTATTTTAGGGGGGCTTCAACGTGGTTTGAAAAAGAT
>NC_051419.1:11584101-11584373 GCF_015228065.2 Penaeus monodon | reverse complement strand
GCCCATGCCCGCGATTGTGGTACTACATCTGTACTGTGTTTGGGGCAACTTTCGAGGGGTTTTACAAGGGCTCAGATTTCTAAAAGAAAAAAACAAAAAAAATTTACGTTAGCCCACCATGGCAACCTGTTTTCTTGACCGAGGAGAAGAGAGGGGAAGGGGGGGATAAAAAAGGGGAAGATAAAAAGGTGAGAAGGAGGAAAGACCTTCTCGAGAAATTATTAAAAGGTATGGCAGTAAACGGGATGAGCCTGGTGTAAAGGTGATTTGGA
>NC_051419.1:11583939-11584025 GCF_015228065.2 Penaeus monodon | reverse complement strand
AAGAATGCCTTTTTACAAAGAAGCATTTTAACAAAATCTGATTACTATTTTATGTTTTCCCTTTCCCATTTGGGTTTCATTGTTTG
>NC_051419.1:11583702-11583782 GCF_015228065.2 Penaeus monodon | reverse complement strand
GCCACGCCACCCAAATTTCATACTATAATTTGTCATACACCAATCTTATTTTCCCATCTGTCTGCTAATTTATAATTTTC
>NC_051419.1:11583178-11583611 GCF_015228065.2 Penaeus monodon | reverse complement strand
CATGTACCCCGGGAGGTAATGCAAAAAAGGCTTGCTTTCCCTGCCACCGCGACCCGGCCCGGGCCACGAACGAGCAAGGGGCCCTTTTAGCACCGTGACTGAGGCGGCGGTGGGGCCATCGGCCGACCGCCGAAAAACCCCATTGGCAAAGCGCCTTTCCCAATCTGCGGGGGGGCGATGGTGGAGGGAGAGAGCTCGCGACCCCCGGGACGCGGGGTGGTTTGGCCAAATGGCCGGAAATCTATTTTTTCATCGGGGTCTGAATCCCAAAAAATTCCTTTAAATTTGGCAATCAAGTCATTCACGCCATTTCTTCTCCCCAAAGGGGGGGGAGGGGGCAGATGGAGATAGGGGAGGAAAGGGGGGGGCCGAGAAAAGGGGCTGTTTGTTTTATTTTGGGCGTAATGTTGTGATTTTCGCTTCCCCCCCCCCC
>NC_051419.1:11582527-11582953 GCF_015228065.2 Penaeus monodon | reverse complement strand
CCCCCTGCTTTTAATCCCCCTCCCATTTTCACTCTTCCTCTTTCCTTTTCCCCCCCCCCCTTTTTCTTCCTCCCCTTCTTCCCCTCTTTTTCCTTTTCGTCCCGGGCTTTCGAACATTCCCGTTCGCCCTTGGTTTAAAGCGGAAAGGCTGCCCTGGGGGCGCTAAGGCTCAATCCAGTTCGATTTGCATACAATTTTCCCCTTTGGTACTTTTTAGAAAAGGGCTGGGGAGAGGGGTAAAGAATGGGAGGATGGGGAAAAAAGGGGAAGACAAAAGGCAGAAAAAAAAGTTATGTTAAAGTACAAGAGTATTATAGAAACACACAAACAAAGGGAAAAAAGGTATGCGCTCCCGCACAGGGGACCCACCACTACAAACATAGTAAGTAGGGATTAAAATTTTGGGTTTTTTTTTTTCCACACCAC
>NC_051419.1:11581917-11582024 GCF_015228065.2 Penaeus monodon | reverse complement strand
TTTGTGTTGTTTGGGGGGTTTGGCCAATTGATATAAAAATTTAAGGGAAATTGAATTAGGGGTTAGTAGAGGGTTGTTCCCTGGAAAAAATTCACCTTTCCTACTTT
>NC_051419.1:11581772-11581900 GCF_015228065.2 Penaeus monodon | reverse complement strand
CCTCTCTCCCCAAACCTCTCCTCTTTTCCCCCCCAAACCCCCTCCGGGCTTTTAAAAAATCCCCCCCATTGGGGTCCCCCCTCTTTTTCCCCCCCTCCCCCCCCCTTTTTCTTCCCCCTTTTAACTTT
>NC_051419.1:11581651-11581753 GCF_015228065.2 Penaeus monodon | reverse complement strand
TTTTTTTTCCCTCTTTGGTAAAATTCGGGATTTTTTTTTTTTTAAAACTAAACTCCCCAATACGAAGCCACCCTCACCCGAGCTACCAAAACCCCCAATCCC
>NC_051419.1:11581424-11581533 GCF_015228065.2 Penaeus monodon | reverse complement strand
TATTAAAGGATATAGTGGGTTTAATTTTTTTTAAAAATTTAAATAATTTTTATAAATAATAATATAATATATATTTTTTAAAACCCATGTATATTATAAATTTGTACCC
>NC_051419.1:11581084-11581171 GCF_015228065.2 Penaeus monodon | reverse complement strand
AAAAAAAACCCACCCCCCACAAAAAAATTTTTTAAAAAAAAAAATTTTAAAACAAAAACAAAAATTTATTAATAATTTGTTTTTTTT
>NC_051419.1:11580795-11580870 GCF_015228065.2 Penaeus monodon | reverse complement strand
AGGTTGCTCCGAAAAAAGGGCGAGGATTTTTAGGGGGGGGGAATTAATAACTTTAATAATTTTAAAAATAAGGGG
>NC_051419.1:11579057-11579586 GCF_015228065.2 Penaeus monodon | reverse complement strand
ACCTAAATATTTCCTACTTTACTTTTTTTGATGTGTGTGGGGTGTCCTGTGCGTGAGGCCTACCTTTTTTCCCTTTGTTTGGTGTTTCTATCTCTCTGTACGTAAATTAACATTTTTTCCCCCCTTTTCGTTTTCCTTTTTTCCCCTCCTCCCTTCTCTTCCCATCTCTCTCACATGCCCTGTTATAACAAGTACCCCTGGGGAGAATTCGTTGAAAATCAACTAATTGAGCCTTGGGCCCCCTCCTTGGGCCCTTTCCGCTTGTAACCAAGGGATCGGGGGGGTTACAAAAGGCCCCGGGGACGAAAAGGGAGAAAGAGAGGGGAAAAAAGGGAGGAGAAGAAGGGGGGGAAAGGAAAGATAGGAAAAAATGGGAGGGGGGTTTAAAAGCAGAGGGAGAGGGGGGGGAAAAAGTGGGGAGGGGGAAAGAGAGGAGATAAGGAATAAGGGGGGGGGAAAAGAGGAAGAGGAGAGAACAAGGCGAGGAGTGGGAGTAAGAAGGAGGGAAGGGGGAGTGTTGTTGTAGGGG
>NC_051419.1:11578508-11578963 GCF_015228065.2 Penaeus monodon | reverse complement strand
GGGGGGGGGAGAAGCGATAACTCACAACCATTACGTCCAAAATGAAACAAAACAATGCCCACGTTTCTTCGGCCCTCCCCTTTCCTCCTCCCTATCTCCATCTGCCCCCTTCCCCCGCCATTCGGGAGAATGAAATGGCGTGAATGACTTGATTGCACTAATTAAGAGGAAGTTCTTGGGATTCAGACGCCGATGATTAAATAGAGTTCCTGGCCATTTGGCCAACAAACCACCGTCGTCTCCGGGGGTCGCAAAGCTCTCTCCCCTCCACCAGTCGCCCCCTCGCTATGAGTTGGGAAGGCGCTTGCCAATCGGGTTTGGGCTGGTCGGCCGTTTCGGCTCCACTCGCCGCCTCAGTCACGGTGCTCAACCGGCTCCTTGTCTCGTTGCGGGGCCCGGGCCGGTGTCGCGGCTGGCAACGGTAAGGCAGAGCCATTTTGCATACCTGCCAGCGG
>NC_051419.1:11577927-11578160 GCF_015228065.2 Penaeus monodon | reverse complement strand
GCATACACAAGTGCAACCAAATCGGAAATGGGAATAACATAAGTAACTATATATCAGATCTTGTTAAAATAGCTTCATTGTCAAAGGCATTCTTTTCGCCTTTCTTCTCCCTTTCGCCATAAAATCCATTCATACCTTCCTATTCCTTTCCTTTTCTTTCTCCTTCATCCTAATCACCATTATATCAGGCTCACCGTTTATCGACTATCTTTCTTAATAATTTCTCAAGAAGG
>NC_051419.1:11577696-11577861 GCF_015228065.2 Penaeus monodon | reverse complement strand
GCGTACAAGAAAGAACGGTTTGCCATGGGTGAGGCTAACGTGAACTTTTGTTTATTTTCTTTAGAAATCTGAGCCCTCTCGTCCAACACTCTCGCATGTGTGCTGCCAAACACACGTACAGATGTACGTACACACAACTCGCGAGTGCATAGGCCTCTCTATCTG
>NC_051419.1:11577456-11577648 GCF_015228065.2 Penaeus monodon | reverse complement strand
GTGTCCTCTCTCTCACTTCCCCTCTGCCTCCTCCTCCCTCACCCCCCATCTTCTCAATCACACGTTGACCCCCCCTAAAAATAACGAGCGGAAAATCCCCCCCGGTCGTTCGGCGACGATGTGAACACGCACTGGACCCCAGCTCGCAAAAAATAGGGATGTACACGGATACGACGCGGTTGTGGGGGGATA
>NC_051419.1:11577162-11577354 GCF_015228065.2 Penaeus monodon | reverse complement strand
AAGGGAAAGGAAAAGGGAGAAGGAAGAGAAGGAAAAAAAAAAAGGCAGGAGGACTGGGAGATTATACGAGGCATTCGTCCGAACAGAATAGGCTTGTTTAGGGTTTAAGTGACACATGAAACGCGGAGAACGGGGATAAAAAGTACATGGTCTATGAACCAGTTCAAATATATTTGTGTTTCGGCAAGAGGG
>NC_051419.1:11576841-11577123 GCF_015228065.2 Penaeus monodon | reverse complement strand
CCCAAGGGAGAGGAGCAACAGCGAATAATGAAAATATCAATGAAATTTAAAAACAAAAGAAGAAATATATACAGCAAAATAACGGAATAAGGGAAAAGAAGAGGGAAAGAAGGGCAAACGCAGGGAAGGAGGGGAAGAGGATATATGCCTAGTCTTTACAAATTAATGGCAGGAAGGGACCCATGGCGAGGCGCCGATTACACGTATCAGTCACAGCGGGAAATTTGCCCGTTAGATCACTAATGTCTGGCCTTTGTGTGCTTGCGCACGTGCCTGGTTGGG
>NC_051419.1:11576534-11576710 GCF_015228065.2 Penaeus monodon | reverse complement strand
TTTGTGTGGGGATGAGTGAGTGAGTGAGTGAGAAAAGCTTTGCGTGAAGTAGTGTGTGTCTTATGTGGGCCCACCCCAGGGCCCTACATTCACAAGTAGACATTAAATATATACAAAAACAAAAGTTACTACATTTTATTTTCAATAAATATGAATTCAATATATTTTCGCAAACA
>NC_051419.1:11575946-11576296 GCF_015228065.2 Penaeus monodon | reverse complement strand
TCTCACTCTATCTTTCACACACACATACACACATAAACCAGTCTATTTTTCTTTTCCATGCATTCTAAAAGAATATTACAGATAATTGGCTCCTGGGGGAGTAAATTAGGCCGGGTATTCCATAATACGTCTGCTAATGAGGCATCATATAATTTCTGAATATTTGCATCCAAGGCACTTTTTGGTTTTTCGACGATTTTCATCGATGATTGCAGTCTCGCTCTTTGTTCGCTCTCTTTTTCCCTTCCTTCCCTCCCTCCCCCTCTCTTTCTCTACCCATCTGTCTCTTATCGGGTGGCTCTCCCTCTTCCTTTTCTCATTTGTTCTTAAGTCCAATGTATTCACAACAC
>NC_051419.1:11575670-11575867 GCF_015228065.2 Penaeus monodon | reverse complement strand
CCTTCATGTTGCTCACATTTAGCTCCACTATGCATCAACGCCGTCTTTAAGGCAATAAACTTTCCCTAAAGCAAGAATAGTAATATCATTTTAAAGAGCCCCTATCGTTAATGGCCCTTGGCCTTGCACTGAAGTTATTAAGGGCCAGGATCTCACTATGTGATGAACATCTGCGGGGGGCGCTGAGGGAAAAACCA
>NC_051419.1:11575211-11575395 GCF_015228065.2 Penaeus monodon | reverse complement strand
TCCCCATAATCGCACCTACTTCGCATCCATAACAAACCCAGAACAGTCTCAAGGTCAGGCACCGAACTTCGGTAGGTTAAATTTTTTTTTTAACTTTTCGAGTTTTCTTGGATAAGGTCTGTATTAATCTTCTTGCTTCTTATCATTTATGCCATTTTTCTTTCGTAATCTCTTGCGTCGTGCT
>NC_051419.1:11574967-11575160 GCF_015228065.2 Penaeus monodon | reverse complement strand
AACATCACATGCCCGTTCCTCGCACACACTCGCCCTCCTTCCATCTCCCCTTTTTTCACTCCATTCTTATTAACTCTGTACTATTACCCAGTTGCCTCCTTTTACTTTTTTTCGTCACCCTCTCTAAATTGCTATCTTCCCTCTTCCAAACCCTTTTTTCATTTTCCTTCCCCCTATCTTTTACGTCCTTTCT
>NC_051419.1:11573980-11574667 GCF_015228065.2 Penaeus monodon | reverse complement strand
GAACGCCTCGCCTTCAACAGATTAAGCCGGATGCACCAAGGATAGCCCACAAACGCGACAAAAATCCCGGTCAAAAGGCGTCCAGAACAACCCCTCTCCAAAACTCGAGAAAAACAGCCAGGGTGTGAGGCTCGGTGCCACAAAAGCTGCTTCACAGAGCTCTTGCCCTAATTAAATTCCTAACTCCTATCTTGGGCCTCTAATCTGTTCTCTGTCGTATGAGGATGTGGTGGCGGAGAGGCGGGAGGGACGGGGGAGGAAGGGGGTGAGTAAGCAGACAAGCTACAAGGGGGGAGGGGGCGACGCCCCCATATCTCAAGCCGAAGCGTGGGAGGATATGGAGATTTAGGAACCAACATTCTCCAGGCAGCCTTTCGTTCTCCTCCTCCGCCATTTGGTGTAAGTGCCTCTCTCTTCCTCTCTTTCTTTCTCTCTCCCGTCTTTCTCCGTGTTTCTTCACCTCCCCTTCTCTTTCTTTACCTCATCGTCTCCTCACTTCTCCTCTTCTTTTCTCTTTGTCATAATCTTTCCCAAGGGCTTCTTCCTTAAGGTCAGATCATCGCAAGCAACCCAGCTCTCGCTCCTGACCTCATGCTAATAGACACCCCCTTGAGTCCAACCCCCTTCGATTGTCCTACAGGGCTCCTCTTCAGGTGCAAATCCATTCATCATCTCTTAACCCACTGA
>NC_051419.1:11573208-11573651 GCF_015228065.2 Penaeus monodon | reverse complement strand
AATTCAACCTACTCAACCGAATATTAAATTCAACGACTCTCTTTAATTTCATCTCCAGTTACATTAATCAACTCTTATCCAAGTCAGCCTTGAATCTCATCCCTACTCAATTTGCCAAGAATCAATTCTAAAACCCAAATTCTATCCAAGTCAACTTTGAAATCCAAGCTTTATTCTCCTTAAATCAAGCCTCTCTCCTGTCCAACTCTTAAACTCAAGCCCGAACCCAAATCGTGCAAATCGCATTAAATGCCAGATCAAAGTTGACATATGGCGACAAATCGGCAATTACGCAGATAAGCGACCACAGGAGATATGGAAATATAATTATTACTGTGCCATTACCATTACCGCCCGGACGCCTGCGGGGAATGGACTCGTTACTCAAGCTCTCCGTGGTGCCTAAGTAAACTCGGCGGGGAAAAATACGACATAATAAAAGA
>NC_051419.1:11572683-11573049 GCF_015228065.2 Penaeus monodon | reverse complement strand
CATTACAGAAAAAGAGATCATGATATGAACACAGAAAAAAGATAAATGGTAAAAAAAAAAAAACCTTGAACGTAGCAAGAATCGTTGCGACGGTAATAAGTGAAGACATATCATTATACCTCACAATAATTCGGAAATAAGGAGGAGGTACAAAAAGTAATCTCAACTTAATATGACAACGAACGGCAACAAGCCACATTCTGAATGCGGGAGAGAAGCAGCAACGGAAGAGGAGAAACAGTAATGGGAGAGGGGAGGGAGGGCAGAGTGGGAGCGGATTGACACTAGACGAGCGCCTCGGCCTTTGTTGACCAGCTTCACAATGACCCATGTCACTGGCATGGAAGGAAAGAACTACGTAATAGC
>NC_051419.1:11560460-11560824 GCF_015228065.2 Penaeus monodon | reverse complement strand
GCTATTACGTAGTTCTTTCCTTCCATGCCAGTGACATGGGTCATTGTGAAGCTGGTCAACAAAGGCCGAGGCGCTCGTCTAGTGTCAATCCGCTCCCACTCTGCCCTCCCTCCCCTCTCCCATTACTGTTTCTCCTCTTCCGTTGCTGCTTCTCTCCCGCATTCAGAATGTGGCTTGTTGCCGTTCGTTGTCATATTAAGTTGAGATTACTTTTTGTACCTCCTCCTTATTTCCGAATTATTGTGAGGTATAATGATATGTCTTCACTTATTACCGTCGCAACGATTCTTGCTACGTTCAAGGTTTTTTTTTTTACCATTTATCTTTTTTCTGTGTTCATATCATGATCTCTTTTTCTGTAATG
>NC_051419.1:11559861-11560299 GCF_015228065.2 Penaeus monodon | reverse complement strand
TTTTATTATGTCGTATTTTTCCCCGCCGAGTTTACTTAGGCACCACGGAGAGCTTGAGTAACGAGTCCATTCCCCGCAGGCGTCCGGGCGGTAATGGTAATGGCACAGTAATAATTATATTTCCATATCTCCTGTGGTCGCTTATCTGCGTAATTGCCGATTTGTCGCCATATGTCAACTTTGATCTGGCATTTAATGCGATTTGCACGATTTGGGTTCGGGCTTGAGTTTAAGAGTTGGACAGGAGAGAGGCTTGATTTAAGGAGAATAAAGCTTGGATTTCAAAGTTGACTTGGATAAGAATTGGTTAGAATTGATTCTTGGCAAATTGAGTAGGGATGAGATTCAAGGCTGACTTGGATAAGAGTTGATTAATGTAACTGGAGATGAAATTAAAGAGAGTCGTTGAATTTAATATTCGGTTGAGTAGGTTGAATT
>NC_051419.1:11559290-11559531 GCF_015228065.2 Penaeus monodon | reverse complement strand
TCAGTGGGTTAAGAGATGATGAATGGATTTGCACCTGAAGAGGAGCCCTGTAGGACAATCGAAGGGGGTTGGACTCAAGGGGGTGTCTATTAGCATGAGGTCAGGAGCGAGAGCTGGGTTGCTTGCGATGATCTGACCTTAAGGAAGAAGCCCTTGGGAAAGATTATGACAAAGAGAAAAGAAGAGGAGAAGTGAGGAGACGATGAGGTAAAGAAAGAGAAGGGGAGGTGAAGAAACACGG
>NC_051419.1:11558877-11559252 GCF_015228065.2 Penaeus monodon | reverse complement strand
GGCACTTACACCAAATGGCGGAGGAGGAGAACGAAAGGCTGCCTGGAGAATGTTGGTTCCTAAATCTCCATATCCTCCCACGCTTCGGCTTGAGATATGGGGGCGTCGCCCCCTCCCCCCTTGTAGCTTGTCTGCTTACTCACCCCCTTCCTCCCCCGTCCCTCCCGCCTCTCCGCCACCACATCCTCATACGACAGAGAACAGATTAGAGGCCCAAGATAGGAGTTAGAATTTAATTAGGCAAGGATCTCTGGAGCAGCTTTTGTGGCGCCGAGCTCACCCTGGCTGTTTTTCTCGAGTTTTGAGAGGGGTTGTTCTGGACGCTTTTGACCGTGATTTTTGTCCGGTTTGGGGTTATCCTTGGTGCTCGCTTAA
>NC_051419.1:11557111-11557372 GCF_015228065.2 Penaeus monodon | reverse complement strand
AGCTTTAACATTAAACATAAAGGCTTCATTACCATGGTAGGAAAAAAATATGCATCTTCCTTCTATAATAGCAGCATTGCTAACAATAGCTTTGTAAATGAAACTATTACTTTTATGAAATGTTATTTATTAAAATTCAGTCCCCTGATCATATATCTCACTTCTTCAGGATGATAATTCACAGGTTAATAACACTTATTGTCATCTTGCCAATAGTTTAAAACCTTGATAGATACATAATACATGCTTCACTGATGCATA
>NC_051419.1:11553747-11553912 GCF_015228065.2 Penaeus monodon | reverse complement strand
GAATGCGCTTAATATACATGCGAATGAGGCTGCAAGTTTGGCCGATTTTGAAACGCCAATGACGGTGTAGGTGGCTAACGGAGGCGCAAATATTAGTGCACTTACAGCACCTGAACCAACAGATATATTGTACTGATGAGAACAGGACGGGCGGGAGGGAGGGGG
>NC_051419.1:11551958-11552171 GCF_015228065.2 Penaeus monodon | reverse complement strand
CCATAACACAAGACTTACAAGAATGGCCTGTATTGAAGCTTTGAACGCTTGAATCCAAACCTCCTATCAGCTCAAACACAAAAGCCAACCGCCTCTAATGCTTCGCTTTCACGCGGGCGGCGAAACCATTAAGAAATGACATGCTTCGGAGGACCTTCCTGTGTCCCTCCTTCTCGAACGGAATGCGCCAGGTTTTTCTGTCAGTGCGTCGGC
>NC_051419.1:11551537-11551699 GCF_015228065.2 Penaeus monodon | reverse complement strand
GATGCCGACTCGTCATAGAGGAACTAAGGGAAGCGTTTTAATTAAATTCCGAACTGGGAACCTCATCCGCACATCAGGACTTGAGCGAGGGGTAGGAACGCCAAGGCTTTTCTCCGGTTCCTGAACAGGGAAGGAGATAGAGATAGGTAGGTAAAATGGATG
>NC_051419.1:11551163-11551443 GCF_015228065.2 Penaeus monodon | reverse complement strand
TGCTGTTTAAGCAGTAACAAATTACTGTTATGGAATGAAATGAATAGCTCTTGATTGTGCATTCCCAGATTTAATTTCCTATAGATTTTTTTCCATGTCATATCATTTTCAAATTAAATAAAAACTGATAGAAAAAATTATCTTTCCAGGTAGGCCTGTGTAATATGAAGCTAAGGGAATCTGCCGAAGAAGTGGTGAGTAATATCGATTTTTTTAAGACTTTTAGATGAATTGGTACATCCATATTCTGCAAATGCAAATACCCATGCACGCGCACACG
>NC_051419.1:11549668-11550350 GCF_015228065.2 Penaeus monodon | reverse complement strand
ATTCACGCAAACCCAGGGAAAAAACCCTAATACATGCACATGGGACATTATTCCAAAAAAGAATCCGAGTTCGATTGCTGTTTTTAAAGGGAATTATTGAGGACGTTTAAACTCGCAATTGTGTTTTAATAAAGGGGCAATTAACCCATTTCTAGAGTTTTAATTGGGGGCCCTTTTTGGGAAAAAGACTCAGTGGGGGCGGGATAATGCCAGATTAATGTTTTTCGGAAAAGGGTTTGGGGTTTTTTGGGGTGGGGGGGGGGGGTTTTTATTTAATACAGTTAGTAATCAGGTTTGGGCCAAAAAAAAAGGGTTTATCGAAGGTTTGCATCCCAAATTTTTGGAGTATCCAGGGGACAGGGGAAGGGGCCCGAGCACACCCCCACCCCCACGGCGCGGGGGCCACATAACACGCACCACATTCTTTGCACACCCCATTTCACCCCACTCACTCACGAAACAAGCACGCACGCACGAAACCGCAAAAAGCACCCCACGCACAAGTACCACGCATGGACAAGCCACACAAAAGCATCCCCCCCACAAACACACAAGCAACAAAAACACCCGGCGGGGGGGGGGGAAAAATAAACAAGGTATCACATTTTTGTATTTTTAAAAAAAACGAAGGGGGGGGAGAAAACAAACCAGGGAGTAAAGTAAAACCCTTTTTCCTTTGAAG
>NC_051419.1:11548496-11549203 GCF_015228065.2 Penaeus monodon | reverse complement strand
AAAACCCCCCAGTGCCCCCGCAGCAAACTTTTTAAAACCCTTTCCCCCTTGCGACCGGGGCCCTTTTTTTTAAATCAAAAAAAAAGCTGCCTTTAAATTTTCGATTTTTAATTCCCGCCGTGAACCTCGGGGGGTGCCCGTGGGGGGCAGGGGGGGGGGAATTTTGGCAATTGGGAGGGAAAAAAAAACAACCCTGGGGGGGGTTAGGGGGGAAACGGGGGGATGGGGGGGGAAAAGGGAAAAGGGGGTTGAAAAATAAAAAATAGGGGTTTAAATAGCCCGGGGAAAATAAAATATATATATATTTTATATATATTTTATATATACTTAAATAAAATATATATATGATACTTAATATAAACCATATAATAATTATATATTTATATAAAATATTTATTTAATTTTTATACTTTTAATATTATAATAATTTATTTAATCTATTTTTATTATTATATTTTAATAAAATATATAATTATATATATATATTTTAAATTCTTATTTTATATATATATTTATATATTTTTTTATATATTTTAAAATCCAATTTACAAATTATATTATTAAATTATATATATAATTAATTATTTTATATTTTTTAAATTTTAAAATATTTTTTTTAAAATTTTAAAATATAATTATTTGTAAAATATAATTATTTTATAATAATTTTTTTTATTATATAAAAATATATTTTTATATTTTACAAT
>NC_051419.1:11547265-11547429 GCF_015228065.2 Penaeus monodon | reverse complement strand
CGACTTTTCCACTTGTTCAACCAAAGTCGAACGCCATTTTGGGATAATAGTGAAAGTTTGATCGTGCGCGATTTTCGATAATCGCCCTAATGATGCTAATTCTGATGGTTCGTATGCGGCCCAGTTGTCCGCCGAGGCTAATTTGGTCGTCAACGCGGCATTGG
>NC_051419.1:11547070-11547161 GCF_015228065.2 Penaeus monodon | reverse complement strand
CTTTTTTGCCTGACTTTTCCCCCACCTGAGGACCAGGAGGTGTTCCTTGCCGTGACACTGACACCATCTTCCGGTCAGGTAAGGGACATAA
>NC_051419.1:11546537-11546774 GCF_015228065.2 Penaeus monodon | reverse complement strand
TGGTGACACATTTCCATTCGATTCGAGAAGCGCAGTATTGACATTCCATTATTCACAGGATCGATCACTTGTCGCTTGTCCGCCCCTTTGGATTACTTTGGTTTGCGAGGACGCCGAGTGACATTTAATGGAGAGGAAGAGGGAAAGATAAAGAACGGAAAAAATGAGTTGAATAAGGCTTATGAAGGTATTTGCCCAAGGACATAAGGTCAGAGTTCAAGAGAAAGGTGAAAGGTA
>NC_051419.1:11545905-11546253 GCF_015228065.2 Penaeus monodon | reverse complement strand
GAATCCCGTTTTGCCGCCAGCCTGTGTTTCTAGATTACCGTAAATATAGCGGCGGGAGTTCTCGCCGCTTATTCCCTGTTTGGAAGGGCGGCGCGGATGGGCGGCCTGCACGGGGATGATAGCGGCACGGGCGGCAGGGGCGGGTGGCAGAAGGCAGGCAAGAGTCGGTCTGATGCAAGAGTCATGATTGTGGGTGTGGCCACTGTGATGGTCATTTCCGTTCTGGCGCTGGCCATGCGGTTCTCAGGAATCGATTGTAATACACTGCTGTATTTTGTTTTAATATTGTAACTTTTATGATGGATACACTTATAATGAAAATGGACTTAGATATAAAGAACATCACAT
>NC_051419.1:11545657-11545837 GCF_015228065.2 Penaeus monodon | reverse complement strand
TAATTATTGCGATTATTGAAGATATAGGTGTCGATTTCAAAAGGAATTGGTATTAGTAATTACAGCCTGTTAAGTCGTTAGGGCTATTATGATTATCCTCTAGGCTTACCCTGTCAGGTGATGGACGGGAATGTCGTTTAAAGTTGATGTTCACTGCAGTGATTACAGATACTAAAACAT
>NC_051419.1:11544768-11544996 GCF_015228065.2 Penaeus monodon | reverse complement strand
TCAGCGGAAAAACATTAACGGACAATAAAATGAATGGAACAGTAATAAAAAAGATACATTCAGGAACCTTCCAACCATTCGGTAAGGCCCAAACCTACTAGCAGAACTTCGGACCATTGGCCCTTATGGACAGAGGGAAAGTTTCACGCGCTCGCGATTCACTGCGAGAGCATCCGGAAGACTCCGACGCGGACGCTGAGGTTTCCAGCC
Organism: Penaeus monodon; assembly: GCF_015228065.2. Lineage (NCBI taxonomy): Eukaryota > Metazoa > Arthropoda > Malacostraca > Decapoda > Penaeidae > Penaeus > Penaeus monodon. Next base: position 11,544,786 of record NC_051419.1, on the reverse strand, counting down.
GTCCGCAGGGCTTCCTTT
>NC_051419.1:11544021-11544743 GCF_015228065.2 Penaeus monodon | reverse complement strand
TTGGGTAAGACGTAATGGAAGTTGGAGAGAGGGAAGGGGAGTGCCGAGGCAGTGAAGGAAACGGAGAAGAGGCGAGAGAAAAGATTAGGAGAGATGGGGGAAGAGAGGAGAGGGAAGAGAAGAAAACAAAGAGAGGATGATTGAAAGGGAATGGAAGAAGGGATACGAAGAATTGATAGATTAACGGGGAGAAAGAGGGAAAAGGGAGAAACGAAGGGAAAAAGAACAGCGCAAAGAAAAAAGGGAAAATAAAAGTGAGCAGAGGGAAGTGAGGAGGAAATGAGGGTTAGTGTTACAACTAGACGGATTATGTGCTTACATATTCCACGTTTTATGTTAATCTTACTTTTGTTATTAATAGTCATCATTAACTTGTTCACATATAAATTTGTTTTTTTTTCTGTTGATGCTGCATTTATTATTGCTGTTATCATTATCATTATCCTTATAAGAGTTATTTATATTATTCGTAGTAGTATTGTCATTGTTTTTTCATGCATATCAGTATTAATTCTTGTTCAAAGGGAAATTGAAGACATAATGTTCTTGCTGCCACTGATGCTGTTGCATTTTCTTGAAAAATAAAATAAATACCATAAAAGGCAATACAGCTAATATCTGCAGGATCTTTCGTGGGAGCCTCAAGGACCCTGCGCGGCCCTTCCTGGCTTTGGCGATCTCGATACCGGAGGCTTTCTCGGAAGGGCGGCTGGAGTTGGCCG
>NC_051419.1:11543875-11543990 GCF_015228065.2 Penaeus monodon | reverse complement strand
TACGATAAGATGAAGAAATGGGATAAGAGTTGAATTGTTTCCTGGGCCCCAGCCTTTGGGGATTTGGTGAGTATGCGAGCGTGAAGCATGGCGATTTGGGACTCTCCTGGGCTAG
>NC_051419.1:11542763-11543783 GCF_015228065.2 Penaeus monodon | reverse complement strand
TTCACTATAGCTCTACCTCTTAACCCTTGCCCTTCGTTCTTGAATTTGTATTTCTGTTTTTTTCCATTCTCTGTCTTTGTGGTCTACTCTTAACTGTTGCCAATCGAATGGCAATGTGAAAAAGAAGTCCAGGAAAAGAGAGAGGGAAGGATCAGAAGTATTAAAATCATTCACCAGTGCAAAAAATTTATAAGAAACTTTAAGATAGACGTATTATGGAAAATAAGCTGGTAAGTTTTTGAACACGATGGAACGGATTTGGATTCAGATTTGGTTAAGACGATTCCAGGGAATTTAGTTTTTCTTTAAAAATCGCAAGGGAAGGGTGAGAAGGCAGGGGACGGGAAAGACAAAGCCTATGTTTTTTCTTATTTTCGTCTTGTCTGGATTATTCCCGATTTCCGAAGGAAAGGTTGCTGGATAAGAAAAAACGGAATTGGAACGGTGCCGAGGGGGGAGCAGGCGAGGAAGGCGGGTGCGAGAGTCAAACGAGCAAACATGCGCGAGTCACAGACACGGCAACGTGTAAAAGTGGAACGGAGGGAAACACGACCACTTTAATAAAAGATGATGTTTCTGGAAGGACTAGAATTCTCGTCAGTAAATTCGGACAAGAATATATGGCAGACAGAAAGGTCGAGGTTATTTTAGATGGTTTATGTATGTTTATGTTATAGCATTATTCCAGTTGAGTTCACAATCTCCTCTCTTACTTGAATAAATCAATTCTCTAACGTGTCTAAAACTACGTTGTTTCGTTGAGTAACATCTCAGCTGCGCCTGTGTGAACATATCGCTAAAACAATAAAAAAAAAATCAGTACAGCGACTAGGTGAAAGGGACCAATACGGTCCTAAAATGACATTGGCGATAATGAAAGCGACATTTATCACCGCTAATCTTGTAAAATCGAAGAATCATTCCCGGATTCCTATATGTATACGAGTGATCATTGAAGTTTAAAAGACAAGTACGAGTCCAATCGGATCAGTCGATGAATTTCACCGAATGATGCGTCAT
>NC_051419.1:11542086-11542242 GCF_015228065.2 Penaeus monodon | reverse complement strand
GTCGAATCAAGTCGAATCAGCCAGAATTAAAAGCACGATGAAGGAACTCGCCTGATTATGATTAGGGGATTAGCCCTCCCAGCCCTCCTTTTTTGTCCCTTGTTTCAATTAGGGATCAGCCGTGAGAGGGATATCAAACAGGGCTGGGGGTCAGGG
>NC_051419.1:11541122-11541325 GCF_015228065.2 Penaeus monodon | reverse complement strand
ATAAAATCAGTAAAATTAAAGAGGGTCTCACTTCTCTCCTTTCGAAAAGAAAATCGTTCAGGAAAGGATCTAATCTATTTTCTCACTTGAAATCAAAGGAATCAAAAGAGGGGCATTTTTCAGTATTCCCTTTTCCGTTCCTCTTTCCTGCTCTCGCTGTGGCCATAAGATCCCCCCCCTTCTCTCGGTATTTCCGCCCTTTG
>NC_051419.1:11539733-11540908 GCF_015228065.2 Penaeus monodon | reverse complement strand
TCACTTCTTTCTCCACTCTCTCTGTATCTCGCATCACCCTTTCTCCCCAATTCCCTTTCTCCCTTCCTCACTCTGTCTCTCTGCCTTCTTCCTCCCTAACAAGTATCTCCCCTCCCTGGCATCCGGAGAAGGCTTGTCTGAGACGAGCTTCGACCCGTTCACCCCCGGCCACGCCCTTGCGGGGTCTCTCGTCACTGCTCACTTTTCTGACTTAGATTTTCCTACAAATAATGCTGGTGATGCAGGGAAGCCGTAGGTGGCGGGAGGAAGATTTCGGTAAAAGGGGAAGGGAGGCGGAGGCGAGGAAAAAGAAAAACGGAAGGTGAGCAGAAGTTCCCGCGGCGCATACTTAGCTCACCTGCCTTTTAACCCAGTTGTAACTATTGTATACTACACGTTATTAATTATAATCATGCTTATATTAGAAACTATCTATAGCATGTACTATACTGGTCAAATCCATTAGAGTATCTATCAATCAGACTAATGCCAGCGGTGTTTTTGCAGCGTTTCTGGTTTCTATTGTCGTAGTTTAAGAAATTTCGAGGGTTGGCTGACTGTTTGGATCGCACTTTCCCAGACAGTCGGGCTGATGCCATCTCGTTACAAATACATGCGCATATTTGCCCCCCCCCCCCTCCCCATTGGCACATACTCTTAACGTTATAAAATACTATACACAGACACGAGCCTCTCCCGCACAAAGGCATACAAGCAAATGCACCACACACGGAGTTCTCCATTAGGTCAAAGGAACATCGTGGTGGCTCCGGGATTTTGCTGGAAGGCTTCTCCTTTGCTTTTATCGGTAATGCGTCTTTTCCCAATGCTTCGCAGTTTCCGTGCATGAGTCAGGCTCTAAGCGTTCACGAATGCAGAGCGTGGTTTACATAGTGAGCAGTTATGAATGGACGGTGTGCACGCCTACGGGTAAGCCATGTGTTATGAAAGTGTCCGTAGATGTAATCAAATCTGGCCGGAATGGATCGACGCAAGAACAAGAGCCACAGTCCGTTAGCGGAAATAGGTAGATGTGCAGATTGTTGCATAAACAGAGAGGCAGATGAATAGCTAAACATATAAAAGGAAACAGGTGAAACTGACATCTTAATTAAGACGGATTTATGAATAGATACATGAGTAATGAGTAAAACATAGATTCATGTATGCGCAGA
>NC_051419.1:11537392-11537691 GCF_015228065.2 Penaeus monodon | reverse complement strand
AGATTAGAATATCATGTTCTTCTAGACAAATTTTTCGAAAAAGTTAATTAGATAAACAAATGTAAAATAACAAAGTTAAAACAAATAAGAAAAACTGTCCATTAACTGTTAGGCTTCCCAATTATACTCCATCATAAAACCCGCCCACACGCCACAAGCCACGTTTATTTATCCACTTTCTAAGCCGTGTCTATTATCCTCTCATGCAAGTAATGTCTTGAAACAACACGCAAGTCGCGCCCTCATTTCCAGTGCGATGAGTCTGCCTTTTCTTTCTAAAGATAATCATTATTTTTACT
>NC_051419.1:11536110-11536239 GCF_015228065.2 Penaeus monodon | reverse complement strand
GTCAAAGATCGTCAATACGTGCTGCTCTGTTTCCTCGCGGGCGTTCATCATCATCGCGTGATTGATGGGTTCAGCTGAACCAGCGGCCAATTGTGTGATTGCGCCTGCCATTCACTCCGCGATCGGGAC
>NC_051419.1:11535547-11535842 GCF_015228065.2 Penaeus monodon | reverse complement strand
TAAAACAAATCTCTTGTGTCCTCTAACGCATGTTCTGTTGCGTCGCCGTGATCCTCTACGAGAAAGAAACCTTTTTGGTATTCGTGTGTGATACCTGCCTCCTCCAGGGTCATGAATAACTGCCATGAATCATTTTTTTCCCTTCGCATTGGAAGATAAAAATAGCCCGCCTCCGCCCATAACACTAAATCTTGATCAACATTCGAAATCAAAGAAGAATTGGAGGAGGGTCGTCAGGAACCTCGCTATAATGGACACCGTTGTTGTGGCCACACCGTCCTGTTTAGGAAAGTTT
>NC_051419.1:11534887-11535434 GCF_015228065.2 Penaeus monodon | reverse complement strand
GCTAAATGCATTTGCACAATATTCTTTCGAATTCATGAATATTTTGTCTAATTTGAGGCGAGCGAATTCCCTGGCAGGAAGGAGGGAACTGGAGAGGAAAGAAGATAGTGTGGCGGAGCGAAAAAGAAACAGGGAGAAGGGAATGAAGGTGAAGATAAATAGAAGGAAATGACGTAAAAGATAGGGGAAGGAAAATGAAAAAAGGGTTTGGAAGAGGGAAGATAGCAATTTAGAGAGGGTGACGAAAAAAAGTAAAAGGAGGCAACTGGTATGTACAGAGTATAAGAATGATAAAAAGGGGATGGAAGGAGGGGATGTGTGCGAGAACGGCATGTGATGTTTAAAAGTAAAGCCTAAAAAGATAAGTAAAGTAAGAAAACGTTAAAGCAGACGCAAGAGATTACGAAGAAAATGCATAAATGATAAGAAGCAAGAAGATAATACAGACATTACAAGAAAACTCAAAAGTTAAAAAAAAAATTAACCTACGAAGTTCGGTGCATGACTTGAGACTGTTGGTGTATGGATGCGAAGTAGGTGCGATTAT
>NC_051419.1:11534095-11534447 GCF_015228065.2 Penaeus monodon | reverse complement strand
TGGCTTTTCTCAGCGCCCTCCCGCAAGATGTTCATCACATAGTGAGATCCTGGCCCTTAATAACTTCAGTGTCAAGGCCAAGGGCCATTAACGATATGGGCTCTTTAAACTGATATTACTATTCTTGCTTTTAGGGAAGTTTATTGCCTTCAAGACGGCGTTGATGCATAGTGGAGCTAAATGTGAGCAACATGAAGGGAAGAGAGAGAGACGAACTAATAGATAGAGATGTAGAGATGAAAAGGAAGGAGGATTAGAAAGAAACGGGAGAAAGAAGAAGTGTTGTGAATACATTGGACGTAAGACAAACTGAGAAAAGGAAAGAGGGAGAGCCAGCGATAAAGAGACAGAT
>NC_051419.1:11533853-11534055 GCF_015228065.2 Penaeus monodon | reverse complement strand
AAAGAGAGCGGAACAAAGAGCGAGACTGCAATCATCGATGAAAATCGTCGAATACCAAACAGTGCTTGGATGCAAATATTCAGAAATTATATGATGCCTCATTAGCAGACGTATTATTGGAATACCCGGCCTAATTTACTCACATCAGTGAGCCAATTATCTGTAATATTCTTTTAGAATGCATGGAAAAGAAAAATATGAC
>NC_051419.1:11532956-11533173 GCF_015228065.2 Penaeus monodon | reverse complement strand
AGTGATTCTAACGGGCGAATTCGCTGTGACTGATACGTTGTAATCGGCGCTCGCCATGGGTCCCTTCCTGCCATTAATTTGTCATGACTAGGCATATATCCTCTTCCCCTTCCTGCGTTTGCCCTTCTTTCCCTCTTCTGTTCCCTTATTCCGTTATTTTGCTGTATATATTTCTTCTTTTGTTATTAATCATTGATATTTTCATTATTCGCTGTTG
>NC_051419.1:11532442-11532898 GCF_015228065.2 Penaeus monodon | reverse complement strand
TGCCGAAACACAAATATATTCTGAATCTGGTTCATAGACCATGTACTTCTTATCTCGTTCTCCGCGTTTCATGTGTCACTTAAACCCTAATCAAGCCTTATTCTGTTCGGACGAATGCCTCGTATAATCTCCTAGTCCTCCTGCTCTTTTTCCTTTCTTCCTTCCTCCTCTCTCCCTTTTCTCCTTCCCTCCTCTCCCCTCTTTCCCCTTCACACCTCTCCCCCCATTCTTCCTTCCTCTTCTCACCACTATCTCCCTCTCTTCTCTCATTCCTTTCTCTCTCCCTCTCCTTTCCCTGCCCTCTATCCCTCTCCACACCGCGTTCGTATCCGTGAATTGTACATCCCTATTTTTTGGCGAGCTTGGTCCAGTGCGTGTTCACATCGTCGCCGAACGACCGGAGGGGATTTTCCGCTCGTTATTTTTAGGGGGGCGTCAACGTGTGATTGAGAAGAT
>NC_051419.1:11531876-11532345 GCF_015228065.2 Penaeus monodon | reverse complement strand
CAGATAGAGAGGCCTATGCACTCGCGCAGTTGTGTGTACGTACATCTGTACGTGTGTTTGGCAGCACACATGCGAGAGTGTTGGACGAGAGGGCTCAGATTACTAAAAGAAAATAAACAAAAAGTTCACGTTAGCCTCACCATGGCAACCGTGTCTTTCTTGTACGCAGAGGAGAAGAGAGAGGGAAGGGGAGGATAAAGCAGGAGGAAGATAAAAGGTGAGAAGGAGAGAAGACCTTCTCTGAGAAATTATTAAGAGAAGATATGTCAGATAAACGGGATGAGCCTGATAGTAATGGTGATTAGGATGAGAGGAGAAAAGAAAAGGAAAGGAATAGGAAGGTATGAATGGATTTTATGGCGAAAGGGAGAAGAAAGGCGAAAAAGAATGCCTTTGACAATGAAGCTATTTTAACAAGATCTGATATACTAGTTACTTATGTTATTCCCATTTCCGATTTGGTTGCACT
>NC_051419.1:11531201-11531503 GCF_015228065.2 Penaeus monodon | reverse complement strand
ACCGTGCCAGCCGCGACACCGGCCGGCCACGCAACGAGACAAGGAGCCGGTTGAGCACCGTGACTGAGGCGGCGAGTGGAGCCGATCGGCCGACCAGCCGAAACCCGATTGGCAAGCGCCTTTCCCAACTCATAGCGAGGGGGCGACTGGTGGAGGGGAGAGAGCTCGCGACCCCCGGAGACGACGGTGGTAGTTGGCCAAATGGCCAGGAACTCTATTTAATCATCGGCGTCTGAATCCCAAGAACTTCCTCTTAATTAGTGCAATCAAGTCATTCACGCCATTTCATTCTCCCGAATGGC
>NC_051419.1:11530411-11530656 GCF_015228065.2 Penaeus monodon | reverse complement strand
TCGTCCCGGTGCTTTCGTAACATTCCCGATTCGCCTCTTGGTTACAAGCTGGAAAGGCTGCCCAATGGAGGCGCTAAGGCTCAATCTCAGTTCGATTTGCATACGAATTCTCCCTTAGGGACTACTTGTTATGAAACAGGAGCATGGTGAGAGAGATGGTGAAGAGAATGGGAGGATGGGAAGAAAGGAAGACGAAAGGGCAGAAAAAATTGTTATGCTTACGTACAAGAGTAGTTATAGAATCA
>NC_051419.1:11527380-11528027 GCF_015228065.2 Penaeus monodon | reverse complement strand
GAACATTTAGATACTCTGTATTAGCAAATGATAGGCATTAGTGATAGGGACTCGTGACCAACATTTTAATGTAATAATTCATAGTGACCAATACAAGAATAATACAGAGGAAATAAGCGATATAGCAATAAGGTGGTGGAATTAAGAAATATGCAACAGGAAAACATAGAAAGATGATTAAATATTTCAGTAACCGTCACAGTTAACGAGGGGGGGGGATGTTCCTTGAAAACACACCCTGATTCAAGCCCTCGGACAGAAGAGACGTGACTTGCGTGCCCACCCGAGGGGGTATTGTGCTGAGAGACAACTGAGCCTCGGGACGACGACCGGACGCAGAGATACGCTGCCTTGCCTGCTGACCGCTGCCCTGCCTGCTGGCCGCTGCCCTGCCTGCTGGCCGCTGCCCTGCCTGCTGACCGCTGCCCTGCCTGCTGGCCGCTGCCCTGCCTGCTGGCCGCTGCCCTGCCTGCTGACCGCTGCCCTGCCTGCTGGCCGCTTCCTTGCCTGCTGGCCGCTGCCTAGCCTGCTGGCCGCTATCTGTCTGCAGCTATCTGTCTGCTGTCTACTACACCATCATTTAAATGTTGTTAGTATTGTGTTGGTCACGCTATTTAGAGTAGGATTATATATGGGTATATTCTGTG
>NC_051419.1:11526652-11527151 GCF_015228065.2 Penaeus monodon | reverse complement strand
AGAAAGAGAAGGAGGGACGGATAAAGATAAGAAAAAGTATATAAGAAGAGATACAGAGGAGAAAAGGTCAAGAAAGGGGAGAAGGGGGAGAGCGCATATGGAGCAAGGCGTCTTGGAACGTAGGATGTAAGGGAGGGGAGGAAGTCGAGGCAACAGTGAGGGTAGTGCGAGAGGGGGACTATGCCCCAGGCATTCGCTAGCCTCTTTGGGAGGGTAAAGGATTTCTGTGCTCGCGTCTCCCGCCATTGTTGTGCATCATGCGATATCCTGGTCCGTATCCATTTTTCCCCTCCCTTTCCGACCTCCCCTGCTATCTCTCTCCTCCCCGGTCGCACTTCCGTTCCTTGGTTCTTTCTTTGATTTCCCCTTTGCGTATGTACGAATTTCACGTGTGCTTCATCTTTAGCCGCTTCTGTTTTCTCCCATTTCTGTCTCGACCATTTCCATTTTTAGTGTTTCGTGTCGTTCGGATGAACATCTTGCGGGAGGGCGCTGAGGA
>NC_051419.1:11525969-11526183 GCF_015228065.2 Penaeus monodon | reverse complement strand
ATTGTTTTCTATATTTCTTGTAAAGTTTCTGTTAAGTTAAACACGGCAAGCTATGTCCGTAGAGTCTAATGTAATTTGTTTCAAGACCATTTTGAACTTTCATACTTAGGGGAATATCGCAACTTTGCAATTCAATTTTCGTGAAGGTTAGAATTGGGTTTCATCACATAAATCCCAATTTACTAGCGAGTTAGGGTGGCTATCAGGGCTTCGA
>NC_051419.1:11525639-11525816 GCF_015228065.2 Penaeus monodon | reverse complement strand
GTCATTATATCTCTTGCTATCCCCTTAACCCATTGCCTTCCATTTCTGTTCTTCTCGTCTGTTAACTTATTCCTTCTCCACTAGACAATTGTGAAGAACGGTATTTCCGCCCTTTGCCTATTTGTCTATCTACCTATCTAAGCCCCCTCCCCCTTTGTCTGTCTGATTCTCTTTAAA
>NC_051419.1:11525210-11525565 GCF_015228065.2 Penaeus monodon | reverse complement strand
CTTTTGTTTTGTTTATGTCATAGAAAAAAGTTTCATCAAAACTATTGTTGGTAAGCCTAGTTGATAAAGAAAACCATTAAAACGGTGTATGGAGATTTCTTCCCACATTTAGCCAGACCATTTAAAAGCTTATTCTTATGTAAATACAAATGGCTCATTGGAAGGAAATGATATTGTTCCGTCATATTTCACTTTTCACGGAGCTTAGGAACAGGTTTCGTAACACTGGCCTCAATTAGCATGCAGGTTGTCATCGAGGTATCGGATATGTTGCTTCCGAGATTTTCGTCCGAGTATGCTCAGTTAAGATATGGGCAAAGAAAATTACCCCCCCCCCCGCGTCTGTTTGTTTACA
>NC_051419.1:11524111-11524663 GCF_015228065.2 Penaeus monodon | reverse complement strand
CTTGAATCTCTGTAAATCTCTAAATCTGTTTCTCCATAGCTAAAAACATCCAAATTGTCACACACATCAATGTATAACTGTCTAAGAGCTTCAAAAACAAAGAATATACATAGTCATAAAAAACAATGGCAGATGCACAATGCTCTGCCGCTCAAGGAGGAAGTTTGTGCATTGACAATGAGGACCGGACGAGGTAATCATCTCGAATGCCTTAATGCCCCACACTTGACGGCGCATTGTGCGTTCTTGTCGATGGGAACAATGGGTTGAAAAAGTGACACAAACGTATTTTAAAAAATAATCAAGAAAATGTAAAACCGGAAAAAAACAGGAAGGATGTAAAGGACGATATCAGAGGTTTGTATTTTCCTGACATTGTTTCCCTGGCGAGTTTGATATCGTTGAGAATATTAGCTGAATGAGAGCTCAATCAACGTGTCATTGAAGCCTCTCGGGTAATTACTGTGCAAACCTCTTGAAATATATCCGCCTCTCGTCGACTCATTCAGGCTCGTGATTGATGGTGATTGAGGTGGGTTTATCTCCCCCCCC
>NC_051419.1:11520442-11520995 GCF_015228065.2 Penaeus monodon | reverse complement strand
CGCGTGGAAGAAAAAAAAGAGGTTCGGGGGAGGGGGATCCACTGCCATTTTGAGAAGATGGGAAATTGATGATGGAAGAATTAGGATTCAATTGCCCTTAGCTCTGACTCCCGGCATTGCGGCAAGAAGCGGTTGGCGAGCTCCGGCGGTGTCGGCAGTAAAAGGACGGAAAGCTTGTGCCGGAAAGAAAACGAAATAGGACTAGAGCAGATCGGTAAACATATTACCTTGCGCTTCAGAATACTTAGTTTTAATATATATTTGCTCGTGTATTCAGAAATCAGGGGTTTCCAAGAAGCGGTGTTCGGGTAATCTTGCAATGATGTTTACCACGCCGCCGAATGCTCTGGAACAAATTGAACACGGCGCTCGGAAAATACATTTGAAAACACAAAGATTATATTTATAATATAACATATAATCTTCGTGTATCGAATCGTGCGCTTGTATTATTCTTCCTCGCTCGGCGCCGCAATTGCAATCTGAAAAATCCAGTTCGCGTAACAATGAGATGCTAAATCTGACGAAGGCTTATGGAGGCTGGCGGATATTG
>NC_051419.1:11519847-11519945 GCF_015228065.2 Penaeus monodon | reverse complement strand
ATCAATAGTCAATTGTTTCCTTTCGTTTCTCCCCAGAATCCTCTTGCTTTTTCTCTTGGTTCCGCTTTCCCTCTTTAATCCCTTTTTCCCCTTTTCCC
>NC_051419.1:11519333-11519612 GCF_015228065.2 Penaeus monodon | reverse complement strand
CCCCTTTTCTCTTTATTCCCATTCTTCCTTCCTCACTTCTCCACGCCATCTCTTCTTCGCTCTTCCCTTCCCCTCTTCCTTTCTACTTTTATATATCCTTCTCCTCTCTTATTCTTTCATTTCTCGGCTTCTTTTTTTCTTTTCCATCTTTTTAACATTCTTACTTCCCCTTCCTCCCTCTACAGTATTCTTTCTTGCTTCATGCACTCATTCGTTTCTCTTTTCATCTTCCATTCTTCCTTCCTTTATTTTTCTTCTTCTTCTTCTCCTTCTTCTTCT
>NC_051419.1:11519191-11519316 GCF_015228065.2 Penaeus monodon | reverse complement strand
GGCACACGCAGCGAGCGTCACCGTCGGAATGGTTTTCATATAAACTTTTATTGAATCTGTGGCTATTTGGGAGGGTTGGCAGTCTTGCTTGTCACCCCATGGATGCCAATCACTCCTGTGTTTAT
>NC_051419.1:11518887-11519081 GCF_015228065.2 Penaeus monodon | reverse complement strand
TTGTATTGGGGTTTATTTTGTCATTATTAAAATACTACCAAAGTTCTCGCCACCACAGTCACAATTTGCGTCTTTTGTGCTAAACTGGCATGGAGTCAGTGCTTTGTAATGAAGACTCGTTTCATGTGGGCTTCATCTCGAGGAGGAAAGGAGCTCAGCGAAATGTGAATGAAGCTCGTGAATCAAAGGGACTT
>NC_051419.1:11518542-11518847 GCF_015228065.2 Penaeus monodon | reverse complement strand
ACCTCGACCAAAACCAATATTATCTCTTCCAGTTTGGAGTGTAAGAAAGGGAATGGAACTGACAAAAAAATCACGCGCCAATAACACTCAAATAACGCTGCACTCTTGCCCTTTCCCACGTAAACAAATACCCTGAGATATTTGTAGCACGGGGAAGGGAATAGAAAAGAAGTCATAGTAATTTTTTTTGAAATTAATAAAAGCAAGAAAAAGACAGAAGGCGAGTGCGCTGAACATCCCGCCAGTGATTTCCGAGCAGCTTCGCCGCCGTGAATTCCGCCGAAGAGACGCTCGGCTCCCTCGCC
>NC_051419.1:11517866-11518413 GCF_015228065.2 Penaeus monodon | reverse complement strand
TCGGAATATTGATGGAGGGAGGATATAGGAATTGTGTTGGGGATGGATTGTATGGAGAAGGCATAGGTATTGGCGAAGTTGGGGAAGGGGCAGGGAGAGCGTGTCAGTGGAGGCGGTTCGGATGGAATTCGTTCCAACAAAATCCAGTCTTTTTTACACACACACACACAAATACAATTATCTCTTAACTTTTAGTTGTTTACAGGACTAAATTTTATAGAAAACTTTGTTTTCCCATTTCATATAAAATCTGCAATACCAATGAAGAAGCCTCATGCAGTACATGAAGTTTTCTTTTTTTATGAACAAGGATAGATTCGAACCACTTTTTCCCCAACTTAACGCATACCGTATGTGATTGTGCCAACACTGCCCGGTAGATATTTAATGGACCAGAGTACAAGCAAGTGGTGTTGCAGGCGGCGTTGTGGCTCCGCAAGCAGGACTTTTTTTCCCAGGATGGTTTGACGCGGTCGATGCACCCGTCATCCGGCCGTTGCAGCGATCAGGTTGCACGCATGGATGGGCGGGGGCATGTGGGTGTCAT
>NC_051419.1:11517520-11517675 GCF_015228065.2 Penaeus monodon | reverse complement strand
CGGTGGAGGAGGTTGAGATGCAGGAGGAGAGGGGATAGGTCCGAGTGAAAGGGTAGGGCAGGGGGCAGTCGGGGGCGAGCAGGGTTGGAGGAGGGGAAGCTAGCGGAGAAGGGAAATGAAGACATGGAGAGGAAGGAAAAAAACAAGAGCATAAG
>NC_051419.1:11517007-11517228 GCF_015228065.2 Penaeus monodon | reverse complement strand
GGAATAGGAAATAAAAGCAGCACGTGGAAGGTAAATATAACAAACAACACCAAAGCAGTAATTTTTGTTCTGCTCCTTGTTCACGACTTCACATATAATTTTTGCTTGCTTTTGGGGTTTAAAAGGTCCAAATTTATTCCGGGAGTTCATTCGCGGTAAACATTTTCCCTCCTGGAATATGGAATTGTTTGATCTCTGTTTTCCCGAAACTGTGTGCTTGC
>NC_051419.1:11516178-11516515 GCF_015228065.2 Penaeus monodon | reverse complement strand
ATTTGCCAGTACTTTTTACGCGTGGCCAGATACCCGTGTTGCTAAGAATGAAATGTTGATTAGCGATTTATCATTGTTTTAAATAAATTGTGTTGCTAAACTAATTGGGGTCGAATTTACGGCTGTTACTGGATTTTATTACTCAGTTTAATCATATTTTTCATTCACCATGTTTTTGTTTTTATTTTTTCTTGTCTCCTTTATTTCACTATTCATTTATCTATCTGTCAACTAAATATTTGCCTCAAGTTTCTCTCTCACTTTCTTATCCTATTTCGTTGTTTATTTAATTTGTTGAGTTCAGTTTCCTTCGCTTCTCATTGTCTCTTTTCCTACA
>NC_051419.1:11515911-11516159 GCF_015228065.2 Penaeus monodon | reverse complement strand
GTATCTCCTTCGTTGGCACTCGCAGAAATTGAGAGAAAAGACTCCTTCTCTCATGATTACGCTCTTGGTTCTTCGCTTCTTCCCCTCTCTCTCCCCTCTCTTCTCTCATTTTCTTTCCTATTTTTACTCATCTGTAAGTCCCCGTTATTTTTGTAATCCTTTTTCATTCTCATCACCCTTTCGGAGGTAATTAGAAATTATGTTAGGTAATTTGGGTGAGAAAGACGTTTCCTATATTTCCGCTTAAA
>NC_051419.1:11515762-11515850 GCF_015228065.2 Penaeus monodon | reverse complement strand
ATTAACAGTGATAATGTCATTGTACATAGAGACCAATATTGTTAGCAGTTATAATGTTGAAGTTGTTATGGTCATTCGAATCACAATC
>NC_051419.1:11514815-11514995 GCF_015228065.2 Penaeus monodon | reverse complement strand
TGTCTCCCTCTCCCTTTTGAGCTGCCGTGGTGGGTTTCGTAAAATGTACCAATTTTCATCCTCAGTATGAGGAGAGAGGTTACCCGGGTATATGACATTTAGTATCGTGTCGATTACAGTAACGACATACATTTTTTGTTATTCTTTCCGTTTCCGTCGCTCTTAGAATTTCTTAAATTT
>NC_051419.1:11514587-11514756 GCF_015228065.2 Penaeus monodon | reverse complement strand
CCGTGGTGAGAGGAAATTTCCAGGTATTCAATGACTATCAACAACGAAATAACTCTGTGTTTATAGTTTATCTTTGATCTCTGATACAGAATGTCTAGAATATATTTAACATTCCTTAAATAAACGCTAAATTTTCGTTATAGACATAACGAGGTAAAGCACGGCTAAT
>NC_051419.1:11513635-11513766 GCF_015228065.2 Penaeus monodon | reverse complement strand
TGTTGATGACAACATTAATCCTCATAAGTACTGATTGGCTGCTGAATGCACTGTCAATCATAGGGCGAGTTAGGGAAAAACTATCGAACACCTCATTCCACACAGTACCCTCAAGTATCGACAATGGCTGC
>NC_051419.1:11513225-11513295 GCF_015228065.2 Penaeus monodon | reverse complement strand
TGGGGAGGGGGGGGGCGAGAGAACAAGGCACAACCAGTTTCTCGGGCACTACCAGCTCTCCGAGAATTGT
>NC_051419.1:11512951-11513129 GCF_015228065.2 Penaeus monodon | reverse complement strand
TTTTGAGCTGCCGTGGTTGGTGTTTTCGTAAAATTGTACCAATTTTCATCCTCAGTATGAGGAGAGAGGTCTTACCCCGGGTATATGACATTTATGTATCGTGTCGATTACAGTAACGACATACATTTTTTGTTATTCTTTCCGTTTCCGTTTCGCTCTCTAGAATTTCTTAAATTTT
>NC_051419.1:11512783-11512888 GCF_015228065.2 Penaeus monodon | reverse complement strand
CCGTGTGTTTGAGAGGAAAAGTTTCCAGGTATTTCCAATGACTTTATCAACAACGAAAATAATCTCTGTGTTCATAGTTTATTCCTTTGATCTCTGATTACAGAA
>NC_051419.1:11512603-11512684 GCF_015228065.2 Penaeus monodon | reverse complement strand
ATTAAAGAATTTCAAGCTTGTTTTCAGGCTAAAAGTTTAAACAATGACGTAAATTAGCCCAACGCGTTGCCGAAAGTCTGA
>NC_051419.1:11511125-11511749 GCF_015228065.2 Penaeus monodon | reverse complement strand
TAAGGCCTTTTTCCAGTTAATTTTTGCGACTACAATTGTAGCACATTGGAGTCCTTATCTTTTTTATGGGAAAGGCAAATAAGAAGGCTTGTGAATGTATTGCGCGGCGAGGCGAGGCCGGAGGGGCGTTTGATCCACTTTGTGCGCCGCGGATCAAAGGAGCCTTGATTGCTTCTGGATCAATGGCAGCACAGTGCCGGGGGGCGGGCACTCGCGGTAGGAAGGGGGGATAGGTACTGTAAACATGTATAAACTCTTAGTTTGCGAATGTATGCACGTACCCATAGCCATGTATAGACGACGGAAAATGCTCGCGTACACGCACATTCAGTGTAGCATAAAAATATTGAATTTTAATTTTGAATAACTGGAAAATCCTATCGTTAGAGAAATTAATAATAAAAAATAGCAACTCGATAAACTGCTGCGCAAATATCAAACAATTGGAAAATAGAGACAGATGAATCAACAAATGACTTTGCACTGCGACCCCTCCTCGGCCACCGGCAGTCCTCTCCCCTTCTCCTGCCCCATCCCCTCTCCCACATCTCTCTCACTCCCCCGTCTCGCCGAGGTCAGCCGCCAGACACAGGCGTTTTTCCTGTTGTTATCATATTGGGCATA
>NC_051419.1:11510423-11510530 GCF_015228065.2 Penaeus monodon | reverse complement strand
AAGGGTGTTTGCTTTCTTGTTACACACGTATTGGAACAGGCGAGGATACCAATTTGTTTGCAAATGGCTAGTACTCGAAGAAACAAATTTGGGAGGGCCTTGTGCTT
>NC_051419.1:11509723-11510220 GCF_015228065.2 Penaeus monodon | reverse complement strand
CAAATTACCGCAGCGTATCATGTCTTGAGAAATCTTACGAATTATTTCTCTTATTAAGTGGTTCACTGTCAAGACTGAATCGTTCTTTAATTTCGCAAAAGAGCTAGTGTCAGCTAGTGTAATTATTCCGCAATTACTTATTGAATTGACAATGTCCACTAATTCTTGGACGATCATTTAGAAACCTTATAGAAATGAAAGAAAATCGCATATTTTCATCTGGAATTATACGAATTATACAGAACCTAGAAATTGTTGATTATGAAAATAATTTAGAAATCAACAACAGAACTTATTAGTCGCGAGTTGTGAAGTTGCTGACAGACGAATCGGACGCATCAGCCTTATCAGCGGCGCACACACGGTTGGGCTTTCAAAGGGCAAATCTCTGGCCTCTTTGATGAAGAAGTTATCATCGTGTTCTTTCTCCTCGCCCGCGTTTTTTGTTTCGAAAATCATATGGCGAGTGCAGGGAGGAGGAAAAGATAGGAATGTCG
>NC_051419.1:11507679-11508211 GCF_015228065.2 Penaeus monodon | reverse complement strand
TCCCCCCCCCCCCCTCCCTCTTATTCCTGCTGTTTCTCTTTCTCCCCTTCCTTTATCCTGTACCCCCTCTTTGTTTCCCTCCGCCGTCACTCCCCCCCTTTTCCCCTGGGAGTGAAATCGTAGATGTACACAGGATTTGGCGTTTTCTTTCTATCTCCTTTTATAACTTTTCACATCTTATCCTCCATCACGACAGGAGGAGATGGACAAGGGAGGAGGTTAAAGGAAAAGGAAGAAGGAATCTGAAAGAAAAGGGGAGAGAAATATAAAAAAGAGGAAAATAGAGGAAGGGCCATGGGGGAAAGTGAAGTAAGAAGGCAAATATAGGAGAGATAGAGAGCTGTAGAAGTGGTAGAAAGGAAGTTGACGGGCAAAGAAGAAGAACGAGGGAGGCAGTAGTAAAGGAAGAAGAGGGAAGAGGAAGAGAAACAGAGTGTAGGAGAGGAGACTGGATAAGGGAAGAAATAAAGAGGAAAGGGAAGTAGAGAGAGAAAAGAAGGGATGGCCCCATAGCAAAGGGAGAGGAAGCTGA
>NC_051419.1:11506505-11507208 GCF_015228065.2 Penaeus monodon | reverse complement strand
AACAAGCGGGACCTACGGAGAGGAACGAACATCCGCAAAAGGACAGACGATTGCTCGGTAAGTGGAAGGAGATGTATAGATTGGTGAAGAAAGGATAAGTAGAAGGTGCAAAAGGAATTGGAAGAAAATGACGGATAGAGGTAAAGAGAGAAGGAAAGGATATCATGGTTGAGTGATCACCCTCGATATCGAATAATTGGCCTGAGGATCTGAGACGCCGATGGGTAATGGGTCGAGACAGTGGGGGATGAAGGTGACGGAAGGGAGGGGGATAGAAGGAGAGGGAATGTGGGAAGAATAAGAGAAGAGAGAGAGAAAGGGGTAAGGAAGGAGGGAAAATGTGGAGAAGAGAGAAGGGTGGTAGGAAAGGAGGGAGAGGAAATGAGAGAGAAGGGGGTAGGGAGGGAGAGAAAAGGAGAGAGGAGGGAGACTGGAAAGAAGGGTTTTAGAAAGAAGAGGGGAGGGATAAAGGAAAGGATTTAGGCACATGGACACAGACAGACCGGTAAGGAGAAAGCAGGAGCGAGTGTAAGCAGGCGTATATTCCGGCGTGTCTGCACGAAATTTTTTATCGAGATTAACATGATTCCGCAATGCACTTGGCCACGCGCCGGAGCGCAACCACCCGTCCGTGCCCCTGAATAATAATCAGCCACGATAGGCTACTAAACGCGGCGCCTGGGTCGTGCCGGGCGATTTAGCG
>NC_051419.1:11505571-11505865 GCF_015228065.2 Penaeus monodon | reverse complement strand
CTTTCCCTCTTCAGTGTTTCCTCCTTTATCCGAGCCCTCCCGAGCCCAGCGCCTCTGTTCCCTCCTCGTGCCCTTCCCTGTCCGCCTCATCATTCACCCGGAATATCCTCAACTTAATGAAAATGTGATTATTCTGTCCGGCGAGGCGGGGGCGCGAGATGAGCGGGGGAGTCGGGGGCTCGATTTGGGCGGGGGGATGGGCGTGTTTGCACTGCGCCCTCGGTCCTTGGCGCTTCGTTCTCCGCCCACGACAGCGCCAACTGGGTAAAAAGGAAGGAATGACCCGTTCCCTGG
>NC_051419.1:11505329-11505518 GCF_015228065.2 Penaeus monodon | reverse complement strand
AAACTGGGCAACTGAAGAAAAATATGAAGGTCGTTTGAGAGGCAGATATCATCTTTGTCGCCGTTTGGAGCCGCATGGCCGCTGTCGCCCCGAGAGAAGCCTGGATTCGAGCCCCGCTTGCAGGGGACGTGGCGGCATTCGTAGTGGCCATCTCTACGCTTTTCCAGCGTCGCTCACACACACACACAC
>NC_051419.1:11504102-11504422 GCF_015228065.2 Penaeus monodon | reverse complement strand
GGCGGGGTCGTGCCTGAGGGACGTGCTGATGCGGACGCAGGGAATCCCCGCGTTTCATCACGGGCGCTGAAGATCAGGAAAAAATCGTGTTGCTGAACGGAGAGGAGAGAACGAGAGGGAAGGAGACGAGAAGGGGCGAGAAGGAGCGAAGGAGGGGAAAGGAAAGAAGAAAAAGGGGGAGGAGTGAAGGAGGCAGGAAGGGAATAAAGGGGAACGGAGGCGGGGGAAACTTAAATAAGGAAGGAAGGAAAGTTTAAAGAGTGAGGGAGGAAGGGGGGATTAAGTCCAAGAGGAAAGGGAGGGAGGCACGGACTAGATGT
>NC_051419.1:11503792-11503927 GCF_015228065.2 Penaeus monodon | reverse complement strand
ACGCATATGCATGTACATACAGGACTGATACCTGTATGAGCAAAATAACGTGTATGGGAGTGGGCGAACAAGCAAAAGCAAAGAGGCGGCCATTATCGGCGGCGAGCGCGAGAGGCGTCAATCAGGCGGGGTGAA
>NC_051419.1:11503434-11503627 GCF_015228065.2 Penaeus monodon | reverse complement strand
AACATTGGTGAGAGGAATAAGAAATAGAGAGAGAGATAGAGTAATTAGTGGATGAAGAAGAACAATTAAACGAAATAATGAGGATGAGAAGGTGGGAGGGGAGGAAGAAAAGGAAACGTTTGGAAATGCCTGGTACAGCGAAGATGAGAAAGGGAAGAAAGGAGGTTGGAAAGAAGGAAGAAGAAATAGAATA
>NC_051419.1:11503225-11503374 GCF_015228065.2 Penaeus monodon | reverse complement strand
CACAAGCAAAAAAGCAAAAAAAGCATTCAATGACATGTACTACAGGTTTGATGGTGTGGAGAATATGAGAGCGGACGGGGGCCGGGATGAGGGAGTGGGTGATAAGGGGGTTGGGTTGACTCTCATTATCGCGGGGAGAGAAAAAGCCT
>NC_051419.1:11502654-11503095 GCF_015228065.2 Penaeus monodon | reverse complement strand
AAGGAAGGTTGCGTGAGATGCGCTGTCTCACCGGTGAAGGCGCAGATAAAAACATGGTGTGACAGATGGCACGTAAGCAAGAGAGATGGGGAGGACAGAGGAGAAGGAAATGAAGAGGAGGACATTAAGGAGGGAGAGAAAGTAAAATAGGTTGAGATAATGACAAAGGGGGATGTAGAGGAAGAAGGAGAAGAGGGAAAGGGAGACAGACATAGGGAGAAAGACAGACTGACACATATAATGAGCAGACTAGAAATTGCAAAAGGCTGAAAGTCCGAGAAAATGGGAGGGTGAGGAAAGTAGAAGGTAGCGGCGGGGAGCGTGAGCGAGGGGAGGTGTGTGAAAACACAGAATACACACTGATAATGTAAAGGACAGTGAGAAGAACAGGAGTAAAGAATGGAAGCAGCAAGAAACTAGGATTGTGGAAGGCGCCAGAAA
>NC_051419.1:11502431-11502547 GCF_015228065.2 Penaeus monodon | reverse complement strand
GCATATAGGACACAAGGAGTGGTAGGGAGGAGGGCACAAGTAGGGAGGAGAAGATATAGGATGGAGGAGGGGGAATGAAGAAGGCACAGCATGGGGAGGAATGGACGGAGCATAGG
>NC_051419.1:11502230-11502344 GCF_015228065.2 Penaeus monodon | reverse complement strand
CAGGACAGTCTTCTTCATTAGGAAGTTCTCGAGAAGGTAAAAAGGTTTGCTGGCACGCGCGGCGCGGTGGGGCTTTGGTGTCGCCTTCGCTTGTCCGCTCACGATCATTATTTG
>NC_051419.1:11501868-11502176 GCF_015228065.2 Penaeus monodon | reverse complement strand
GAAAAGGAAAAAAAGAACTCTTTGTAGTTTTTTTCCGCTTCTCTCTTCCCGTGCTTTTCCTCTTCAATATTCATTTCCATCCCTTTTTCCCTCTACCCTTCCCTCAGTTTTTATTCACCCCCTTTCTCTTCCCTCTTCACTTTGTTTTATTTTTTCCCCACTTTCTTCTTCCTTTTTTGCTTTTCCTTTCAGCCCCCCCTCGTATTTTTCCATATAAAAAGAAGAGAAGAATTAAAGAAAGACAGGAGAAAAGCGGTAAACACTAGAAAAAACCTCCAGCATATTTACTACTTAATCTACTTAACCCG
>NC_051419.1:11501736-11501804 GCF_015228065.2 Penaeus monodon | reverse complement strand
CTACCAGTAAAAGTGATAATAAGTATTAGTGAACAATAAGATCACATAGGTGAACCAGCTTCCAATAA
>NC_051419.1:11500674-11501673 GCF_015228065.2 Penaeus monodon | reverse complement strand
TGAAGGTGTTTTACTAGACAGTTGGAGACCGCCGCGGATTGCTACCAGGCCTTAAATGGCCGGGTCCTGGGCATCGCAGCCATAAGCTTCATCGCGATCCGGCGATTACTTTTCACTTAAACTTTCATTCTGTATAATTACATTATATTTTTAATTGCATAGTCATTCTCCTTCTGATTAAAAAATGTATGTATTTGGTTTTCTCCTGAAAACATCTCTGTTAGAGGAAGGAATGTCTTGAAGTATCAGGCAGCTGCTTCGCCGGGTCGCTCGAGTCGGACATTGCCCGAGGTTCTTCGGTCGAGTCCGAGTCTTTCGCTGGCGGGAATTGAGGGCGATTACTCCTCCCGAAGAGGAAGTATTGTTGTCCGCACCGGTTGTTGGTTAACTAGTTTGTTTCTAGACAGCGTTACGCAAAGCTTGTGATAGAACTTGATGAGTTAACTGTTTGTAAGTCAGAAACTAATTGGATTGTGATGACGAATTAGGGTTGATGGGTAAATGTTGGACTAAAGAAGGGTAGAGTTGTGGATGCTTAGGGGAGATTAGGATTGGATTTGGAGGTAGATAAGTGTAGGTAAGAGGAACTTTGCTACAGAATAAGAGTAGAATGAAGGGGCGATTAAGGATTTTAGGTTCCCCAAGTTGATGAATGAGGGTACATTGGGACTAATGGCGGAGGGTCTCGCTATCTGAGGTTTTCCAGTTATTATTACGTTACCACTCATCTTTCTGTCATATGTGAAAATGGGAAATTATAGGTTTGTGACGAAAATATGAAAGAATAAGAACTGAATGCGTGCGGTGTCTCCTTCCCCGCCTTAAGTTTGTGGCGAGGATGATCAAAGACGCTGACCATGCAGCGATGATATGTTGTTGGCCTTTTATTATATTCAATATGTAAATATATTTTCCTCCTTTTGATGGAAGTCTTACACTGCTGCCATATTGCAATTTTCTGTTATGATGATGATTTGGTAGTATCATTACATTGCGCCC
>NC_051419.1:11499397-11500210 GCF_015228065.2 Penaeus monodon | reverse complement strand
CCAGGTTTGCCAACAGCAATGGGAGACGCGCTCACGCGAAAGACAGTGCTGCCAACCGTCCAGGTTACTGCAACCCTCCTTATGTATTCTGTTGGGAGAGTAAGGATTTTCCTCTACTTTTCTTTGTATTACGTCGGAAGCCAAGCCGAATTCCACTGTTAATCCGTCTTTCAGTCCTTCATCTATTATTCGAATCGATACAAGTGCCGGTGATTGATTTTTTTTCAAACATCCGTGTCGTGACGCTGATTGGCCCAAAGGAACTGACCGTTGACATTGGTGGGAAATTGACGTTTTATTGGCTGTCCTGCTTGACCTTGGCGTCCTGCGCTGTGATTGGCCAAGGTCTTGTCAAGCCCTCAATCCAGAACCTTGATGGACTTCGCTTAAAAGGCTAACATTTGTTGAATAAATTGGGGTAAAAACCTTGATTGACAAAAACAGTTAATAAGAGCACTGTACATAAATACACCATTGCACACACGCACTCAAGCACACAAACAGAATCAAGGTAAAGTAGAGAGAAACAGGAAAAGAGAGCGACGGCGATCGGGAAAAAGGTAAGAGCAAGCGAAGGGCTGAGCGAGAGAGCAAGCGAAAGTGCGAAAGCGAGGGCTGGGCCGCGCGTGCCGTGAGAGCCGAGGGCGCGGAGGAGGCGACGAAAGCAGATAAGGCAGACCCGGGCGGGCGGGAGTGATTGCACGACTCGAGGTGCCCCTCCACCGGCGCTACTTGGCGAATCTCAATTATGGGAACAATTGCCTTTGATAACGGGCTGATTAACGCTGCAGTCTGATTAGGTGGTCGATTGCT
>NC_051419.1:11497289-11497857 GCF_015228065.2 Penaeus monodon | reverse complement strand
GGTACATCCTGTAGGGCTCTCTGCAAGAGAGAATGACATCTGTCTGAATCTGTCAGGGCAGGAGCCGAAGTTTGTACCGCCATCGCTAATTCCTCCGAGAAAGCCTCGAGCCTCGAGCGAAGGGACGCGCGAGGGAGAGGGCAAATTAGGCCCGCAATATTTATGGGCGCGGAGAGAGGTGGGGGTGGGGGGCTTGGTTTCTTGTGGGCCGAGGAGGCGCCTGGTCCTGTGGGTGTGGCCTCGACGGGTGGTGTCTATATAATATCCAGCCTGTGTGGGGGCAAGGCTGGATATTATATAGCATAGATTGTTACGTTTCTTTACGGTTTTATTGTCTATTTGCAAAGTGACGGCGCCCAGTGCAACTCGATCCTCCACACCCCTTCACCTTGACCGAATTCGAGGTCTCTTGGTGCCATCTTCTTTTCCTCTTTTCTAACTCATTTTGACTTGATGTGTTTTTGTTGATTAAAAAAAAATCTGTTAGTTTTCGAATGCTCTGTTTCTCCCTTTTGCATTTTCCCTTCCTCTCTTATTGTTTTAGCAATCTCACTTTCTCGATCGCTCA
>NC_051419.1:11497093-11497244 GCF_015228065.2 Penaeus monodon | reverse complement strand
TCCTTCCCTCCCTCCATCTCTCTTCCCCTTTTTTCGTCTAATTAGTCGTATTAATGTTTATTCATTTAGTGCCCGTTCCTCCTCTCTTTCAGCTCCTTTCATTCTTTATTTACATCATTTTAAGTTTATCAGTCGTTCTTATTCTCTCGCC
>NC_051419.1:11496617-11497020 GCF_015228065.2 Penaeus monodon | reverse complement strand
CTCGTCTCCATACCCCCGGCTACCCTTGCTTTCCTCCCTCCCACTCATGTAGCAATAGTTGCGTGCACGACATTGACGTCAGAAGACACTGACGACATGAAGTAATATCACACAAGACTGTGTAGCAGTATTTCCATGCAAGATTGTGTTGTCAGAGAATACCTGGCGAAATGTAGTGTCATCACGCAAAACCGTGACATCACACACTGCGTCCCTTTACGGTGAATCGTTATCGTGGTAGCAGTTTTCCTGTCATTACCGATCTCTCTTTATCATAATTAATCTCATTATAAAGATAATCATGCCAACTGTGCGTCTGCACGCACGCACGGAACTCACAAGCGCACACCATGGGGCTGTTTGAAGGTTAACCAGGCAGTCTGGAGGTTGGCAGGAATCCAGA
>NC_051419.1:11496308-11496489 GCF_015228065.2 Penaeus monodon | reverse complement strand
ATATCGAGCAAGATTCCATACAGCAAGAGGGCTGGGGATGTTCAGGGGAGATGGGGAGGACGAGGGTGGAGGACTGCGCGGAGGGAAGAGGCTAAGAGTGATGTAAAGTAAAGAACCGCGGAGGTGGATGAGGATAAAAGAGGAACGATCGATCCGAAGGACGTCCCTTTCCTCTCCTCCC
>NC_051419.1:11495558-11495846 GCF_015228065.2 Penaeus monodon | reverse complement strand
CTTTCATTAGACATTCGATAAACGAGACGGTCAGTTTCTCTTCGTTTATTCTGTGATTGTATCCGCGTAATTAGATGACCTACGGGTAAATGATAACTTTATGTTGTGCAAGTGGATGTGGGGGGGGGGGGTGTAGTATGGGAAGGAGGGGGATAGAGACCACGGTCTTTCTCCCTCCCCCGCACCTCCCTTTCTCTGCACTTGACGCTCCGAGGAATCTGCTGCCGAGGAAGATTCTCCTGCTGCTGGGATTTTTAGGTCTGGATAGGCCCCAAGATATAATCATCC
>NC_051419.1:11493292-11493624 GCF_015228065.2 Penaeus monodon | reverse complement strand
GCTCAAACACAAAGTGAGAGATAAACCGAAGTCAAGATGGCAATGCATAGTTCATAGTCCGGAAAGTCCGTGATTATTACCAGATAGGAATGCCTTCCTTCGTGTACACAAGGGGCGAGAGCGTGAGGGGTTGTCGGGCCAATGTGTGGAAGGAAGGAGGAGAGGGCTGAGGTTCAGAGGAAAAGGGGGAGAATGACAAGGAGGGGCACAAGACCCCAGCGTAGGATGCGAGTCATCCTATTTGGCATGACGCTCGCATACTCGGAATAAGTGATGCAGTCGATGTCACGATAGATGCCATTCTCGCATCCTACGCTGGCATCCAATGCTCA
>NC_051419.1:11493105-11493222 GCF_015228065.2 Penaeus monodon | reverse complement strand
CCGAAGAGAGAGACTGGTGGGGGGAGATGCAGAAGTATACCATATAATTTTAAAAATCCTCCTGCTAGAAGACCATTTTCTGTGACGATTCTGGACGCCGATGCAGGTCACCAACGA
>NC_051419.1:11492948-11493041 GCF_015228065.2 Penaeus monodon | reverse complement strand
TTGCGGTACTGTAATTTCTGTAAGTAATCCGGGTGTAGTTGGGTAATTGCAGTATGTATCATATTTCCCTATTATCTTCAGCGCCATCATTAG
>NC_051419.1:11492488-11492632 GCF_015228065.2 Penaeus monodon | reverse complement strand
TACTTCTCTCTCCTTAGTGTTCTTGTCTTGGCCATAAATCCACTTAAGCGATGTCATCAAAAAATATCAACGTTATGGATAGAGTTTAAAGTACAGCAACGTGACGGGACAGGCTAAGGGGAGATGTAGTTAAGAATAGAAAGC
>NC_051419.1:11491917-11492443 GCF_015228065.2 Penaeus monodon | reverse complement strand
AAACATATTTCTACATACTCTTAAGGAAGAGAATTCCCCAGCCTGCCAACGAATTTTGATTCTTACGGCCGTTTCTCTGTAGCTCACGATGACGTTCACCCAGGCTTGAAATGGACGGGTTGTGGGAAGTCTTTTGGAATTTCGGAATTATATTAACCCTGGCGTCTTGATTTTTTATTTAAATTTATACCCCTCCCCCCTTCTCCTATCTTTTGTCCAATATCAAGTATCATTATGCATAGGCGTGTTACCTATTTGTTCCTTTCATCCAGTTACTTATCGTCAATCTGGTGTCATCATGCTGTTCATCTCCTACTTGTACATTGTTCTGATACAATTATTCTGTATGAATAGTTTCTGTCTCATTTTTTTTCTTTATGCCTATTGGATTAGTGAAATATGGAAATTTCTCCGTAGATTTGTGCACGGGTTGTTAGAAGTTTTGGATAGTTTATTGAATTAATCGGAAATGACTTACCATTTTTTGTCATTGTTTTCCATTTTCTTAACTTTTATGATTGGAAGA
>NC_051419.1:11489996-11490695 GCF_015228065.2 Penaeus monodon | reverse complement strand
GGCATAAAGTACGGGCTAAGAACCAAGGGAAGCGAATTATTGTTTACCGAAGCCTCATTCTGTATGTAAAGACGTTAGTTACTCTGTGAAGAATAATGCATGAAATGGCAAGTTTATTGCCCCAAAGCGCAGCTATTGCTCATCTGAGGCGGTCGTGTGCCAGGTCAGTCTGGTTTGAACTTTCTGGTTTCAGTCCTGTGGATTTTTACAATCATTATCTTTGTAGTAATAATATGCAGTGTATTATAATCATGTCATTAAAGTTGATCCTCATCATTATTGACGTTAGTCCATTATAAAATGGCCATTGTCATAATGAATTAGTCAAACATGTAAATGCATAGGTAGTATGTATTATATTCTTAAATTGATTATGAACTCTTCATTAAACACTTGAATATGTGATGAGAGCTAGTTTCTTCGTAAGTATTCTTTTAGTCTCAGAATTTTTTATCAACTAATTTATTCATATCCTCACTTGACCGACGCTTCATGATTCCTGCATATTCCTGACGAGCTCCAAAGATTTTTTGTTAGTCTGTTCGCTTGTTTAGGACGGAAGGATTTCTTTTTTACTTTCCTGGAATTTCGTTTTTTTTCTTTGTCGCAGCTGTAACAGCAGCGTTGTCATGGTTTTATTACTTTGTGTAGAGGCCAATTAACTTTTTCGGGTAAAGGAATCCGAGCGGCGAACGAGCC
>NC_051419.1:11487685-11487812 GCF_015228065.2 Penaeus monodon | reverse complement strand
GAGAGAAACAGACAGAGGAAGCTTTACCAGTGGCACCTGTGTGGCACTAAGTGCCATTTCGCATCACGGGGATTCGATCCCGCGCCACCGGATCCGCAGTGCAACACGCTAAGCATTCGGTCACCGC
>NC_051419.1:11483996-11484322 GCF_015228065.2 Penaeus monodon | reverse complement strand
AGCAGAAAGAGCATTACAGAGATAGATGGCAGCACACACGACACCGACAGTCAGATGGAATGAGAAAAACGGAAAGGCAAAAGAAGGAGACGAGAGGGGTAACTAAACCTGAAGTGAAATGCAAACTGCGCTGTGTGAGCCTCGGCCCCAAAGGGAATATTGTGTAAAGAACAATCGCCCTTCTTCCCCTTCGCCCTTTCGCTTCTAACCCTCCTCCTTTTTCCTTTTCCGTAATCTTTCTTCCTTTGCACTACCCTTTATCTCCTTCCAATGTTGTTATTTGAATTATTTCTCACATTTGCGTCTACCTCTCTTCTGTGTCTTTA
>NC_051419.1:11483559-11483927 GCF_015228065.2 Penaeus monodon | reverse complement strand
GTGGCATTCCCCTTCTTCCGACTTTCCTTTCCTATTCCTCTCCCTTCCTCGGCCATCGCCTATTCCTATACCTGTTCCATTTCTTGCATAATCCCCTTTCTTGCTCCACTCCTTCTCCTTACCCTTTCCCCCTTTTCGGTATTTTTTCCTGTTTCATTCCCCTTTCTTCCTTTCCTTTGTTTTCATCTTTCCACCCCTTCCTTTAGGGAAAGTGTTCTCGTTGCTGAGTCTTCTTCCCTTTTAAACGAATTACGAAGATGCCTGTAACTCTCTGTACGTCCTTTGTGTGCTCTCTTTAGCCTTCCTTCCCCACCCCCTCCATTGGTCTTTTACCCTGCCATCGCTTTTCTAGTCCTCCATAATAATGA
>NC_051419.1:11482220-11483234 GCF_015228065.2 Penaeus monodon | reverse complement strand
GTCGCGTCCCCACTTTTCTAAGTCTTTGTCATTTTTGCCATGGGATAAAGTGGATTCCGTTGTCAGGGCGTCACTCTTTGCTGCTGATCTCTTCTTTTGCCTACTCCTTTCCCCCTTTCCTTGACCCTTCTTCCTTCTCTCTCTTTCTATCGCCCTCCCCCTCCATCTTTCTCTGCCCGTCTATCTTTTTCCCTATGCTCCCAACCTTCTTTTTATCTTTCCCGCAGTCCATCGATTTTTTTGCCATCCAATCTCCCGTCGTGTTCCGCCGGCCGCCGTCCCCGTAGAAAGCACTCAATCATCATCGCAATAAATTTTAGGAGGGAAAATACGGCGAAATGAAGAGAGGGCGAAAATAAATGAGAATTTGTTAAAGTTGCCAATAATCGAGGCAGCGTTTTCCGATCAGCTGTAAATCACCCTTACCCGGATGGTTTATCACCGGTGTTGGCGCCCTCATGTTGACTTGTGGGTGGGTGAGTGGGAGCGTATGTGCATATGTGTGAGCGTTAAGGCATTTATGCACGTGCATGTGGTCACGTGCGCATGCGTGTTAGCGTGCGTTTTAATATCAGCATAGGTGTGATTGTTTATGTCCGAATTACTCTTCGATAAGACCTCCAGGCGAGCAACGCAGAGCCCGGTCAGCATCCCCGCACACGCGATTTTAATTAGGCAAGCTATTTTATAAACGATACTCGCTGCTGGTTGAGCGAATCCTCCGTGATGACGTCGGCATGAGCGATTATCAAAGAGTGGGGCGGCGAGGGCAGGGCCCCAGTCTTTTTCACGGGACAAACTGTATGTGTTTATGTCTGTACTCTTTTGTTAATATGCACAACACCGCACATCGAGCTACTAGTCAACCTAAACTTATTGTTATAATCATTTTTTCTGTCATGCGTTAACTGTTCTTCCCATGTCTCTTTCGATCTATGATTCTACTTGTTCAGTTGTAGTCTTTTTTGTCGCGAGTAATAGTGTAGTTAGTTATCTGTATCTACATGTGCGTGC
>NC_051419.1:11481557-11482075 GCF_015228065.2 Penaeus monodon | reverse complement strand
CTTGGTCTTGTCTGTATTCATGTGTTTGCGATTGTTTGTGCTTGCAAATGCGAGTAAGAAAGCATCCAGACATCATTGACGTTCTATTTTTTGTAATGAGGAAGAACAGGCTGGCTGACAGTGATCACTCTAACTACCATGTGAACGGGGGGCGCAGCGGGGATTCCTGACCGAGATGCTGCTTGTGTTGAGGCTGATAGATGATTGAGTAGCAGAATGGACTAATGTCAAGGAAGCGGGGAGTAGGATGGGGGAGTAGTAGAATTTCAGATTCAGATTGACATCATATTTCGCCTTAATTAATAGTTGCAAACGTTTGTTTCAAATATAAACAATTAGCATACTCTTCGACAGTACAAGGATGCCATTCAGATCCTTACCACTTTCTGTGAGCATCGATTGGTATATGCTCTGAAATAGTAACACGCATAAAAGTAAACCATATATAACTTGTATTCAATTTAAAGTAATTGTACATAAAGTCAGTGAAGAGGAAGATGTGAAGGCAGGAAAAGAAA
>NC_051419.1:11481337-11481518 GCF_015228065.2 Penaeus monodon | reverse complement strand
AAGGAAAAGAAGATGAGGAAGAGGAATGGAGATAGGAGGGAGAGAAAGAGAGAGAAAGTCAAAGGCGAAGGGGAAAGACGACCTATTACTGGATTTGCGACGTCGCTGCCAGCGCCATACTTGAGTAAGCACTTTCTGATACAAATGCTCAAAAGGTTGTGGCATTATATTTATGCCTAAG
>NC_051419.1:11480885-11481259 GCF_015228065.2 Penaeus monodon | reverse complement strand
GCCCTGTTTACTGCGTCACCCTTTCTTTTTCGTCTTCTCTACAGAATCTTTCTCTTTAATAATGTTGTTGCTCATATTCTGGCCATCACTATTACCATTCACATAAAGCTTCAAAGCAGATACAAATTTCTATTTTACTTGGAGGTGCATTCGCTGCACATAGTTCGTAAAGTATTTAGCAAATTGTATGTACAGGACGTTATAAATGCTCTTAAAGTACGCACAGTGCTTCGACGAGAATGGACCCGAGGCTTTTCCCGGCTGACTGCACTGACTTCCGCTCTTACCTGAGGAAGAAAAATTGCAGCGTGAAAGGACCTTATGTGTGTTTCATATATTTTTATGTATATGTACAAATGCATATATAGGCCTAT
>NC_051419.1:11480502-11480617 GCF_015228065.2 Penaeus monodon | reverse complement strand
AGAAACGCGAGAGGTGGGCGAACCTCTCCCGTTCGTGACTACGAGGAAGTTCCCAGGAAGTTTGAGGGAAGACTCCGGGGAGTTGTTGCTGAGCCTTGTGTAATGGCTGTCGGGG
>NC_051419.1:11479947-11480055 GCF_015228065.2 Penaeus monodon | reverse complement strand
TAGGATAAGGCGAACAAGTGGAGTTCCGCCGGAGGCCCCGGGATCCGGCGGGAGGGAAGGGCTGCTCGTGGCGGCGCCCTCGACCTCCCGCGGCTGCTTGGCGGCGCC
>NC_051419.1:11479009-11479436 GCF_015228065.2 Penaeus monodon | reverse complement strand
GGATGATAACAAATGTAGCATGTCTAGGTAAGGCTTTCATCGTCACCATCCAAGTCTGCAACACTCGCGAGTGACGCCGCTATGTCTGTGTTTACTCTAATGACAATTTTCTTATTTTCTGTTCTCAATTATTATTTCCTTTAATTACCTCATTTCGTAATTGGCTGCATAATTACCTTTATTGTCTCTTGTCAACAGGGAAGACAACAATAGTTAAAACCAAGGACAGGCGGAACTTAAGAGTATTAAGACCGAAAAATGCATAAAAATGTATGATCAAAAAAAGAAAGATTAAAGGGTATGAAAATTCGTAAATGAAAGGAATGCACGTAAAAGGCCAATCAGCGTATGACGTCACAAGAGGTCAAAGGGCGCTGGGTTCATCAGTAGGGTACAACCTTTGGAAACTTATTATTCATATCGACTG
>NC_051419.1:11472790-11473218 GCF_015228065.2 Penaeus monodon | reverse complement strand
AAACAGAGAGTTCTAGAAGCAATTTCGGCTAAGTTTTAATCACTCACAGGTAGAGAGATACTTAATGGAGTCCGGCAACACGCAAACAGACGCTTTTGCTTAACTTTTTTTTTTCTTTCCAATTGGGTTTCCATCGATTGGAAGAATATTCTGCTCGGTTATTAATAGTAGTATTATCTTTTAATCAGGCGTACGTTACCCGTGGTTCGCAATGTCTTGTTCCTCGTTTCCGTGACAATAAATAATTACGTGACAAGAAATAATTACGTGACCGCAATCTCTGCCGTGACCATGAACCATCCCGTGACCCCGAAAACAAATGCAAGATGGCAGACTATCGACCTGTGTTCCCGCGCACCGGCCGCTCCCTCTCCCTCTCTCCCTCCTTCCCTCCCTCCCGCCTCCACCCTTTTTCCGGGGATACGGAG
>NC_051419.1:11470324-11471444 GCF_015228065.2 Penaeus monodon | reverse complement strand
TCCGTCGACCTCGCCTGGCTCTGCCTCGCCCGACCTCTGACATTTACTGTAACTTCGCTCGCAGTATCTCCAGCTTTGGGGGAAGGGGAAGGGGGGAGGGGGATTTTTCCTTGTTTCGAACGTCATTATTTTCCGCGAATTTGTATTAATTCGCTCTTGTTTTGTTTCTGCGCTGGCGTTGGGTTGGGAATGGTAGGCCGCCCGGACAAGATAACAATGATTGTTATTGCCGTGCCGGTTCTTGGCTTGTCGCTGTGTGTTTCTCGTTATTATCATCATCACCACCCCTCTTCGTCGTCTCCTCCTATTATGATTATTATTGTTACTCGCGTACTCACTTCTAAGACGCATATATGAATGGTAGAAGCCGTACATGAGCACCGAGGGATCTTCGAAACGTTTACACGAACCCGCTCCTGCACCTTTGTATGAAAGTGAGAAACGTTCACTTGACGCGAATGCTGAACAGTTTACGCGACCGCCTAGACGCCAGAGCATGTGCACGTCATTCAGATCATTTGCATGCACGCCTTCACGCACGCCAGAACTCCTTCACGCACACGAGAACGCCTTCAAGAATGCCTTCATGCCTTCACTCACGCTAGGACGCCTTCACGCACGGTAGAACACACTGGGGAACACCTTCAAGAAGAGCGCGAGAACTCCTTCAAGAACGCCAGAACGCCTTCACGAACGCCAGAATACACGTGGAAATGCCTTCAAGAACGCCTTCATGAACCCCAGAACACACACGGGAACGCCTTCAAGAACGAAAGAACGCCTTCACGGACGCCAGAACGCAAGCGAGAACGCCTTCAAGAACGCCAGAACACACGCGGGGACGCATTCAAAACGCCAGAACGAACACGTTGAGGTTTCCTTCCGCGAATAGTCCGGCGTTCATTACTGAAGCTGATTTGTGGACAGGCACGGCAATGATTTAGATGAAGAGAGTGCATTTTTTGTCTATTTAGGACGATGGTAGTTGCTCTGAAGATGGGGATATTAAGGGAAAACCGTGGGTGATTATTTTTAAGTAAATGGAGCAAGGCATGGGTGCTGAAGACGTTTATGCGGCGTTGTAAGTATTTGCTCTGGTAGATACAGGTGTGAAAGTTTA
>NC_051419.1:11469838-11470036 GCF_015228065.2 Penaeus monodon | reverse complement strand
ATCCGCCTTCGCATCTCACTCTGGCACATCAGCGAAAGAAGGAAGTGGGTAATCTGAAGGCGTCCTTCGCTCCCCTGTCTTCCTCATCTCTCGGAGGAGGTTGAGCGTGCGTGGGGGGGGGGGCAAGGCAATCAAAAGTCAGAGTTCAAGGCGATAAAGGACTGGCTTATTTATCTCTTTATATACCGGATATACAGC
>NC_051419.1:11468546-11468894 GCF_015228065.2 Penaeus monodon | reverse complement strand
CAAAGAGATACATGGGCGCTTCTGTGTTTTGAGCCTGATACCTTATATTTCCTTGATGCACTTGCCTATACATGTGTGTACACGCACTACTTTCGTCCGAGTGAGTGAATAAAGTACAGTTCATTTTGTGTTAAATGCTTTATACAACAGAATAGTTCTGCATGCATTTTTTATATCATGCACTAGAAAAAGCATGACACTTACTACGCACTTTTTCACACGATTATTTTTTTAGTTATGATTATTTTTCATTTCATTATCTTTTGTGGATCAGAATATATTTTGACTTGTAAATACCATTACTTGTGAGCAATGCTATCATTGTTTAACCTGCCCCAAATGACGACC
>NC_051419.1:11467200-11467481 GCF_015228065.2 Penaeus monodon | reverse complement strand
TTCCCCATCACTGGCTCAGGGGGATAAGTTTTTTTTTTCCCTTTTTTCAAAAAAGATCCCTGGGCGCTTCTGGTTTTGACCCTGATCCCTTAATTTCCTTGATGCACTTGCCTTACAGGGTTTTACACGCCACTACTTTCGTCCGAGTGAGTAAAATAAAGCCCAGTTTTTTGGGTTTTAAAAGCTTTATAAAAAAAAAACCCAGAAAGTTCTGGGGGGCCTTTTTTTTATATATGACTAAAAAAAAGCATAAACATTTACTACGCACTTTTTCAAAACGA
>NC_051419.1:11467040-11467155 GCF_015228065.2 Penaeus monodon | reverse complement strand
TGTGGATCAAAATATTTTGACTTGTTAAATACCATTTTTGTGAGCAATGCTATCATTTTTTAAACCTGCCCCAAATGACGACCCAAGGCGATTCCCCAAAATTTTATAGTTTTTT
>NC_051419.1:11466402-11466640 GCF_015228065.2 Penaeus monodon | reverse complement strand
TTTAAAAATTGTGGCCCTATCGACGAAAGAGGACCCTGGTTTACGCGCCTTCTCCGAGCATCTCCGTTTTTAGCGGTAACCCGGGGCGCCAGGTCAAGGGGGGGGGGGTTTTTGTCCTGGTCGGGAGCATCTGTCTGTTTGCAGGCAAACGAAATTTCCCTCTCGAAAGGTTTGGTTTCCCTTGGGGGTCAACCCAGTGCCCGCTTGTTCAGGGGTTTGGGGGCACACGTTCGTCCAG
>NC_051419.1:11465882-11465966 GCF_015228065.2 Penaeus monodon | reverse complement strand
TTAACAATGACAGCATTGCTCACAAATAATAGTATGTACAAGTCAAAATATATTCTGACCCCCAAAGATAATAAATGAAAAAAA
>NC_051419.1:11463836-11464186 GCF_015228065.2 Penaeus monodon | reverse complement strand
CGCCTCACGTAAAACGCAATGAGTTTGCGTGCATTGATGGGAGATTTCCGGGAATAATAATTCGAACGTTTCAAATTACATTATTAAGCGCAATAAAAACAATAATTCGAGAATCATCGACTGGTATTATGATATCAATAAGAAATTGCGATACACACCATGAAAACTCGCAAACATATTTATTATTTAAACCATATTATTGTTTGGGTAAAAAAGGACAATGATGGAAACTGATTTATGAATGAAATTACTCGCCAAATTCACTACAAAAAGAGCGAAATGAGAAACGTTGCAACAGAGTTATTGACTATAGTAGTTATTTTAGCAAAAAAGACGAGAGATAGTACCGT
>NC_051419.1:11463105-11463517 GCF_015228065.2 Penaeus monodon | reverse complement strand
TATAATGATGTTGATAGAATTTAGTAAATATAGTAATTTAGATAATTCCAGCGACGTGAATAGGAGAGTAATAACAAAATAGGTCTCCAACAATAATAGTCGAGCAGAGCAGCTAGCGCGGAAGACCAAAGACCCCCGATCGCGAGCCATGCGCCCCGGGTTCGCCTCCCTCCCCCTGCCTGAGCGGGAAAGCCAGAATGCAGAGTCGATGGAATAAGCTGTCAGAGGTATGGCGCCTCAGCCAGGCTCGTCCGCCGACTCCATCTCCGCTCCAGGTCGAGTCGAGTCCCGGCGGCAGCGAGCGGCAAATGGGCTGTCGCTGCCTTTCTTGCTAATTAGGGAAGGTGACCGAGCCAGGCCTATCCAGCGCGACCGGGCGTGGAAGTTGCTTGTCTGGCTGTCTCTCTCTCCT
>NC_051419.1:11462829-11463066 GCF_015228065.2 Penaeus monodon | reverse complement strand
ACTCCTCTGTCATTGCGTTACATTTGGACTTTTCCTTTTTTATTTTGCTGAACTCTTCAGTGCGAGAGAAGCAAAAATCCGGCGCAACAGACGAGCAAATCGAAACGAGAAAGAAAAAAAAAATGCTCTGGCTCCCGCTATAACCTGTCGTTTCCAAGTGAATCTCGTGAAATTGAGGTAATGGCCGAACTCTCAAAGGTCAGTGTGCTCGTAAAACACAGGCGTAAATACGGTCAC
>NC_051419.1:11462553-11462640 GCF_015228065.2 Penaeus monodon | reverse complement strand
CCCTAAAAGTCAGGTGGCTATAAAACCCCAATCATTGTAATTTTCTGCCTTAATGGGGATGAGTCTGGAATGGGGTACCATGGTCCA
>NC_051419.1:11461397-11462511 GCF_015228065.2 Penaeus monodon | reverse complement strand
ACGAAAAAGAAGGGAAGAAAACTAGGAAGATACTGGATCCCTATAACAGTCGTTTGATATGGGGAAGGTTTACAAGGAAAAGAGATTTAAAAAAAGGAAATTTTCTGATAAGCATAAAATGCTGCCCTTGGAGTTTTATTCCGCAATTTCTGCCATATTTTACTTGTGGCTTTCCTGACATTGTTCAGTAAATCATCACCCAGTGATTTAATAGCTTTTAACTTGATGGATTCCATATAGCCGACGGGTCTTGCATGTCCAAATAGATAGAAAGGGAAAAAAATCCTTACATTCCATTAAGACGGTGCAATCATGGCTTTACTTAAATTCTTGGATCACATTCACCTCTCACGCTATCATGACACCGCCAATCACGGCGGGCCAGACCATTCCGAAGCAACTTTTTCTTGAAACCGGCATGAAGGTAATGCTGCAGCCTTGACTCATCTTTAGATTCGTCCTATGACCAAATTATAGTAAGAATGGGAGAGTATAATTTTCGTGATAAAATGGGGTAAGCTCCCTTTTTATTTTCTAAAACGATAATGAATCTGCGGGTAATGGCGGCTCTATTTGATGACTAAATGAATGGCAACGATCGTGGACCTTGTTTTGCGTGAGTGACGTGCTGAGGTCAGATGTAATTGTTGGTCCACGTGGGACAAACAAATAAACCAATCATTAACGTGATTGCTTGTTTGCTCGGACGCCGGTTATGTATACACACGCTCGGTTACACACATACTATGTGCCAGTGGATACCATTAGAGAAGAGATAGATGTTAAGGGGGGGAGGCAGATAGTAGATAAGTAGACAAGCGTGCAGGGGGAGGGGGGCGGATAGAGAATGGACGGATGCAGAAGGAAAAGGTCGGGCACTTGCACGGTTTTAGATCGCTTTCTTTTAATTTCTTGTTGGTTTGATACCTTCATCTGCATGAAGTTGGTGCGCTGCGGGTGCTTGTTGGTCAATGTATCGACAGACTTGAAAGAAAAGGAAAAATGAACAGGATGGAGAATATGAAATTGAAAAAGGGAAATTAACATCACGTCCCCCATCTAGTGGAGGGACTGCTCTATCATTTGTGCGTGTTTGTTTATTTTGCTTCCTTCT
>NC_051419.1:11459880-11460255 GCF_015228065.2 Penaeus monodon | reverse complement strand
CAAAGTATTTGTCCCCCTCCTCCCCCACGTCATCTTATGGAAGGCTGCACGTCTATCCTTCCCCTTTATGAGCGTTATATAGTAAGCCCTGTCTGGTGTAGGGCTTCCCGCGCACGGGGTATATAGTAGGATTGTGTTTTGGTGGGTTAATATACTGGGATTACGGGGATTACCGAAGAGTGAAAGAGGGTTTACGGCGTGATGACGACGGTACATGATGCGACCTGACCTGATTACGCGCCTATGTGTCGTTTTTTTGTAAAAGTGGCGCCCTTTTTGTGGGGAAATATTGAAAGGTCTCGTATCAGGTCCATCTACGTGAAGTTATTCGCAAAAACTCTAGGGTCGAAAGTCGCCGTATTTCAGTACTCGATT
>NC_051419.1:11456292-11457082 GCF_015228065.2 Penaeus monodon | reverse complement strand
ACTCGATCCGTTGATATTCTTGAATTTGCACATGATTTAAGGATTTCAGCTGAAGTCTCAAGAGGAACGGCAATCAACGGCATCGTCTGGCGTCCTCTGCCCATATCCAGGAGATTGTTAATCATAAAATCGAGATCATAATTAAGGCAATCCATGTATTGTTTCGCCCGAATTCAGTCGGCGGCCAAATGCAAGTCAGAATCCCCGGCTTCACCTGGACGGGGCGAGTGACGACCATATTCCAACCCGGGGATAAACCTCATGACATGCACTAAACCAGCTGCAATGCACACTTGTCATGCGGATGAACCTCCGTGTCAACATGGCGATGATTCACGTCAAAGCTCAGATCTTGACGTAGCGCAGGTGGGCTCGCCTGATAGCGATTTTCGGCGAACATTGCCGCTCGTGCTTCCTGGGGAGGAGGCGGTGGGCGGGGGAGGGAGAGAGTACTTAAACTTCATGCTCGGTTTTGATTGTGGCTTCGCATTGCTCTTGAAGTCTGCGCTTTATTAAGTCTTATTTTATATACATATTCACCCATTCTACGAATTGCTATATGCTATGCATGTTTCTCCTACATCTAGCTTTTGTTCTCTCTTTTTTTAACCATGTTCGCTTTCCTTCTTCTTGCTCTCCTTTGTTCCCCCGAGGTCCATTACATTCCATGTTCTTGGCATTTTTACTTCTTCCTGACATTTACCTTCACCATTTCTTTCCGCACTCATTCTTTTCTTTGACATCGTCTTTTTTCTCCTCCTTTTCTTGTTTCTACCCCCGATTTTGCTTT
>NC_051419.1:11455797-11456098 GCF_015228065.2 Penaeus monodon | reverse complement strand
GCAGAATCGCGATTTTCAGTTATCTAGTGGTGTAAGAGGAGGGAGGACGGGGAGAGCGACGGGGATAAAGGATGGGAATATTGGTTTACATGTTGAGATGAATTGGAGAATGAACGTGAAAGGTAAGGGAGAGAGAAAAAAGAGAAAGACAGCAGGCAGGCAGGACGGATGGGAGGAAGAGATAGAATGGCAGACAGGTAAGCATGCAGACGTGCGGTGGGAAGGAGACCGATAACACACAGGTTGGCCGGCCATTTGGGATAGAGCGGGCAAGTAAACAAATAAGGGGAAGAAGAGGACG
>NC_051419.1:11455280-11455743 GCF_015228065.2 Penaeus monodon | reverse complement strand
TGAAGTAAAATAACGGTAGAATTCCCGCCAGAGTATGCGAGGGGAAAGAAATCGTTTCATTACAAATCCCTCATGAAAGAAGTGAAGGCACCAAGAGGGAGAGAACCGACATCCAGAACAGAGATACGGATAAGGTAGAGTGAACGATGCATGGTATTATAAGCATTTATTAAAAGAATAATTGAATTTACAGCAGATGAAATATTAAAATCGTGAATATATGGAAAACAGACATTGAATTCAACAGGAAAGACTGAAGAGGACAAACGGAGCGAAGCCGGCCTCAACTGTGAATCATGAGACACTTGAACTCTTGCCACTTGGCGGCTCGTGGACGACCTTATTGCCACTTGCTGTGGCGGTGGGGGAGGAGTTGGGAGGGGCATGGGCGGGCGTAGGTGGGAGGGACGGACTGAAGATCAGGTGAGTGGAGAGAGAAGAAAGAGAGGAGGAATGAAGTAGG
>NC_051419.1:11453692-11454283 GCF_015228065.2 Penaeus monodon | reverse complement strand
AATATTCCCCTTCTTCAACTTTTCTTTACTTCTTCTCTTATCCGCTCTACCATTTTTAGTTTCTATTACTCTCTTCTCTCCTTTTCCTTTCCTTTCCCTTCCCCTCCTCATACTCTACCCTCTCCCACCCTACTTCATTCCTCCTCTCTTTCTTCTCTCTCCACTCACCTGATCTTCAGTCCGTCCCTCCCACCTACGCCCGCCCTTGCCCCTCCCTACTCCTCCTCCTCCGCCTCAGCAAGTGGCAATAAGGTCGTCCTCGAGCCGCCAAGTGGCAAGAGTTCAAGTGTCTCATGATTCACAGTTGAGGCCGGCTTCGCTCCGTTTGTCCTCTTCAGTCTTTCCTGTTGAATTCAATGTCTGTTTTCCATATATTCACGATTTTAATATTTCATCTGCTGTAAATTCAATTATTCTTTTAATAAATGCTTATAATACCATGCATCGTTCACTCTACCTTATCCGTATCTCTGTTCTGGATGTCGGTTCTCTCCCTCTTGGTGCCTTCACTTCTTTCATGAGGGATTTGTAATGAAACGATTTCTTTCCCCTCGCATACTCTGGCGGGAAATCTACCGTTATTTTACTTCA
>NC_051419.1:11453356-11453638 GCF_015228065.2 Penaeus monodon | reverse complement strand
CGTCCTCTTCTTCCCCTTATTTGTTTACTTGCCCGCTCTATCCCAAATGGCCGGCCTACCTGTGTGTTATCGGTCTCCTTCCCACCGCACGTCTGCATGCTTACCTGTCTGCCATTCTATCTCTTCCTCCCATCCGTCCTGCCTGCCTGCTGTCTTTCTCTTTTTTCTCTCTCCCTTACCTTTCACGTTCATTCTCCAATTAAAAACCTTCCCCCTTTCCCCCCCCCCCCCATCTCAACATGTACACCACTATATAACTTAAAATCGCGATTCTGCGGCAGT
>NC_051419.1:11453257-11453321 GCF_015228065.2 Penaeus monodon | reverse complement strand
CGGGGAGGGCGACAGGGGCGTGATATGAGAAATTTAGCGACTTGACAAGATGTGAAGGAAGTTC
>NC_051419.1:11452965-11453105 GCF_015228065.2 Penaeus monodon | reverse complement strand
TATAATTTTTAAAAATAAAATTTAAAATATAAAAGTATTATAAAAAGATATATATATATATAATATTTTATATTTTAAAATTAAAAAATTTATAAAAAAAAAATATAAAATTATTTTATTTTTATATCCCCCCCCCCCCC
>NC_051419.1:11450549-11451828 GCF_015228065.2 Penaeus monodon | reverse complement strand
CACTAAAACGAGCACGAGGCGAGAAGGAAGCAAATAAACAGCACGCAACAAATGATAGAGCAGTCCCTCCACTAGATGGGAGACGTGATGTTAATTCCTTCGTTCAATTACATACTTCTCCATCCTGTTCATTTTCCCTTTTCTTTCAAGTCTGTCGATACATTGACCAACAAGCACCCGCAGCGCACCCAACTCATCCCAGTATGAAGGTATCAAACCAACTAGACTTAAAAGAAAGCGATCTAAAAACCGTGCAAGTGCCCGACCTCTCCTTTGCATCCGTCCATTCTCTATCCGCCTCCCCCCCCCCCTGCACGCTTGTCTACTTATCTACCTATCTGCCTCCCCCCCCCTTAAATCTATCTCTCTTCCTCTAATGGTTATCCACTGCGCACATACGTATGTGTGTAACCGAGCGTGTGTATACATAACCTGCGTCCGAGCAAAACAAGCATCACGTTAATGATTGGTTTATTTGTTTGTCCCACGGGGAAACCCAACAATTACATCCTGACCTCAGCACGTCACTCACGCAAACAAAGGTCCACGATCGTTGCCATTCATTTAGTCATCAAATAGAGCCGCCATTACCGCAGATTCATTATCGTTGTAGAGATAACAGGGAGCTTCCCCCCATTTTATCACAAAAATTATACTCTCCCATTCTTACATAAATTTGCGTCATGGGGACGAATCTAAGATGAGTCAAGGCTGCAGCTTTACCTTCATGCCGGTGCAGAAAAAGTTGCTTCGAAATGGTCTGGCCCGCCGTGATTGGCGGTGTCATGATAGCGTGAGAGGTGAATGTGAATCCAAGAATTTAAGTAAAGCCATGATTGCACCGTCTTAATGGAACTGTAAGGGATTTTTTTCCCTTTCTATCCTTTTTGGACATGCAAGACCTGTCGGCTATATTGGAACTCCATCAAGTTAAACGCTGTTAAAATCACGGGGCGAGATTTAACTGAACAATGTCAGGAAAGCCACAAGTAAATTATGCAGAAATTGCGGAAAAAAAACTCCCAAGGGCAGCATTTTATGTTATCAGAAAATTTCCTTTTTCAAAATCTCTTTTCCTTGTAAACCTTCCCTATATCAAACGACTGTTATAGGGATCCAGTATCTTCTAGTTTTCTTCCTTCTTATCGTTCTCTCCTCCCGTCCTCTCGCACAACCTCCCTCCCCTCCTTCTGGACCATGGTACCCCATTCCAGACTCATCCCTATTTAAAGGGAGAAAATTTCAATGATTGACGTTTATAGCCACCTGACTTTTAGGG
>NC_051419.1:11450115-11450358 GCF_015228065.2 Penaeus monodon | reverse complement strand
GAGAGAGGTGACCGTATTTACGCCTGTGTTTTACGAGCACACTGACCTTTGAGAGTTCGGCCATTACCTCAATTTCACGAGATTCACTTGGGAAAAGACAGGTTATAGCGGGAGCCAGAGCATTTTTTTTTTTTTTCTCGTTTCGATTTGCTCGTCTGTTGCGCCGGATTTGCTTCTCTCGCACTGAAGAGTTCAGCAAAATAAAAAAGGAAAAGTCCAAATGTAACGCAATGACAGAGGAGT
>NC_051419.1:11449645-11450062 GCF_015228065.2 Penaeus monodon | reverse complement strand
AGGAGAGAGAGACAGCCAGACAAGCAACTTCCACGCCCGGTCGCGCTGGATAGGCCTGGCTCGGTTCACCTTCACTTAATTAGCAAAAAAAGGCAGCGACAGCCCCATTTGCCGCTCGCTGCCGCCGGGACTCGACTCGACCTGGAGCGGAGATGGAGTCGGCGGACGAGCCTGGCTGAGGCGCCATACCTCTGACAGCTTATTCCATCGACTCTGCATTCTGGCTTTCCCGCTCAGGCAGGGGGAGGGAGGCGAACCCGGGGCGCATGGCTCGCGATCGGGGGTCTTTGGTCTTCCGCGCTAGCTGCTCTGCTCGACTATTATTGTTGGAGACCTATTTTGTTATTACTCTCCTATTCACGTCGCTGGAATTATCTAAATTACTATATTTACTAAATTCTATCAACATCATTATTA
>NC_051419.1:11448972-11449324 GCF_015228065.2 Penaeus monodon | reverse complement strand
ACGGTACTATCTCTCGTCTTTTTTGCTAAAATAACTACTATAGTCAATAATCTGTTGCAACGTTTCTCATTTCGCTCTTTTTTGTAGTGAATTTGGCGAGTAATTTCATTCATAAATCAGTTTCCATCATTGTCCTTTTTTTACCCAAACAATAATATGTGTTTAAATAATAAATATGTTTGCGAGTTTTCATGGTGTATCGCAATTTCTTATTGATATCATAATACCAGTCGATGATTCTCTGAATTATTGTTTTTATTGCGCTTAATAATGTAATTTGAAACGTTTCGAATTATTATTC
Source organism: Penaeus monodon (assembly GCF_015228065.2). NCBI lineage: Eukaryota > Metazoa > Arthropoda > Malacostraca > Decapoda > Penaeidae > Penaeus > Penaeus monodon. The sequence continues at coordinate 11,449,023 of NC_051419.1, read as the reverse complement.
CCGGAAATCTCCCATCAATGCACGCAAACTCATTGCGTTTTACGTGAGGCG
>NC_051419.1:11447246-11447346 GCF_015228065.2 Penaeus monodon | reverse complement strand
TTCATTATCTTTTGGGGGTCAGAATATATTTTGACTTGTACATACTATTATTTGTGAGCAATGCTGTCATTGTTAAACCTGTCCCAGATAATGATCAAAG
>NC_051419.1:11446707-11446905 GCF_015228065.2 Penaeus monodon | reverse complement strand
CTGGACGAACGTGTGACGCTAACCGTGAACAAGCGAGGCACTCGGCTGACCGCCAAGGAAGCCAAACCTTTCGAGATGGAATCGCTTTCGCCTGCAACAGAGCAGATGCTCCCGACGCAGGACATGAACGTCCTTGACCTGGCGCCCCTGATTACCGCTAGCACGAGAGGTGCTCGGAGAAGGCGCGTCAGCCAGGGT
>NC_051419.1:11445917-11446253 GCF_015228065.2 Penaeus monodon | reverse complement strand
ATTTGGGGCAGGTTAAACAATGATAGCCATTGCTCACAAGTAATGGTATTTACAAGTCAAAATATATTCTGATCCACAAAAGATAATGAAATGAAAATAATCATAACTAAAAAAATAATCGTGGGGAAAAAGTGCGTAGTAAGTGTCAGCTTTTTCTAGTGCATGATATAAAAATGCATGCAGAACTATTCTGTTGTATAAAGCATTTAACACAAAATGAACTGTAATTTATTCACTCACTCGGACGAAAGTAGTGCGTGTACACACATGTATAGGCAAGCGCCCATGTATCTCTTTGAAAAAAGGGAAAAAATATACTTATCCACTGAGCCAGTG
>NC_051419.1:11444658-11444976 GCF_015228065.2 Penaeus monodon | reverse complement strand
AAGACTGGGGGTTAGGAAAGCGATAGAGTGGAGAGGAAAAAACACAAAATAAATAGTCTACAATATTATTTTCCCGCAAGGTCTGTCTTTTCGACTTTTAAACAAGGTTAAAACTCAATTACAAACAACGTTGTTTTCCTGTCGTTGCTTGATCCGTCACTGCAAAAAGCGAGCAACGCTGCCGCACCGCATTTCGCCGGAAATGGCAATAAATTAGGCAGCATTTTTATACTTCCGACGCCGCCATAAGGCTACCTCGCCAAGCGAAGAACAGCGCTCGGGCTGCGACTCCGGCTCTGCTTCGCCTGCTCTCGCTTC
>NC_051419.1:11442855-11443832 GCF_015228065.2 Penaeus monodon | reverse complement strand
CAACGGGACTGTTATCGTTTTCCCTTTCCCCCATTTCCCTAATTCTTCCTTTCCTTTGCCATCCCCAAAACTCTTCCCTACCATTCCTTGCCACTTCAGTTTTTTTTCCCCAATCCTCCCTCGCCCCATACCTCATCTTTCTCTTCCTTTCCCCGCTCCCTTCCTCCCCCCCCCCTGCGCCTCTACTCCGACCCCCTCTCAGTCGGCGCCCCCCGGGCCCTAGTTGGCACATTTTCAGTTAATTCGAAGTACGCATCACCGAGCCCTTAGGAGCGAGGTAACGGGCGAGGCCAATTAGCGAGGCGGGGGAGTCCGTCCTGTCTCACCACACCTCCAGATGTACTTTTCTCGTGCTTTCGACTCGACTTACAATTGCCTCTTCGCGTATTTGAAGACCAAGGGGGGAGAATCATGGGCGTTATAAAGTCGTCATGCGTATCATCCTCGGCATGTCTCCGCAAAGATACACGCCAAAGCAAACAGCCGACGAAAGTAAAAGAAGTAGATTTGGCCCCAGGAAACGACGCCAATATTAGGTTCGTCAGAGCCGCCCGCCATGGCGAAAACGATAAAACTCGGGATCCGACTCGAATGCGCGAGCTGAAGGCGTTTCCTGACGCCAAAGGAAGAGGGCTGAGACGTAGGGCTCGTAACATTTTGTCAAAAGCACGTCTTAAATGTATGCAAGGCAACTCTCGCCTCGTTTTGTTAAACCCGTTGATGAACGGGGCCCTTTAGAGGGGGATGGCGAACGGAGAGGGATGAAGGTAGGGGAGAAGAGGACGGGAGTAAAGGGAGGGAGAAGAGTGGTGCTGGTGAGGGGGGGGGTATATTCCGTTTGTATGGAAGGTTCTCGAACGTGCCTTTGTTTACCAACACATTATTTCAATCAGTCACGGTTCATTCATGCATATGTATGTTGACCATACATAAATTCATGAATAACCACGCTCTTTTCACTGATTAAAACATTTTTG
>NC_051419.1:11441761-11441994 GCF_015228065.2 Penaeus monodon | reverse complement strand
CACTGCCTAACGTCAAAAATGTAACTAAACATGCGGTTCAGACATAAATACATGAAGGGGGTTTTGCATGAAAAAACAAAAAGAAGTTAGCGACAACTCCACATCCGCCAACAAAAATGTACGAAAGAAGAAAATGAAAAAAAAAATCTGAAGGAGGTGTAAAAATAAAACGAACTTTTCTTTCAAGTTTTGACGAAGTGCAACCCGGGGAAAGATAGGGAAAGGAGGGAAAA
>NC_051419.1:11441323-11441698 GCF_015228065.2 Penaeus monodon | reverse complement strand
GGAACGGTCATCGTGACAACAAAGAAAAGAAAAGTTGTGAAGCAGTAATAGCAGCTACTGCAGCGACAGTAGTAACCAGAAGGAGCAGCAGCGGAAATAATAAGAGCATTGGGCAATCATCTGAGGCAGCAGTGATGTTAGTATTAATGTCTGAGTGTTCGTAGTGGAATTAACTGTAGTGATAGCAATAGGAATATATCGGCAGTAGTAGTAAGAGGGGAGAAAGAGAGAAGACGGAAAGCTGAATAAAGTGAAATGACGGAAATGGCGAACGATGGAAGAAGCAGATGAGAGGAATTATCCTTCCCAGGAGGACGTCTTGGACCCTGGGGCTGATGTATGGATACGGGAGGGGGGGCGGACATGCTCGATATA
>NC_051419.1:11440224-11440879 GCF_015228065.2 Penaeus monodon | reverse complement strand
GGAGGAGGGATGAGCGAGGGACGAAGAATGAGAGGACTGAGAGCACAGAAAAAATGAGGATGAAGAATGAGAGATGAAATGGGGAAAACGAGATAACTAAGACAGGAGAATGGCACAGAAAGAAAAATGAGGTGAACGAGGACAGAAGGGGTTTTTTGGTTGGAATAACAGGAAGGGAAAAGTGGGAGAAAGAGGAGATAATAACGAATCGAAAAACAAGGATGAGGATAAGCGAGGGGGAAAAAAAATATGGAAGGAAGGTATAGACACAGACACTTATTACACGCGGTCGCGCGTGAACACACACACACAAAGAGCCCCCCCCCCACCACACCACACCCCCTTTTCCCGCCCCCTTCCACATAACTACGCCCCAGTTGGCAAAAACATCCCAGCTTGGGCCCACTATCACGCCCACTTACTTCCCGCCCCCCGCCCACGGTCTCGCAAAAACCCCCTTCCCTCCGCGCGGCCGAGGCCCCTGGCTCCATCTGAACAAGGTTTTGGCCGAGGCGCAATACACGTTTTTATAATGGTTATCAACTACAAATTTGGTCCTTATAGCATGCAGATGGTGCCAACGACGTTGCTGTTTTAGGAATGCAAGAGAAGCGGAGTCGAGGAGGAAGGATAAAAGGAGATGAGAAGGAGTATA
>NC_051419.1:11439103-11439459 GCF_015228065.2 Penaeus monodon | reverse complement strand
GAAATCCGTAAATCGTATTTATTGATTCACGTTCCTCGTTCTGCTGGCAACAGCAACGTTCGCCAGAGAACCTCCCTTCGTTCCCCTTTCGCAAGTAACTTTTCTCCGTGGCTCGTGATTCTAGAACTGAACCGCCAGAGCAGCCTGCTTGGGTTATTTCTACAGCTTCCTCCCATCAGGAATGTGGAGATATGAGGAGGGGGCTGGTATATTCCGTTTGTATGGAAGGTTCTCGAACGTGCCATTGTTTACCAACACATTATTTCAATCAGTCACGGTTCATTCATGCATATGTATGTTGACACATACATAAATTCATGAATAACCACGCTCGTTCACTGATTAAAACATATTTG
>NC_051419.1:11438107-11438228 GCF_015228065.2 Penaeus monodon | reverse complement strand
CACTGCCTAACGTCAAAAATGTAACTTGACATGCGGTTCAGACATAAATCACATGAAGAGGGTTTTGCATGCAAAACAAAAAGAATGTTAGCGACAACTCCACATCGCCAACAAAATGTAC
>NC_051419.1:11437720-11437942 GCF_015228065.2 Penaeus monodon | reverse complement strand
GGAACGGTCATCGTGACAACAAAGAAAAGAAAAGTTGTGAAGCAGTAATAGCAGCTACTGCAGCGACAGTAGTAACCAGAAGGAGCAGCAGCGGAAATAATAAGAGCATGGGCAATCATTGAGGCAGCAGTGATGTAGTATTAATGTCTGAGGTTCGTAGTGGAATAACTGTAGTGATAGCAATAGGAATAATCGGCAGTAGTAGTAAGAGGGGAGAAAGAC
>NC_051419.1:11437156-11437553 GCF_015228065.2 Penaeus monodon | reverse complement strand
TTCCATCACTGGCTCAGTGGATAAGTATATTTTTTCCCTTTTTTCAAAGAGATACATGGGCGCTTCTGTGTTTTGAGCCTGATACCTTATATTTCCTTGATGCACTTGCCTATACATGTGTGTACACGCACTACTTTCGTCCGAGTGAGTGAATAAAGTACAGTTCATTTGTGTTAAATGCTTTATACAACAGAATAGTTCTGCATGCATTTTTTATATCATGCACTAGAAAAGCATGACACTTACTACGCACTTTTTCACAACGATTTTTTTTTAGTTATGATTATTTTTCATTTCATTATCTTTTGTGGATCAGAAATATTTTGACTTGTAAATACCATTACTTTTGAGCAATGCTATCATTTTTTAAACCTGCCCCAAATGACGACCTAAGGCG
>NC_051419.1:11436698-11436914 GCF_015228065.2 Penaeus monodon | reverse complement strand
GGCGTATCGACGACGAGGACCCTGGCTGACGCGCCTTCTCCGAGCACCTCTCGTGCTAGCGGTAATCAGGGGCGCCAGGTCAAGGACGTTCATGTCCTGCGTCGGGAGCATCTGCTCTGTTGCAGGCGAAAGCGATTCCATCTCGAAAGGTTTGGCTTCCTTGGCGGTCAGCCGAGTGCCTCGCTTGTTCACGGTTAGCGTCACACGTTCGTCCAG
>NC_051419.1:11436224-11436318 GCF_015228065.2 Penaeus monodon | reverse complement strand
GCGTATATATGTACTTTGATCATTATCTGGGACAGGTTTAACAATGACAGCATTGCTCACAAATAATAGTATGTACAAGTCAAAATATATTCTG
>NC_051419.1:11435272-11435374 GCF_015228065.2 Penaeus monodon | reverse complement strand
GTAAAATATTTTTTCAATTAAATAAACCTGCAGTGAGAAGATAATCTATATAATTAATTCTGTATAGCCTAAGACTACTAAAAACATTAAATGAGAAGGATT
>NC_051419.1:11434122-11434521 GCF_015228065.2 Penaeus monodon | reverse complement strand
GAGGGGAGGAAACAAAGGGACGCCTCACGTAAAACGCAATGAGTTTGCGTGCATTGATGGGAGTTTTCCCGGGAATAATAATTCGAACGTTTCAAATTACATTATTAAGCGCAATAAAAAATAATCAAGAATCATCGACTGGTATTATGATATCAAAAAGAAATTGCGATACACCATGAAAACTCGCAAACATATTTATTATTTAAACACAATTATTGTTTGGGTAAAAAAGGACAATGATGGAAACTGATTTATGAATGAAATTTTCTCGCCAAATTCACTACAAAAAAGAGCGAAATGAGAAACGTTGCAACAGTTATTGAATATAAATAGTTATTTTAGCAAAAAAGACGAGAGATAGTACCGTTGATAAGGATGCTGGCGGTGGGGCCCCGGAGG
>NC_051419.1:11433416-11433832 GCF_015228065.2 Penaeus monodon | reverse complement strand
TAATAATGATGTTGATAGAATTTAGTAAATATAGTAATTTAGATAATTCCAGCGACGTGAATAGGAGAGTAAATAACAAAATAGGTCTCCAACAATAATAGTCGAGCAGAGCAGCTAGCGCGGAAGACCAAAGACCCCCGATCGCGAGCCATGCGCCCCGGGTTCGCCTCCCTACCCCCTGCCTGAGCGGGGAAAACCAGAATGCAGAGTCGATGGAATAAGCTGTCAGAGGTAGGCGCCTCAGCCAGGCTCGTCCGCCGACTCCATCTCCGCTCCAGGTCGAGTCGAGTCCCGGCGGCAGCGAGCGGCAAATGGGGCTGTCGCTGCCTTTCTTGCTAATTTGGGAAGGTGAACCGAGCCGGCCCATCCAGCGCGACCGGGCGTGGAAGTTGCTTGTCTGGCTGTCTCTCTCTCCT
>NC_051419.1:11433144-11433377 GCF_015228065.2 Penaeus monodon | reverse complement strand
ACTCCTCTGTCATTGCGTTACATTTGGACTTTTCCTTTTTTATTTTGCTGAACTCTTCAGGGCGAGAGAAGCAAAAATCCGGCGCAACAGAGAGCAAATCGAAACGAGAAAGAAAAAAAAATGCTCTGGCTCCCGCTATAACTGTCGTTTCCAAGTGAATCTCGTGAAATTGAGGTAATGGCCGAACTCTCAAAGGTCAGTGTGCCGTAAAACACAGGCGTAAATACGGTCAC
>NC_051419.1:11431693-11432960 GCF_015228065.2 Penaeus monodon | reverse complement strand
CCCTAAAAGTCCCCGGTGGCTATAAAACGTCAATCATTGTAATTTTCTGCCTTAATAGGGGTGAGTCTGGAATGGGGTACCATGGTCCAGAAGGAGGGGAGGGGGGTTGTGCGAGAGGACGGGAGGGGGAGAACGATAAGAAGGGAAGAAAACTGAAGATACTGGATCCCTATAACAGTCGTTTTATATAGGGAAGGTTTACAAGGAAAAAAGGGTTTTAGAAAAGGAAATTTTCTGATAAGCATAAAATGCTGCCCTTGGGAGTTTTATTCCGCAATTTCTGCCATATTTTACTTGTGGGTTTCCTGACATTGTTCAGTAAATCATCACCCAGTGATTTAAAAGCGTTTTAAATTGATGGAGTTCCAATATAGCCGACAGGTCTTGCATGTCCAAATAGGATAGAAAGGGAAAAAAATCCCTTACAGTTCCATTAAGACGGTGCAATCATGGCTTTAAATTAAATTCTTGGATTCACATTCCCTCTCACGCTATCATGACACCGCCAATCACGGCGGGCCAGACCATTCCGAAGCAACTTTTTCTTGCACCGGCATGAAGGTAATGCTGCAGCCCGACTCATCTTTAGATTCGTCCCTATGACGGGAAATTATAGTAAGAATGGGAGAGTATAATTTTCGTGATAAAATGGGGGTAGAGCTCCCTGTTATCTCTACAACGATAATGAATCTGGGGTAATGGCGGCTCTATTTATGACTAAATGAATGGCAACGATCGTGGACCTTGTTTGCGTGAGTGACGTGGCTGAGGTCAGATGTAATTTTTGGGTCCACGTGGACAAACAAATAAACCAATCATTAAAGTGATGCTTGTTTGCTCGGACGCAGGTTATGTATACCCCAAAGCTCGGGTTACACACATACGTATGTGCGCAGTGATAACCATTAGAAGAAGAGAGATAGATGTTAAGGGGGGGGAGGCAGATAGGTAGATAAGTAACAAGCGTGCAGGGGGAGGGGAGGCGGATAGAGAATGGACGGATGCAGAGGAGAGGTCGGGCACTTGCCCCGGTTTTAGATCGCTTTCTTTTAAGTCTTGTTGGTTTGGGTACCTTCATACTGCATGAAGTTGGGTGCGCTGCGGGGGCTTGTTGGTCAATGTATCGACAGACTTGAAAGAAAAGGAAAAATGAACGGATGGAGAAGTATGTAATTGAACAAAGGAATTAACATCACGTCTCCATCTAGTGGAGGGACTGCTCTATCATTTGTGCGTGCTTGTTTATTTGCTTCCTTCTCGCCTCGTG
>NC_051419.1:11430515-11430893 GCF_015228065.2 Penaeus monodon | reverse complement strand
GTAGTTTGTCCCCCTCCTCCCCCACGTCATCTTATGGAAGGCTGCACGTCTATCCTTCCCCTTTATGAGCGTTATATAGTAAGACCTGTCTGGTGTAGGGCTTCCCGGCGCACGTGGTATATAGTAGGATTGTGTTTTGGTGGGTTACATATACTGGGATTACAGGGATTACCGAAGAGTGAAAGAGGCGGATTTACGGCGTGATGACGACGGTACATGATGCGACCTGACCTGATTACGCGCCTATGTGTCGTTGTTTTTGTAAAAGTGGCGTCCTTTTTGTGCGGAATATTGAAAGGTCTCGTATCAGGTCCATCTACGTGAAGTTATTCGCAAAAACTCTACGGTCGAAAGTCGCCGTATTTCAGTTACTCGATT
>NC_051419.1:11426919-11427712 GCF_015228065.2 Penaeus monodon | reverse complement strand
ACTCGATCCGTTGATATTCTTGAATTTGCACATGATTTAAGGATTTCAAGCTGAAGTCTCAAGAGGGAAACGGCAATCAACGGCATCGTCTGGCGTCCTCTGCCCATATCCAGGAGATTGTTAATCATAAAATCGAGATCATAATTAAGGCAATCCATTTATTGTTTCGCCCGAATTCAGTCGGCGGCCAAATGCAAGTCAGAATCCCCGGCTTCACCTGGACGGGGCGAGTGACGACCATATTCCAACCCGGGGATAAACCTCATGACATGCACTAAACCAGCTGCAATGCACACTTGTCATGCGGATGAACCTCCGTGTCAACATGGCGATGATTCACGTCAAAGCTCAGATCTTGACGTAGCGCAGGTGGGCTCGCCTGATAGCGATTTTCGGCGAACATTGCCGCTCGTGCTTCCTGGGGAGGAGGCGGTGGGCGGGGGAGGGAGAGAGTACTTAAACTTCATGCTCGGTTTTGATTGTGGCTTCGCATTGCTCTTGAAGTCTGCGCTTTATTAAGTCTTATTTTATATACATATTCACCCATTCTACGAATTGCTATATGCTATGCATGTTTCTCCTACATCTAGCTTTTGTTCTCTCTTTTTTTAACCATGTTCACTTTCCTTCTTCTTGCTCTCCTTTGTTCCCCCGAGGTCCATTACATTCCATGTTCTTGGCATTTTTACTTCTTCCTGACATTTACCTTCACCATTTCTTTCCGCACTCATTCTTTTCTTTGACATCGTCTTTTTTCTCCTCCTTTTCTTGTTTCTACCCCCGATTTTGCTTT
>NC_051419.1:11426422-11426729 GCF_015228065.2 Penaeus monodon | reverse complement strand
TCTGCCGCAGAATCGCGATTTTCAGTTATCTAGTGGTGTAAGAGGAAGGAGGACGGGGAGAGCGACGGGGATAAAGGATGGGAATATTGGTTTACATGTTGAGATGAATTGGAGAATGAACGTGAAAGGTAAGGGAGAGAGAAAAAAGAGAAAGACAGCAGGCAGGCAGGACGGATGGGAGGAAGAGATAGAATGGCAGACAGGTAAGCATGCAGACGTGCGGTGGGAAGGAGACCGATAACACACAGGTTGGCCGGCCATTTGGGATAGAGCGGGCAAGTAAACAAATAAGGGGAAGAAGAGGACG
>NC_051419.1:11425985-11426371 GCF_015228065.2 Penaeus monodon | reverse complement strand
GATGAAGTAAAATAACGGTAGATTCCCGCCAGAGTATGCGAGGGGAAAGAAATCGTTTCATTACAAATCCCTCATGAAAGAAGTGAAGGCACCAAGAGGGAGAGAACCGACATCCAGAACAGAGATACGGATAAGGTAGAGTGAACGATGCATGGTATTATAAGCATTTATTAAAAGAATAATTGAATTTAAAAAATTTGGGAGAGAAAAAAAAAATGGAATATTGGAAAAAGACTTGAAAAGGAAAGGAAGGAAAAGGGGGAAAGGGGAAGTAATAGAAATTTAAATTTAGGCGGTGGGGAGAAGAAGGGGGGGGAAAAGAAAGGGGGGGAAGGGGGGGGGGGGAACGAAAAAATTATGAAAAAAAAGAAAAAAATATAATATAT
>NC_051419.1:11424371-11425187 GCF_015228065.2 Penaeus monodon | reverse complement strand
GACAATGTACAGAAAAGTAGAAATATGATTCCTTGGAAAATATAATCCATCAAAATCACTCGGGAAAGATTAGACCTTTGGTTGGATGTTTGAAGTGAATGGACATCAAACCCATTTTGCGCTGGAATTTATAATGGGGGGTTAAAGGGGGTTTTTTCTTGTTTACGACTTTTTGCTACCAGATTGATTAGAAAGCCAGATTAAGTGTGATGAGGGGAAGAAGATACCACAGGGAATTGAGCCATGAGTTACGATGATTACTTTGAAGATAATGAAGGTAAAGAGCCGAGATGGTAGTGATATTTGATTTAGAAGATCCTTTAATGAAGAATAGTATCACAGATTCTGTTTGTGTTGACTTACACAAGTGACACGAGTCGGTTTAACCCTCCTCGTCGTCGCAACTCAAGAACTCAAACGCAGATCGTGGTGCGTCTGTAAATCCATTCTTTCGCTTCATCTTTATCAGTCGTCATATTTCTTCATATTTTCCTGAATAGCTTATAATTTCGGTTATTGCTGTTATGTATTTGCTGTTGTTCCAGACTTTAAGCATAATCAGCCTTGTCCGTATTACTGACATTCTTTGTCTTAAAATTTCTTTGTTTCCTCTCCATTTCTTTCAGCTTCTGCCTTCTCCCTCCTCTACCGCACCCTCGCTTTTCCCAAATTTCACGAGTTTTAAGATGCTATTTCCATTCCCTGGATGCTCAGTGACGCACCCAAATCTGTGATGACTGCCTTTATTAGCGACGTAAACAGGTATTGACGAGCATAAAACACATGAGGGACATAAAGAAAGACAAATTAACATGT
>NC_051419.1:11423927-11424056 GCF_015228065.2 Penaeus monodon | reverse complement strand
ACCCCCCTTGCAATTTGGTGAGCAAATTTAAAAATCTAATTTTTCTTTTTCCCAGGTAAGTAGCTTTTTTTGAAACCCTGCGGAGATCACGAGGGTGCAAAAATGAGGGGGGAAAGTAAGGGAAAGGCC
>NC_051419.1:11423741-11423892 GCF_015228065.2 Penaeus monodon | reverse complement strand
CTGAAGGGAAACACAAAGGGAAAAGGGGCCCAAAGGGAGGCCCGGTGGGGTTTTCCGGACTTTTTTAATGTATTGATCGACAAAGACTCGTCAGTACCTAGGCCGCCGGGGGCCCCCCCCACCCCCGCGCCGGAGCCAGGTCGACCCCCGG
>NC_051419.1:11420973-11421407 GCF_015228065.2 Penaeus monodon | reverse complement strand
GCTTTTTTTTTGTTTTCCCCCCTTTCTTCCTTCTCTTTTTTCCCCCTCCTCCCTCCCCTTTTTCCCCCTTTTTCCCTTACCCCTTTTTTATCCCCCCCCCGGTCCCTTTTTCCTCCCCCCTCCCTTTTCCCCCCCCCCATTTTTTTTTAACCCTCCTTTTTTTTCTTCTTCGGGCCCCCCTCCCCCCCCCTTTCTTTCCCCCCCTTCCCCCTTCATTTCCCCCCTCCTTTTCCCCTTTTTCCCCCTTCCCCCCCTTTCTTTCCCCCCCCTCCCCCCCCTTTTCCTCTTTTCCTCCCTCCTTCCTCCCCCCTCCCTTTCCCCCCTCCCCTTTCCCCCCCCGGAAGGGAGGGTAAAATTGTTGTGGCTTCCCCAGTTACCCCCCCGGGCCCCGTTTTCGGCTTTAGGGAAAATTTAAAAAGGGAGATTTTTCAGTC
>NC_051419.1:11420651-11420756 GCF_015228065.2 Penaeus monodon | reverse complement strand
ACAAAACAAGCCTCCAAAACACCCCCCAACCCCCAAAAACACACCCAAGCCGGGGAGGTTTTTTTCGGGATAAAATTTCCTTCCTTTTTTCTCGCCTCCTCCTCC
>NC_051419.1:11420360-11420592 GCF_015228065.2 Penaeus monodon | reverse complement strand
CCCCAAAAAAAACCCCCCCCCCCCGTTATAGTTTCGCTCCCCCTCATTCTCCCTTCCTTGGGGGGCTTTTAAAAAAACCCCCAACAGGCTGCTTGGGGGGTTTCAGTTCTAGAATCACGAGCCACGGAGAAAAGTTACTTGCGAAAGGGGAACGAAGGGAGGTTCTCTGGCGAACGTTGCTGTTGCCAGCAGAACGAGGAACGTGAATCAATAAATACGATTTACGGATTTC
>NC_051419.1:11419651-11419907 GCF_015228065.2 Penaeus monodon | reverse complement strand
CTAACGCCCACGTTCCGTGGCACCGTCTGCATGCTATAAGGACCAAATTTGTAGTTGATAACCATTATAAAAACGTGTATTGCGCCTCGGCCACCTGTTCAGATGGAGCCAGTGGCCTCGGCCGCGACGGAGGGAAGGGGGTTTTGCGAGACCGTGGGCGGGAGGCTGGAAGTAAGTGGGCGTGATAGTGGGCCCGAGAGCTAGGAATGATTTGCAACTGTGGGCGTAGTTATGTGGGAAGTGGCGTGGCAAAGAG
>NC_051419.1:11419534-11419610 GCF_015228065.2 Penaeus monodon | reverse complement strand
TTCACGCGCGACCGCGTGTAATAAGTGTCTGTGTCTATACCTTCCTTCCATATTTGTTTCACCTCGCTTATCCTCA
>NC_051419.1:11418451-11418660 GCF_015228065.2 Penaeus monodon | reverse complement strand
ACTACTGCCGATATATTCCTATTGCTATCACTACAGTTAATTCCACTACGAACACTCAGACATTAATACTAACATCACTGCTGCCTCAGATGATTGCCCAATGCTCTTATTATTTCCGCTGCTGCTCCTTCTGGTTACTACTGTCGCTGCAGTAGCTGCTATTACTGCTTCACAACTTTTCTTTTCTTTGTTGTCACGATGACCGTTCC
>NC_051419.1:11418137-11418381 GCF_015228065.2 Penaeus monodon | reverse complement strand
TCTCCTTTCCCTATCTTTCCCCGTTGCACTTCGTCAAAACTTGTAAGAAAAGTTCGTTTTATTTTCACCTCCTTCAGATTTTTTTTTTCATTTTCTTCTTTCGTATATTTTTGTTGGCGGATGTGGAGTTGTCGCTAACATTCTTTTTGTTTTGCATGCAAAACCCTCTTCATGTGATTTATGTCTGAACCGCATGTCAAGTTACATTTTTGACGTTAGGCAGTGTGTTGTGCTGTTATAACTT
>NC_051419.1:11416530-11417313 GCF_015228065.2 Penaeus monodon | reverse complement strand
CAAATATGTTTTAATCAGTGAACGAGCGTGGTTATTCATGAATTTATGTATGTGTCAACATACATATGCATGAATGAACCGTGACTGATTGAAATAATGTGTTGGTAAACAATGGCACGTTCGAGAACCTTCCATACAAACGGAATATACCAGCCCCCCTCACCACCACCACTCTTCTCCCTCCCATTTACTCCCGTCCTCTTCTCCCCTACCTTCATCCCTCTCCGTTCGCCATCCCCCTCTAAGGCCTCGTTCATCAACGGTTTAACAAAAACGAGCCGAGAGTTGCCTTGCATACATTTAAGACGTGCTTTTGACAAAGATGTTACGAGCCCATACGTCTCAGCCCTCTTCCTCGGCGTCAGGAAGCGCCTTCAGCTCGCGCATTCGAGTCGGATCCCGAGGTTACTTATCGTTTTCGCCATGGCGGGCGGCTCTGAACGAACCTAATATTGGCGTCGTTTCCTGGGGCCAAAATCTACTTCTTTTACTTTCGTCGGCTGTTTGCTTTGGCGTGTATCTTTGCGGAGACATGCCGAGGATGATACGCATGACGACTTTATAACGCCCATGATTCTCCCACCTTGGTCTTCAAATACGCGAAGAGGCAATTGTAAGTCAGAGTCGAAAGCAACGAGAATAGATACATCTGGAGGTGTGGTGAGACAGACGGACTCCCCCGCCACGCTAATGGCCTCGCCCGTTACCTCGCTCCTAAGGGCTCGGTGATGCAGTACTTCGAATTAACTGAAAATGTGCCAACTAGGCCGGGCGGCGCCGACT
>NC_051419.1:11416340-11416448 GCF_015228065.2 Penaeus monodon | reverse complement strand
TTGGAAAAAAAGACTGAAGTGGCAAGGAATGGTAGGGGAAGAGTTGGAGATGGCAAGGAAAGGAAGAATTAGGGAAATGGGGGAAAGGGAAGACGATAACAGTCTGTA
>NC_051419.1:11415244-11415488 GCF_015228065.2 Penaeus monodon | reverse complement strand
GCAGAGCCGGAGTCGCAGCCCGAGCGCTGTTCTTCGCTTGGCGAGGTAGCCTTCAGGCGGCGTCGGAAGTATAAAAATGCTGCCTAATTTATTGTCATTTCCGGCGAAATGCGGTGCGGCAGCGTTGCTCGCTTTTTGCAGTGACGAATCAAGCAACGACAGGAAAACAACGTTGTTTGTAATTGAGTTTTAACATTGTTTAAAAGTCGAAAAGACAGACCTTGCGGGAAAATAATATTGTAGA
>NC_051419.1:11414204-11414924 GCF_015228065.2 Penaeus monodon | reverse complement strand
GGAAAGCCTCCTCCCTTAGCCGCCATCCTTCCACCCGAATAAGTTGCTTGTCGTCATAAAGGAAGGTCTAATTCACATTTTATTCTCCCTTAATCCCGTGATTGTATGGGAACCTGAATGGGATGAACACTTTTGAATGAAGGCTGGCAAGGGAATGACATAAAAGAAAGAAGTGTTTCGTGGGTGTTTCTCCCGCGTAAATGTTTAGCCGAGTGCGTGGCATAAGTGTGGAGTTTGGCGTGGTGCATATATGTATCCCTCGCATCATCACACGGGACATTATTTGATTTGGTAACCTTTTTTTGAATGATTCCCGATGGTTTTTCTTCTTGGCTGCCGCTCGAGTGGCACGTTACGACGTACGAGGTATAAGTGATGGTCACTTTTGCTGTAGAAATAATGAGTGAAGGCGTATTTCATGCTGCATGAATGTTCCGCAATGAATGAACCCGATGAAGGGTGCGGGTGAATAATGCCGTCGGTGAATAGTTGTGTGATGAAGCCCCGTCCGATAACCAGTGGTGCGTGCATGATCGATTCATGATACGTGGCATGAGTGCTGCTCGTCTCATGACAGATGTAGGATGATGTGCGACGAGGGCGCTGGGGATGTTGGGCCGGGAGTTGTGGCGACGTGGCTCTAGGGTCGGCTGGGGGCGGGGAGTCGTAGGTGTGAAAAAGGAAGGACTTCGAGGGTAGGAACGAGTTGCATCGACCCTC
>NC_051419.1:11412887-11414127 GCF_015228065.2 Penaeus monodon | reverse complement strand
TTATGTGTACAAACATAATTTTTTACACCGACTTATAACATAAACGTTTCCAAACATACTGTATTTAGAAAAATCGAAATATTTCAAACTCCGAATTGACAAAATGGGAAAAAGTCGCGCTCATTAGTTTACTTGCTAATTTTCCTGCTTCGCAAAGAGAAAATGTTTGAAAGGGATTTTTGAACTGTGCAGGCGACAGGCCCGCGGATTTTCAGTTCGTGGTGTGCGTGAAAACTTATTCGAACAGTGTTGGGAGTTTTAGCATTGTTGAAGATATTTTATTACTTTTAACTTATTATTACTTGAAGATAAAATATCATAAATAGCAAAAATGCATAAGTAGACAGATAAACTGATAAACATATATAGAAGGAATAATATAAACCGCCCTTCGCCTTCCCTCTCCCACCCTCCCCCTTCGCCTTCCCTCTTCCACCCTCCCCCTTCGCCTTCCCTCTCCCACCCTCCCCCTTCGCCTTCCCTCTCCCACCCTCCCCCTTCGCCCTCCTTCTTCGCCCTCCCTTTTCCACCCTCACCCTTCGCCTTCCCTCTCCCACCCTCCCCCTTCGCCCTCCTTCTCCCACCCTCCCCCTTCACCCTCCCTCTTCGCCCTTCCTTTCCCACCCTCCCCCTTCGCCTTCCCTCTCCCACCCTCACTCTTCGCCTTCCCTCTCCCACCCTCACCCTTCGCCTTCCCTCTTCCTCCCTCCCTCTTCCACCCTCCCCCTTCGCCTTCCCTCTCCCACCCTCCCCCTTCGCCCCCCCCTCTTCCTCCCTCCCCGTTCGCCCTCCATCTTCCTCCCTCCCCCTTCGCCCTCCCTCTTCCACCCTCCTTCTTCCACCCTCCCCTCCGCCCTCCCTTTTCCCACCCTCCCCCTTCGCCTTCCCTCTTCCACCCTTCCCCTTCGCCCTCCCTCTTCCATCCTCCCCCTTCGCCCTCCCTCTTCCACCCTCCCCCTTCGCCCTCCCTCTTCCACCCTCCCCCTTCGCCCTCCTTCTTCTGCCCTCCACCCTTGACCCTGACCGTTTCCCCTCCACTTTCCGCATTAGTCCTCGAAGGCAAAAACAAGCATCTCTGCGGGAAGTCCTTCGCCTCGTAAAGGAGCGCGGAGGAGAGTCTGGAGGATGAGCTGTGAAGGAGGAGGTTAACGAAGAACTTGGAAGTGTGAAGAAATCGAGTTTTATAAAGTTTGGAGAGCGAAGAAAGTTGGCATTGAGGTAAATGGAGACAAAGGAGGAG
>NC_051419.1:11409409-11409766 GCF_015228065.2 Penaeus monodon | reverse complement strand
CGCGCGCGCGCTTGTATAATGTATATATGTATAGATAAGACGAGAACCTCCAGCGGCCGGCGCTGCTCTCGCCCGCCGCACGCCGCCTGTTAACGTCTCGCCGGCAACTCGCGCCAGGCACAGAAAGCGGTCATTAGGAGTATTGGTGAAGGGAAACAAAACATACAGTTGGCAACTCGAAGTGACATGTTACCGATAGAGCGTTATTATAACGACTTTATCTCTCCTTCCAGCTGTTCTTGTGGTCTGGGCGGTACAGCTGCGCCTCTGCTGCGCCGCCTCTTGGCCACTTCGGGGCCGGGGCTTCTGCCTCTCCGGTGCTCCGTCCTCGCTCCAGTTAGGTCGGGGTGGTTAGGC
>NC_051419.1:11408592-11408946 GCF_015228065.2 Penaeus monodon | reverse complement strand
AATGTCAACAAACATCCCCTCTCTTTTATGTTTTCTTGTGGTTGTGTTTGAACAAATAGATCGACAGATTAACAGAGAGGAGGAAAAGTAAATAAGGCAGGAAGAGGAGAATGGGAAGAAAGAACGAGAGGAGTAGCTTGAGAGGCGAGGGAATAAGAAATTGTGAAAATTGAGAGCGAGAGTCGAAAATAATATAAAATTAATAAAAGATACTCCTTGTTTCAGTATTTTATCCCTTGAACGAATCTCCCTTCTATAGGCGACGCTTATGGCGCCGTTGCTGTATTTAGACGTATTAAAATATCACTGTAATATCCATTAATTTCGAGTGTCGCCTTCTGAGGCACATTAATC
>NC_051419.1:11408346-11408558 GCF_015228065.2 Penaeus monodon | reverse complement strand
GGACATCCCTCTTAAAGTTTGAGATTTTGGGGTATTTCTAGCTTGAAATGTATATCTGTCTTCGTTCCCTACTGTTCTGTTGTTTATTCTCCATTATATTGTTGCCATTTTGATCATTGCTCTTGCTAAGGACATTGACATCATTCTTATAATTTATCAGTCGATCTATCTAGTTTGATATACCAGCATAATATTTGTTCACATACCCAGAT
>NC_051419.1:11407959-11408219 GCF_015228065.2 Penaeus monodon | reverse complement strand
TTTATAGCTATGATAGATGCGCACGAATATGTTTGTTTCGCTGTTTTTCTTTGTATGAAAAGAGCATAAATAAATTCAACCACAGCTTTGGGTGTACTTGCTAATGATGTTTTGTAAAGGGTTTATACAGTGAGCCGCGAGTGTGAAGCTAACAATGCAATTTGTTAATGAAAATTATTGCAATTCTGAAAAATGTGTCTGATGACCGGAAATAAATTCCATCTGTATGTAGATCCGGTCCAGTGTTCATGCATTTCATA
>NC_051419.1:11407017-11407337 GCF_015228065.2 Penaeus monodon | reverse complement strand
CTGTTATCTCTTTCCCTCTTTGTTTTGGCTCTTGTTCTCCTCCTCCGCTTCTCCGAGCTAACCAGGTGTGTCCCTGTTATCCATGGGAGCCTCAAGCGCCGCGCCTTGGATTCCCTTTTTATCAATCTTTAATGAATCCAATTTTGTGATGCGCGGACGTTACAGTAGCAATTATTGGGAACTGCCACAGGGTCCTTTGTTGCGTGTCTAGGGGGAGAGGAGGCATCAGAGGATAAAAAGGGAGGAAGACAGAGAGATGATTGCAGTTATAGTGAAATTTCCGACTGGCAAAAGCGAAGGAAGAAATCGTCGGCCATAAG
>NC_051419.1:11405281-11405526 GCF_015228065.2 Penaeus monodon | reverse complement strand
ACGCACACATTCTCGTCGGAAGTCAATATCTGAAAGTCATTAATGTCGAGAGAAATTCAAGCCAGGTCTGGCTGTGTGCACGCTTCGCCAAACACAATTAATTGCTGATATGTATATAACCATTTAGATTACACCTGGGGAAAAAGGGGGAAAGAGAGAGGATGGGCTAGGGGGTAGAGGGAGAAAAATGAATCAGGAAACAGTGGCTTTTGTACAAATTATTATGTTGCCAAGAATTAAGAATA
>NC_051419.1:11404590-11405257 GCF_015228065.2 Penaeus monodon | reverse complement strand
TCATGTTTGATTTGGTTCTGAATGTTTTCTCCCCTCTTTTCTTCACTTGGCGTGGTGTTGAAGGAAACACCTGTGCATGACTTTGCTGCAGGCTCGACATCGTGCCTTGCCTGTGCATGGCTTTGTCTGAGGAGGCATAATTCACTTAAAATTAAGTTGTTTTTTTGACGTTGACATTGGTTTGTTTTGACTTCACTCGATATTTTTTTTTATATAACGTATTGGCGAAGTCACAGGCCAATTGTGTTTATTGCTTTTGGGAGCCTTTTTGTATAATGAGATCGGCATTTCATGATTTTAATTTTAGGCTGCTGAAAAAAGGTTTCATATCTTTTGTTTATTGTTGATTTTAGCATACCTGGTGCGAGCTGGCTTACAGGCAGTCAGCACGACGTACCTGAAAGAGGAAAAGAAGGCATTTTTAATCAGTGATAAGGTCAGGATATAAGACCAATATATTAGTATACAACGTGGAAGATACAAGCATGAACAACATCGAAAAAAAAGTATTAAAAAAAATAAAAGTAATTCTGCAAGTGAGCTAGTTAACTCCGCCCCCCCCCTTCTCTGCAACAGCGACCGCGACGAAGAGCCTCAGATATCGTGTCCCCAAACTCTTCAAAAAGACGCACAAGGCAATCGGCTTCCACAACAGATTACGGTCACG
>NC_051419.1:11404004-11404142 GCF_015228065.2 Penaeus monodon | reverse complement strand
GGGGACAGTAAGACGCGCGATGTGTAATTTGATCGCGTGTCTGTACAAACTGCACACTTGAGCCGCCGGGCCTCGGAAATGTGCTTGACGTCGTCCTCAACATGTCATCGATGTGCTGCTGGTTCGCGCTTCGGGGAT
>NC_051419.1:11403567-11403703 GCF_015228065.2 Penaeus monodon | reverse complement strand
GAGACCGAATTCCACCCATTCCAAGTCGATTCCGGATAGCTTTTGCTCGGCCGCCCCTGCAATGGGCGCTTTTGGAAAGGCGGGTCTCTCCCCGGGGCTTTTACTGTTCTTGTTCTTGTGGAGATTCATATCCGCT
>NC_051419.1:11402893-11403316 GCF_015228065.2 Penaeus monodon | reverse complement strand
GACACTCTCGCACGCACACATTTCACTCACTAATCATCATTTGTCATATGTTCCTCCTGCCTGTCTCTCTTTTCCCACTGGTTCCTATTCCTCATTTCCCCATAGCTTCCATTTCCTTTAATTTCCTTCCTTCTTATTTCTTCTCATACCTGCTTACTCTCTTCCCTCTCCCCCCTCCCTCGCACTCCCTTCCCTCCCCTTCTTCCCCTTTGCCTCATTCCACTCCCCCCGCTCCGTGCCTCTCCCCGCCATCTCATAATGTCAGAGATGAAGCTCAAAGTGTCTACCTGTCTCGGACGGGGACTCTCGGCATCCTGGGTCCACGGGATAAGACCTTTCCCAAATTTGCCCAGATGAAAACCTCGGCCGGAGGAACCCATTATTCTTGAAGTATGTTGAAGAAAGAGCAAGTAGATAATAAGG
>NC_051419.1:11402638-11402805 GCF_015228065.2 Penaeus monodon | reverse complement strand
TGGGAGGCTCAGCGATAAGCCCTACACGTATGAATGGCGTATGATTGGCTTAGGTTAGAGGAACGTTGGAAATGTATCTTCCATTTCATTTGGTTACCTTGACAGGATGTACAGGAATCATCTAAGGGCGACGGGGGATGTTGCTCGACGTGCACGCGCACGCGCAA
>NC_051419.1:11402045-11402347 GCF_015228065.2 Penaeus monodon | reverse complement strand
TACACAGAGACAAAAAGAGAAAGAAGGTGGGATTACAGATAGTGCGGCAGCCATTTCGGCTGGTTCACTGCGAGTGCTACTTATGCAAATCTGTGAATAACTTGAAGAAGCTGCAATAGCATCTATTTTCTGTAATGATTCTCTTAATCTTAATCATATATTTTTTTGCTTCTTTATTATTATCGTTCTGGAAAAGTGCCTTTATCGTTTCATTATTTTTCATATGTTGTAATCATACATTGTTGTAGTAATTATTTCGCCATTATTTCCGCCTCTTGTTTACAAATGTTTTGCATCTTTGA
>NC_051419.1:11401827-11401980 GCF_015228065.2 Penaeus monodon | reverse complement strand
CCCGACCCCTCCATTTCTTCCCCTCAAGAACGGGCAAGGTTTTCCAGAAGTAAATGTTTTTGAGAGCAAGAGGTTGCGGCCTTTCTGGAAATTTCTTGGATAAAACTTTGACTCCGCTTGATTCGTGCTAAGTGTTGCTACATTGTTTCCTGG
>NC_051419.1:11400603-11401199 GCF_015228065.2 Penaeus monodon | reverse complement strand
ATGTAAATATACCATTTTTGTTCCGTATTTATCATTTTTCCCTCTCGGTCAGTCTTGTTCTAGGAATTGGAGAGAAATATGATAATTTTGTAATTGTCTGTTGTTCTTTTTTGATCGAATAAAAGATCGAAATGCCTCACTGCATCCCATGATAATAATGATATCACCCCTCGTGTTCACCCTTCCCTTTATTCCACTTGACACGCCTTTCTCCACAAACGATCTCTTTTCGCCCGAGCTATCCTCCTTGCCTCCCGGCTCCCGCAGTTTTGCCCCCGGGCCTCGGTCCGCCGTCGTCCCCCGAGGCTGTTTGCTGGGCTTCCCCGGATGCGCCAGACTCCTCTGGTGGTTGGCGCTCCCGCCGACTGCCCTGCAACCCTTCCTTCTGCCCGCTTATGGTTTTTCTCCTTTTCTCTCTCCATCCCTGTGTCGCCCTCTTCTTCCTCTCTTGCTCTTTTCAGTCCGTGCACTCTTCCATCTTTCTCGGTTCTGGTATTCGTCCCTTTCACTCACTCCATCCTTGTACCTCTCCCTCTTACCACTGTATTCTTCTTTCCTGGTGCATTCACATTAAACCTCAGTCCCATTCATTTCCT
>NC_051419.1:11400227-11400518 GCF_015228065.2 Penaeus monodon | reverse complement strand
ACCCTGAATTCACTTCGTTCGACGCCTACGTGCGATAGTGTTGGTTCTGCTCCTCGTCCTGTGATCAGAGAGAAAAGCGAGCACCCCAGCAATAACATCACAAAGGCGACAAAGATACAAGGATAGTAGAAAGCGAGAAAGCGTGCAAGACTATTATGGTTCTTTATTTCAAAATTCTATTGTTTCGTATCTCTCTTGACGTCCGTATCTCTCTCTTCGTCTAAAATGTAGATATGGTAAAATAGAAATTGTGTTTGATAGATAACACGGGGAAAGGACAATGGGGTGAGG
>NC_051419.1:11399332-11400161 GCF_015228065.2 Penaeus monodon | reverse complement strand
AGAGGGAAATAGTAGGGTGGGTGAATGAAGTAAGGAGGGATCAAAGAATAACAGAAGAAGAGTCAATAACAAGGAAGCCCCTTCCCCCGCAATAAGTGATTAAATTCCAGAAGATAAGAAGTTAATTAAGAGATAAGGAAAAACTGCCAAGATACCAAGCGATAGCAAGTGAGATTGGCAGAGAAAGAAGAGGCAGTGGCGGAGAAAGTTGGGGCGGGGGCTAGGAGGAATAGAAGAAAGGCGACGGGGAAAAGCAGGACAAGGTGAATAGAAGAGACTGAGGAATGGAGAGTAGGCAGAGGAGAATGGGATAAGGGAAAGAGAAAGGAAGGATATGGAGAGAAAAACCGGCGAGAATAAATAAACTATTCATGTGGTGGTGGAGGGGGGGTGCAGGAAAGAATGAAAAACAAATGCAAATGGGGAATGATCAAGCAAATGCCAAAAAAAAAGGAAATTAGAAAAAAATCAATGCCGGCTCGATGGAAATGAGCCACACAGCTCGCATCAACGTTTCATCGGCATAAACGTTTTGTAGTGTAAGTGTTGGAGTAAAGCGTTTATTGGTCTTCGTAGATAAGGGCTGGGAGAGAGTCGCAAGGCATTAGGGCAAAGGGCCTCTGATAAGACTCGAGCGTTCCGCAGAAGACGAGGCTGGTGAGGCCCAAGTGTCAGAGCAGGTGCGGATGACAGGTGCTCCTCCAGACCGTCCTCGGCGACCGGCGCGTCGCTCCTCCTTCACATACCCTTCGTCTGTCTTCCGCTATTTCTTATATTTCGGTCTTCTTCCTTATCATCATCATGTTGTTTCTCATTTCGCTATCTCTTA
>NC_051419.1:11398802-11399210 GCF_015228065.2 Penaeus monodon | reverse complement strand
GCCTCGCCCTCATCTCCTGTGCGTCTGTGTTCTAAATGTTAACAGGTTCCCCGAGGCGCGTCCCTCCCGCCGCTGCCTTTCCTCCGCGCCTCGTCCGCTGCTTCCCTGTATTTCATGTTGACTTGTGATCTTCCTGATCTGATTTCATTATACTTCCAAATCTTCCGGGCATTTTCATCTTTTGCCCGGCAATATCTGTTCTTGTCTTTATGGGCGTTTGCTCCCTCGCGCTCTCTTTAGATTTCGATGTCTTCTTCGTTCGGATTTTGCCATTTGTCTTACTGTTGCTCATTTGAAAATTCCTTTAATATTTATCGTAACTTTTTATGTTGCTTCCTTTCGTCTTGCTTCCTTTGCATTATTTCTTCCGGTTTCTCTTCTCTTCCTTCTTTTTACTGTTTCTGTCTT
>NC_051419.1:11398279-11398678 GCF_015228065.2 Penaeus monodon | reverse complement strand
TAGGGATACTGGGAGTTAGGAACCTTCGTGTTTTCTCTCGCGAAGTTGATGGCGGGGATGAAACTTATTCTTCGCTTGCTCGTGGTGTTCGATTCCAAAGCTGTGACATGTTTACTTATTTTTTTGACAGTTTTTTTTTATTATTGTTTTATCTAGGAAATGATCATAATAATTATTACACAATCTGAAATCGAAGGTACCGCCGCCATGGCTCAGTAGGGTTAAATGCTTACCTCGCAGTAAAGAGACCTGTTTCATTGATAATTTGATAAATGGACATTTATTTAGCGAATGCTAGAAAAAAAAAAAAGCATAACAATTAACCAATGGCATGCAAAAACAACAATGGCAGAACCTACTGACAGCTACTGCCGTCCTAGAGTCTCCTTATAGTTAGAG
>NC_051419.1:11397742-11397904 GCF_015228065.2 Penaeus monodon | reverse complement strand
ACCTTCTCAGCGATCGACGCTCCCATCTGGTTCCTGCGAGCTGAAGTGCAATTCCGCCTAAAAAAGGTAACTAAACCAACTACCCAAGCCGACCACCTCCTCGCGGCCCTTCCAGATGAACTCTTCCCAAGCATCTCAAAGTGGTTGATATCCAAGGGCGAC
>NC_051419.1:11397481-11397605 GCF_015228065.2 Penaeus monodon | reverse complement strand
AGCCGACGGAACAGCAAGACGGCTGGACTTGCTTCGCGCCATTTGGCTTCTCCGCCTACCAGAAAATATTCGTGCAATCATCCCCAACGCGGAGGAGATGGATGAAACCCGCAAGAGATGGCGG
>NC_051419.1:11396979-11397245 GCF_015228065.2 Penaeus monodon | reverse complement strand
CGTGTAAGGCGGCCGCCGCCTATTGTAACGGCCCCCGGCCGCACCAATACCTTTTTCCTGCAAGACCCCATAACAGGCGTCCGCTTCCTAGTGGACACCGGCGCTGCCCACTCCCTCTTGCCAACCTCTAATTGGAGGAAACCCCACCAACAACACCCCGTCATCAGATTCGCCCCAGCCAGTGGCACACCGATCCCCACATACGGCCGCCAACATCTCAATATTCGCATCGGCAGCCATATGTATGGATGGAGCTTCGTGGTGAG
>NC_051419.1:11393575-11394119 GCF_015228065.2 Penaeus monodon | reverse complement strand
AGACGCATACTTGTAATCCTAGACAGGTTACTAACTGACATTAATACATTCAAAACTGTTAGAGCTAAAGTTAACATGCATACAAAATCTGATTACAGTGAACCAGAATTCTCGTACAGCAGGTTGGCGTCCGGAAGGGCATCCGTTCACCAGCAAAAGTCTCGCATCGTCTTAGCTCCAAAGAGAACACTAACGTAAGACTGGCTCAGTAAAACGAACATTTACCTTCCCTTTTACAATTTACAGTTTTCTTATTTTTAATCCATCTTTTTATTCTTATTTTACATTTATCCTCTTTATCGGAATATTACAATTCTATTTACTTTTTTAGCCTTAACCCGAGGCCACATTCCTTAACGAACTGTCTTAAAATTACGACTTTGTAACTTTGAACTGGTTCTCATATTTTACTTGGCAATTCCCGAGTTTTGGTGCAATTTTTCTCATTCTGTAGAACTCGTTTTTATGTGCTTTTATCAAGGGTATCAATAGAAGTATTGATTTTGCTTGCGGTGGTATTTGCTGTGAATTTTTTACAGCAAAA
>NC_051419.1:11392552-11393383 GCF_015228065.2 Penaeus monodon | reverse complement strand
GGTGGGAAGATTCATTTAGCATGTATCATGACATCATGCAGTCCGCTCATGCAAATGATATGAAGAACATCCACGAAATAACGCGAGGGAGAGCGTCAGTGACAGTTTATGAGCTCCGGTTAATGGCTGTCGTAAAGAAGAGTGATTGGGACGCAGGAGCATGATGCTGCCGGCGGGGCCCTGCAGGGAGGGAGGTCATTAATATAGCTGAAGAATGATAAAGATGTTACTGGTGAAGACGAGGAATTTTTTGTCCGGAAGTAACATAGCGGGAGGGGGGTTGGAGGAAATGTGAGGGCAGAGACGAGAGGAGAGACGAAACGAAGGTAAGGGGAAAAAGAAGGATAAGGGGAAGAGAAAAGGTGGGACGGACAGAAGAGAGAAAGAGTAGAGCAGAGAGGAGAAGAGGAATGAAAATACAAAGGGACAGAGAGGAAGGGAGAGAGGAAATATGGGTGTAGGGTAGAGAGAAAGGGGAAAGAAGCAGTAAAAGCAGGAGAAAGGCAGGGCAGGGCAGAAAGTAGTGAATAAGAGACGAAGCAGTGCATAAAGAGACGAAGAGGAGAGGGAAAGACGGAGTGATTAAAATTAGGTGAACGATTAGGAAGAAAGAGCAAAGTCGGGAGATGAAGTATGGATATTGAACAGGGGGGAGGGGGAGTTGCAGGGACTAGGGGGTCCAAGAGGAGGAAGTTCCGATAGAAGCAAGAAAGTTTATGCTTCGACTTTTAGATTAGTCTTGCGGGACGACGACGTGACAAACTTTATGAACAAGTCGTGTAATGTGGTTTTTGGAGGCTTGGGGGAGGGGTAGGGGGGGCATTTGGTCTA
>NC_051419.1:11388262-11388997 GCF_015228065.2 Penaeus monodon | reverse complement strand
GTATCAAACAAACGCGTTCAATAACAAGCGCTAAAAAGTTGCAGCGAGAGCGGTCTTCTATTACCTTGAAACCGAGTCTCTTCAAAGGTCAGTGGAAGCTTTTATTCGAGCGGGAGGAGGAAAAGAAGAAGAAATAGAATGGGGAGGGACAAAGGCATAAAATCTTACAGCAGTGAAATGAAATGAGGTAAAATGGGAAGAGATATATTGGGTGGAGATAGGTATGAATGAGGAGAGAGGGATAAACAACGAAGGGGTCGCTAGTATGTCAGCTATCGCGTGGTTGCTGCATGCGTGCAATCCCATTTCCTGCAGATGTTTCTATGTATTATGCACATTGTTTATGTATATTGTTTATATATTTTACATGTAGTTAATGATTCGCTTTGATTTTTCATGCTTTTGAC
Source organism: Penaeus monodon (assembly GCF_015228065.2). Classification (NCBI taxonomy): domain Eukaryota; kingdom Metazoa; phylum Arthropoda; class Malacostraca; order Decapoda; family Penaeidae; genus Penaeus; species Penaeus monodon. Next base: position 11,388,590 of record NC_051419.1, on the reverse strand, counting down.
TTGCGTTGAAATTTTGCCCTATTCGCCTTCTTTGTTATTTTATGTCTTCATTTCGTTTTACTTTTCGTTTTGCTATTTTGTGACGCTATTTCGCGTTTTCTTCCTTCGTGCTAGTATTCCATGTCATTTATCCTAAAGCCTTATTCCCTTGTTATCCCACCTAGTTTCTGCGTCTTCCCTGCCCTTTGCAGCCCCCCCCCCCCCCCTGCGGCTTTAATGGCCCGACACCGATATAAACAAAGTGAAGTTGCGAGTCGCGTTCCTTCAGGTTCATCGCGCTCGTCATAAACGGACGGGGTTTGGTTGCTGCCGATAATGGTTATTGTTA
>NC_051419.1:11387823-11388032 GCF_015228065.2 Penaeus monodon | reverse complement strand
TTGCCATAACTGATGAGCATAATTATTCTAAGAACGTTAATGTCAGTAATTGGATTATTTTGTGGTCATCTTTTTGTCGAGATTATAGTTGATTCACCATTTATTTCTGTTTAGTTGATTCACCCTTATCTGTTTAGTCTCCCATTCCCATGATCAATCTTCTTTCACATATCTCTCCTTTCCATCGCATTTCTTCACACGAAATTCTT